>NW_008824982.1:6821236-6827569 GCF_000699105.1 Pygoscelis adeliae
GCTGACATAACCTCCCACCTTCTGGAAATCAGGTGTTTAGGAACTATTAACTGGAGATTTCTCTCTTCTGAAGAAGTCTCTTGTTTCTGGTAAAAACTCTTCAAGCTTTCCTTCAGTCAAATTGCAGCTTGGGGTACACCTAAGGACCTATATGTTTATACATCAATGTGTGACCCCAAGCAAGCTTTGGTGATATGATCTATTTTTATTTCATGAAAAAATTCACTTATCCCTTTCCCATCCTCAAAGTTTGTCAAAATCCCATTTTCAATATGGTTATTACCATACAAATCAGGCCTTCAACACCGTGTTCCTCTTCTGTTTGTGATGTCCCCACTCCACCTCCCAGTTCTCAAAACAGGACACCAGTTCTTCCTTCTCTCTTGCTTCCCTACCATCATTTTGTATGACTTACACTCTGCCTCACATCCCAAATCATACCTTTTCAGAGATGGCTTAGGGGTGGTGACTGGACCACACACGTCTTGCTACTGTTGAACAGCTCATCTATAAACCTGAAGTGGATGATGCACTTAGCACTGAGCACCTACTGCACACCTTATGTTAGTTACTTTAATTATGATAGATCAACTGATATCGAGTAACTTCATGGTGAATGGGTTGGAGAATAACTTGGACTACTTAGGCCTTACTGAGTTAAGGAAATATCATGCATGTGGAGAATGAAAGCAAGTTCAGCAGAGCTTCTTTACCTCCAGAAATCAAGATTCCCATGATTCATTACTGCTCTACTGCCAGTAACTGGCAAATTCATCAGCACGTCTTGAGCAAGTCCACAGAGTGGAGAGCAACCGAGAATTGTTGTTCATTTTGCTTTAGTCCAATACATAGCCCTCCCCTTCTTTGGAGTCCACTTTCTTTTGTGAGTGCAAATACAAAGGAATTTTTTCTTCTTTAAAAAGTCAGGGTGTTATACACAGTTTTCAGAGTCAAATGCTGTCATTTTCATATTCTTTTAGTGCAGTGATTTGGTTTCTGCGTAACATTATCCTGCTGCCTGATTTTAAGCTCTATATCTGTTGCTCTGACACCCTAATAGTATCCTGACATTCTGTCATCCTGTCCCCTTACTGTTCCTATCCACTGCTTCTTCCCAAAATTTGTGCTCTTCCTCCACCCTGTCCCCCAAACCCCAGGGTTTTTTTTGGCTGAGCTTTTTCTTCTATTTTCATAACAAATTATCAGGGAATACCTGACATGGGAAAAGAAACTCTTCCAAAATTATTGGCAGCTTGGTCTTGAATACTAAATCTTGAGCAACCTTAAACATAGGAAATCTTGCTTTTAGTGCATGTTACTTCATCTCCCGTTTCCCTTATCACCTATTAGAGAATTTATAAGGTTGGTTTTTTTTTTTCCTTAGATGTAGTTATCTCAGATTCGCAATGTAAATAAATAAATAACCCAGACCCACAGCTGGTATAAACCCAAAATATCTCACTGATGGTAATGTAGCTGTTCCCATTGGTACAAAGTGAGGCCCACATCACTGATTTTCTAATTGTTTTTTAGACCTGAGAGATTAAATCCAAAAATCTATATAGTCTGAGGCTGCCATTTCAGTGTTCTCTCTCCATTTAATATATTGAAGTTTCCTAGTGAGTTTATTTGCAGATCATTTCAACTGTAAATAAGTAGAGGTTTCCCAGAGGGCCTACTTGCACAATATTTCAAATGTGAAACACATTAATTGGCCTATCAATAATGTACTGTCTCACCTAATAAAGAAAAAAATCCAGTATCAAACATTTGCCTCATTTTGTAATAGTCTGGAGTATTAGTACCCAATAACAAATCATGAATATTAATTTTTCCTCCAATATAACATTTTGAACTGGTGGAAAACCATAAACTCACCCCAAAAGTCTTAGGAAATGCATGTTTCTCTCATAAATAAATATTCAATATAAATACTGAAGTTTGAAGCTTGAATAATAGCAAGGGAACAAAGAAGGGACAGGAGTTTCCTCTTCTATCACCTGAAATCAGAGGTTATTTTGCTGATTTTTAAGAAACACTATACTTTCAGAAATGTAACAAGGAAAGAGTACTCAAGGGAGAGTTGTCTGTTTTTCAGTACTTCTGGATCACATTTCAGATGAAAAGGTTTAATTGAGAATCACCTTTCAAGTGTGACAAGTTCCATGATACAATTAGTTACATATTAAAATTAAGATTATGTGGAAAAAAATAACTACAACTGTTAAGTCTTTAAAATATGTACTTCATATATGAGCAATATTTAGCTGGCACAATTCTTGCAAATCCTACTCCTTCCTACTTTTGAATTTCTCATAAATATGTCTTAATGTGCCTGGAATGAAAAATTAATTAAAAAGGAAGAAAATAGACATCCCAGCTTTTTTCTTTTCATTTGTCAACAAGTAAATGTCAGACTCCAGATGACTGGGCTAATATTTATGCACATTTCCCAACCATTTAGAAAGTTGAGATCTCAAAGTACTTCCATGATTTTTGATATAAAGGTCAAGACTAGATTAACATAATGCTTCACTCATGTCAAAAATCTAAAAGTAATGTTCATGTCTTGCTTATTTTTCCCCTAATTAACACATAAAGTAATTAATTTCTTTTTTTAAAGTTTTGACTAAATTTTAAAAGCAAATTGGCCTGTTGGCTGAGTGATTAGTTGCATGAGAAGAAAAAAACTGTATACCCTTAGTAAAGATGCAATCACATTTTAAATGTAAATGGTATGTTGGGGTTTTTTCACTTAAATTACTTCTTTCAGATGAGGTCTAGCTCTATTTTCAAACCAGAAGGCATCATTTCCTAATGAGAACTTTCTACATTCAGTTACATTCAGTATGCATCCATGAACACCTATTGTCAATTTGGATATTTTAAGATATCTTGCCTAGCTTCCAGCTACCACTCCAGAGGTGCCGCCTTCTCACAGTAGACCTACATGACCTCTGCTGGTCTCACACCAATGTCTCGGGTATCCTAGTCTGTCTGCAGTGGCTCTTTCTTTGAGCCACTGAATCAAGCTTCTCATGTCAGAGAGTATGAATTCACGGTAAGTTACCTCTCAGTGCAACAGTGTGTATGTTCACATAGTTAATTAGCAGAATCCTTTGCCTTTCACTTGCCTTTATTTAAACTCATCAGATGAGAGATTATGAAAATTTCTTTATTATAGCTACTGCTTTTTATGTTATCTCTGAATAGTGATTTCTGCTATTGCATTGTCTTTATGGAGATATTATCCCAGGTTCTTAAAAGGTATTTTGGACAATGATTAAGTACTTCTGGTAATCCAAGTTTAAGTGAATAGTACTGAACATGCAATTACAAATAATAATACATCAGTGATTTATAATATTGCATTTTTCAGTACTTTTCTGGCACACTAGTCATGCTTCACAATTTTTTGTTGACTTGTTGAGCTATTGTCCTATGGTGAGCTAATATTTCGACCGTGTGATGTACAATGATGTTGAGATATCTGCCCAAGCAATAAGCTATAGCTTTTAAGACACACAGTTCAGAGGATTTTTTTCTCATGTACCCAGTTCTGCCTTCTAGGCTGGTCCAGCAGATCGTTTTAACAACCTTTTCCAGTTTTTTGGTTTTTTGGGAGTTTTTTTTTGTTGTGGTTCCGCCCCCCCCCACCCCCCCCAAATCTTAGCTTTCTGCTTTACCCAGTTTCTAATCTATGACTGTATTTTAATTTCCACTGTATGACTAATGAATTTTTCATTAACCTCAATAACCATGAAATTCTGATCGTATTCTGTTAAGCAGTGTCTAATTCTACAAGAAGCCCCATTAACTTATATGAGATCAGCTGCAAAGCAAACTTATTATTCAAAATAAGTAGGGGTAGCAAAATCTGTCTTTAAATGTATACCAGAACCACATTCACGGTCATTTTACTGTAGCACAGCAGATTAACATTTTCAAATTCATAACCCCCAGCCTTTCCATCATATCTATCCAGTTTCAGGAGTTTTTTGGGAGAGCAAATTGTGAGAGAAAAGTGGAAAATCTAATATTCAATCTGTGATTTTCCTCATTTGACAAGCCATTAAATAAAAATAAAATAAATAAATAAAAAGAAAAAAAGATGTGCCTGTACTCTGTGGAAAGTTCATAAAGAACTGGTATAACCACCCATCTAACTGCATGTAAATCCAGTAGGTAAAGTCTATAAAGTATTAGGCTCAATAATTTTTTTGTTAAACACTACCAATGAGCTTTTTGCTTATAGTGCTCAGCATACTGACAAGACTAATGTAGTTTTTCAGTAACAAAGACAGAGATTTAAAGGCACTGAAATGCTTAAAAGTCCAGGTAAGCCTCAAATGTCTTCCTTTATGGAAAGGAAAAAGTGCATTTGTAACTGACGTACCACAAAAGTATTATGATCACTTGCAAGCACTTGAACAAAATATAGCGTAACAAGAGTCAAAAATTGAATCACTTTTCCTTCTGCAAATTCATCTCTTCCAAATACTGATAACGTTTTATTTTTTTCCACTTCTTCTTTTGTCCAGACATGCAGAAATCAGGAGCAGAAAATATATAAAAGTGTATTGTCTGATCTCTCTGCCACTCCTGCAAGTGAAAAAAAAAGCTGGGTCCAGAGTTAAGTCCCACTTGTTGGCACCTAACTGAGGTTAGGATAGCTATGGAGGGATGCCATAGCATGCAGAAGGTGTGAAGATGTTACCTACTTTAAATGTCAGTCTGTTTGGCAACACTCATTTATATTCTTTTGTTTCTTCCACAGTCATGAGACACATTTCCATCTGAAAAAAATGGTGTGAGGATTAGACAAAAATAACACACTGCTAAGTGACCTTTTTGCACTGACCATTTTTTTTTTCAGGAACTATATGAACAACATTGCTCGTCACCTCTAGTAACCAAACAAATAAGGCCAGATTCAGACTGCTTAAATTCTACTTACATCCCTATATGCATACAGTTAATTTTACTCTCTAGGGAAGTCACTCATCTCTTTGATGATATGCATCCCGTCTGGAGTAGATTCTGCAGGGAGCTGTTCTTTAGACCATGTCAGACTTTTCTTTAAGGAAAGTTATTGTTTCACTCCCAAAAGACACTGGTAATGAGCAGGGAGCTGCCCTTGAGCCAGACAAATAGTAGACTTGTAGATGTGGAGGTTTAAGTGGAAGTTAGTCTGTGTGAACTTGACTACTATAATGGCCACAAGGACAAGATCCATTAAAGATAATAATATTATGCAAAAATACATCTTCTATGGTTACCTAAAGAAAACTTCATGCAAAATATATTATTGACTTGTCCCATAAAAACAAAGCATACAACAATTCTTTTTATTCCCCTCTGGGGTGACAAGACTGAATTAAATACTTATAGAAGATCAGTCAAAGAAACTAAACCTGACCAACAATAAACAAATAAAATAAGTGATTTTGCAGTTTACAACACTCCGGTTAAAAATTGGAGGCAATTTTCAAGGCGTGAAATCATCCACAAGTGCAGGTGCCACCCTAAAACAGAAGAAAGATGTAATTTTTCCCTCTCTCTGGAGACACAGCAGCAAATTCAATTTTAAAGTGACATTTGTAACCTAACATGCAAGAATGCACTCACTTTTCATCAGCACCTTTGCTTTCTAAACCTGCCCCTTCCTTTCCCCATTTTCTTGGGTATATCACATCATTGCCCAACTATATCTGACTGAAATGTAAAGAAATAAAAAGTATTCTTTTCTATGTAAAAGCAGGTAATAGCCATGGATGTCAGGCAGATCTCCCTAGGTAGTGGAATACAAATCCCCCAGCCAGCCGCGATGACACTAGCACCAGAATGCAAATACGTATTAGACATGCTAATCTACACGGTGCTCATCACAGGACATGGATATTTGAGGGCAGAACAAAAAGCCGTTGTCTGTCTAACCCACTTTTTCACAGATGAAACAAGCTTTCCCTAGTATTTTCTTCATTAAGAAGCTAACGTCTGTAAACTTCTAATAAATTTTGTAGAAAGCATTTAAGGTTTATAGAGTCCTAAGATGACATACAGCCTTCAATGTGAAGTGATGAATAACGTGTGGAAATAGGAGTTTCTGTTTTCATCTAGCCTCTGTTCTTGATTATCTATATTTTTTGCTATTAAAATTTAAGTCACATGCTAGCCAGATTGCCAAATGTTTTCTTTAAGAGGAATGGTGCAATTCATACAAAAAATTTCAGTACTGACTCATTGATATCTGTGTACTCCCCTAACAATCGATCCCATGGACTTATGTCTCTATTTATAAGAAATCTCTGGATTTTCATTTGTTTGGGGAAA
>NW_008824982.1:6827590-6836933 GCF_000699105.1 Pygoscelis adeliae
TTTATAATAACTTCCACAACTCTTTACATGGTACAGCCATTATTCTCATTTATTCAAGGAGAAAAGCTTTTATCCAAGAAAATGGGTGTACTGAACAAGAATAGAAGGACTAAAGGTGTAAGCTACAGGAGGAGTCTTTCTTCCTTTGCCTTGAAGCTTGACGTTTCACCACTGTTCACCTCCCAGCCCTTTTCCAGTGTACAGAACCAGGATTGCCAGCTACCACTAAAGCTCATTTAACTGTGTTCCATTTTTCCTCTTTTACTGAGTGATATGTTTTTCTGCTTGTAGCATTTTTCCTATTAAGTCCTATAACTGCAGAGTTAATAGAAGTCTGAGCCAAACAACATTTGGCATTAGTGCAAGGCTAGTCATCCAGGAAAATAAAAGTAAAAATTCTTGGGTTTGTACAATGTAATTAACTGTCAAGTCCTAACTTTAGTTTTTAAAAGGTAAAGTTGAGGTGCACTATATTAAATAACAGTGTTTGATGTGGAATGCTAAAAGGAGTCAGAAATACTTTACAATTGCTCTGAATAACTTGATTTAACTAATGACTGTATCACAAGCTGTATCACCTGAGCTAAAGCAGAATTTATGATGAAGAATTTTGTCAGAAGCCAACAGAAAGATGTACATGCACACAATGGCATATCTTACAGGTTTCAGACAAATTCACAGAACTCAAAGGTGTTGCAAAGAAGTGAATGCCCAGGGACCCTCCTGGGATTCTCCTCCATGGCAGTAGAAGACAAGCAATCAAAACAGTCTGGTTTACACATATAATTTTTATGCAGAGCTAATCTGCCTTCCATGGGGATAGACTTCACAGTTCAAATGTTCTCTACCTCAGTAGAAAGCAATGTAGTGAAAAGAGTAGTAAGAAAAGGAATAAAATCCAATAGGTACAAATTGGATGTAAAATCCACTAAGTCTCATATCAATATGTCAAAGGCAGAAGAAAAAAAATCCATTCTCTTATTATGTGTTGTGTAATATTAAGAAAGTTCATGGATGTTTTGATGGTGGCAGCCTGAAACATCTAGTACATATCCCTGGGCTTATTATAAAATATGGAATAACCTTGCAGCATTCAACGTGACTGATATTACTGGGAATTCTTACGTTGTATTTAAGTGAGCAATGAAGAATGGAGCTCTGTCAAGAAAGGTATTTTTTTCTACATTATGGTTAACTCAGGAGAACAGGACAATTAGTGTTTATGGATCCACATCCTAACAGGTAAAGCATGTATGAAACTACCAGATCAAAGCAGAAAATGAGGTCTGGAAAGAAATTACCCCTCATAGGGAACTTCAGCTCAGGGATATGTACTAGATGTTTCAGGCTGCCACCATCAAAACATCCATGAAGTTTCTAAATATTACACAACACAATTTCTTAACTAAAAATGAAGAAACCTGTGTAAATATACATGTCTTCCAGCTGTCAGTCTCAGATGAACTAACAGAATGGTCAAGCTGAAAGTCATTAATAAAGAATTAAAGATGGAAATATAATTAATGTGTTTGGAAAACAGATCCTGTCAAACTAACCTGATGTCATTTCTTGGTAAAATATTTTTCTCACACACAGGCAATAGTTAAATCTAAACTACCACATGACATTTTGATAAAGTATAAAGATGCACGACTTCAACATGGAACAAGAGGATCCTATCTAGATGGTCCCTTGCAAGCAATTTCAAGTGATTTATCATGACATGGTTTATTAGAGACAAGTCTACTGAAGTCCAACGCATTTTTTTGCCATACACCATGTATTTTTCTTCAGTAACCTCAAAAAAAACCCAGCCCAACCAACCAAAGAGTCAGTATTGCCCAAGTTTGCAAATAGTATGAAACAAGAGCATGTGACACATTTGAATTGTCACATGAGCTGGGAGCAAGCAAATAACACTCAGGTTGACCACATCTAGAGGCAAAGTAGACTATTTCTTAGTAAATTCATTGCTGAAGATAGTGTCACAAGCCCAGTAGGAGGTTGGTCATGGCTCAGTTGAATATTTTGCCTCAAGTGTAGCACCAGTGGCTAAGAAGGGGACATGAGGTGGAAGTTCAGTGATCACAGGCAACACAGGATTTGCATACAAGGTCCTGGCCAGATCCGAACAGATGAGTGATGGGTGGCTGAGGTAGTGGCTGAAAGCCAAAACTCACCTCCTCAGTTTTTACATGGCTATCACAAGGTCACTGTTGTGCATGTTTATCACAAAGTTCTTTATCTCAGTTTCATCTACACTGCAGAAACTGGTTGAACTGGTTCTTCTTCTAAAACCTAGCACACATGGCAGCTGGGAACAAAGAATGTAAGACACACATTCTTTGTAGATGGAAGGAAAGTAGTAGTCTGTTTTGAAAGTTGTCAATCTGAAGATTAGTGAAGAAGGCTAACCTTGGGGTGGCAGTGTCACAACTTTTTTTTTTTTTCCCCCACCATCCAATTCTGTTAATCAGATATAATGAAGAATGTTGGAGAGAATTCAAACAGTTATGAGAGTTTGAAAACTATATTTGAAAATATACCTTGAAGACTCAAGGAGGTCAAGCAGATGACTTTAATGAGAGAAATCAGGGGGTATTTGTAGTCTTTAAATGTGGGAAATAACATCTTCTTCCATTTAGTAAACAAAAACCAGGGACTGGAAATGGAAGGGAAATTAATTCCAAACAAAAACACATGCATATTTTTACCTCCTTTTGGAAGAGTGAGACCACTTGGACAGTTTAACATGTTTTGCAATAAGTTCTCCATCACTTGCAATTTTAAGGTCAGAAGTGTGTGTTTTACTTTCAATTCCATTATTCTTAAAAAAGGAATTTATTTTTATGGACACCTTCCCATCTGTTTTATTGAAAAGGAAAAGAGATGACCACAAAGTGGTACCTCTTGAATTTTAGGGTGAAAAATGTTTAAAAATTGTATTAGACTGCATTAAGCATGTCTAGGAAGATTTATGAAAATATCCAGATAAAATACAGTACTGTTACAAAAATATGAAAACCACTCTCCTGAAAAGTCTTCTCATGGAAGATATTGATTTTACTACCTTGTCAGCTTCCCAGCAAGGAAGAGGGGGATGCTTAACAGGTAGCATTCCCAAATATTCTCAGAAATAGGTTTGTGCGTATGAGTGTGCTAACCATTGCAAAACTTCAGAAGGCAAAAAGATCAAATTAGTATTTCTAGGTTGACATCCAGCATCCCAAAGAATCGCTACAAGAATTGAATGAATACATTTGACATTTTCTTTTCTTCTGCATGACTACATCTGAGAAATTGTACAGGTATGGTGCCTTTGAGATGAATTCAGTGACAAGACAGATTACAAGAAATTGCAATCAAATTTTTATTTAGTGTTAAGAAAGAATTTCAACAACTTTGGAAGGCTATTCTTACAAGTAGACGGAAAACAAGTCAGTTTTCAATAATGTGACTTATTAGTGCATCTTAATTTTTTTTATTCATATAATTTGAGTATAATTTGTATTTATAAAAAGTTGCTATGTAAGCAAACCATTTTAACTTTAAAAACATGTAATAACTTCTTATAAGAATGCTGTTCTGGTTTTAACTTGTCTTGAAGGCACATTAATATTCATGGGTTTGAATTTGACTGAAAGGCTTGATTTGATTTAAGGGTTTGTTTGTTTGTTTGTTTGTTTGTTTGTTTGTTTCCCCAGCATCATTCAGGACCATGCTAACTGTTAAAAACTGAACTCTAAATTAACAACTGCATTAAATACATCTGGCTCTATTTTCACCTTTAACAAGTTTGTAATAAAACTGCTCTTTCAACAAATAAAAGTGGTGAGATTCATTGCTGTGTTGTTTTTAAAACCACTGCCTCTGACCTCTGAAGCACAAGCATTCCAGAGGAGGAAAAATGACATCATTTTAGCAACAGAATTATTTTTATAGCTGTCTCTAAAAATATGTTAGAAAGTAAAGTTACATCACTCATTCTTTTGCATGGCCATAATTCACAGCCTTTTTCAGAAGTCAGAATGTGCCCTTGCCCTGTAACAGGAGAATTACACACTAATTAAAAATTAAAATGAATGCACATTCTGAAAAAGGAAAAAAAAAAAAGATTAACACCTTGCAAGAGTGGAACTTGAATTTCAAATACAACTAATAAAATGTGGCAAGACAGCAAAAATTAGGTTCTTTTACAGTCAGTATTTTAATTTGGTGTACTTTTTTAGTGAGTCTTAGAAAGGTCAGACTTAATTTGTATGAGTTGTAAATGAGGGATGAAGGCTACCGAAGTGGGTACATGAAGAAACAAAGCAGTACGGTGCACTTCAGTTAATCAGGATGCACTTATCAGGGAAATTTGCTTAATTGAGATGTTTCCCAAGGAAGCAATTTAAGGCTAATGATACCTAATAGCAATAACTGCTGTTTAATGGGGATGGTAATTCCGCTTAATAGGGATACCATCAGGTAATTATGGCCAGGTCTAAACTACTGACTTCTGTTGGCAAAGATTTACCTGTCAGGCGTCTGAAGAGATGTGGTCCTTGATCAACAACTACAGGGAAGCAGAAACACCAAATGAAAACTTTGGTATTGCAAATCTGTGCTTTGACAGGATATCCTATGTTGATCAATAGGAAGCTGTTGCCCTGTTGATTTAAAAAAAAAAAAAAAAAGTTTTCTGATATTTTTGCACATTGTCTTTAATTTTTTTTTTTTTATATTTCTAGTTTTTATCTGGCTAAAATGATCCTAAGGCCTTTCTGTGTTCATCTCTTGACACATTGTGCACATTTTTTTAGCTGGATTTATGTACACAACATGTTAGGATATGAACCCAAGTCCAAACTTAAAGCAAAAAAAACTTTCTAGAATTAAAGCATTCTAACCTTTTGTTCCAAGTTTATACAGGTATTTAGTTATTTTCTTCTTTTTTTTTCCTTTGGGGTTTTTTTTTTTTTTTGGGTTTGGGTTTTTTTTTTTTTTTGGTGTTGCAAAGTTACTCCATGCTGGAGATGAGTTTTAGCTCCCTTGTTCAACCAAAATCAGCGATGATGCCCTAATGCACAGGTTACCCAAACTAGGCCCTCCAAATTCTGTTCCTTACAGTCAAAGAGTGATTGACCAACAGTGTGGCAGGCTCACTGCAGCCTCCTGGAGAGCAACATTAGTCATGAGGATCCTCCCTATACAGGATGCTGTTACTCTGCCACTGTGTCCTCATTAATAAGGTCTGCTGTAATTTATTTTAGCTCATACACACACTCCTTGGGTATCATTACATGCAAAAGAGTTTCCGTTTGCTAACAGTGCTTAGGCAACACAACCTTCATGAATTCGTCTTTCATTCTGTGCTCCTACACGTGCTAGTGTTGTTCGTCAGCCTCCCAGGATGATAGATCAACAGGCACAGACAGCAGGAAGTAGGAGCTTTGTCCCTAATACCCACAGATCAGCATCTTTATGACAGTAAACTCCTGAAAGCATGAAAAATGTTCACTGAAAAATAGCAATGAGAAACACGGGGACAAATCTGTAAAGCTTGACAAATATTTGTTATTTACTTTGAGGTCACCAAAGATCATCTAAAAACTTTTGGGGATGTTTTTCATAACTGCAGTCTCCTCTGAGGTGTGTATAATTTGTGTAAGAGAGAAAGAAAAGGTGGAAGGGTGGCTCTCTATGCTGGAGGAATGCAGTCTTCCAGCAAGTTATATTATTGTAGAGAAGGACAAACAGGTATAGTTCACTACCTCAGGCTCCAAAGAGTCACAAGAGGACCACAGAAGAAAATAATTTGAAAGTCTGCTGTGAAACACTGACTCAAGAAAACGGGGTGAACAATTGACAACTAGCAGTTTATACAGCAAATTTAGATGTTTGTTCTCATCAACCTGTACACAAAGAGGCTATGATTTATACAGGCCATTGAAGGAACTGTTTAATAGGATATATTTCAGTCCTTGCATTGCTGGCAAATTGTTCACACAGTAACTGTTTCTAATATTTCTGCTCTAATATGTAGGAAGACTGTACTGGATCTCTAATTGAATGATACCCAGAGTAACTTTTCCCACAGTAACTTTCAATGTAGCTTTGCAAATCCTTCAAATAAGATGTAAACAATCAAGTATTTCTATGTCAATACATACCTGTATACGTGTGTGTGTGTTTTGTATGGATGATGTGTTCTTGAAAGAGCAGTCAAAAAAGGGAGAACAAAACAAAACAAATCAATATGAGGGGATCACAAATGATATTAAATAGGCCTTGATATAAATGTCAAGAAGAACTCAATGGTTTTCTTCCAAATTTGGCCAGAGTACCTCACATCTCTTATTACACAATTGACTATTTTAGCATCCAACTGACTCAGCTGTGCTGTGTTGTCCTTTAGCTGGACACCACCCTGAAATTTTGGCTCTTCATGGCAATGAGAGAAACTCACTGGTAGTAAGTATCTTCCAATCAGTAAATTTTAAAGAACACATTTGTGACTAACTATTCCAAAATATACTTCTAAAAAAGATCAAATTTTGAGGCATGAAAGCATGATTTATTGTGCTACAGTAAACCAGCTAGATAAAATCCCTGCTATTACTGGGGGGGGGAAGTTCTTCCTATCTACAAATGAATAGCTGAAAAACACTGCTGCTGTTCACTCAATTACACTGTATGCCCTGTGGCCTGCTACAGATATGACCTCAACTGAGACTGTGTTGAGACTTCATATTCACTTCTCTTACACAAGCAAAGAAGGCTTTTTCACTTTACTGCTGGTAGAAGTTTTACACTCAGGAGTCAGCACTATTCTCCATAATATGGTGTGAAAAATAAGAAGTTATGTTTAACATAAATTGTAGGAGGCACAGAATGATGAGACAGAGTAGAGGAATCTCAGACAGGAAAAGAAAAATTAACAAAGGATGGGAGTCCTGATTTCCAAGCTATTTACACATGTATTCTGTGCACTTAGCTTTTTAAATAAGGAGACCATATTGTAGATAGTCATGAAAAAGTATAGAGGTTTCTGCTGCCTCAGGGAACAAAAAAAATAAATCTAGATAAACAAGAGGATGCAGAAAAGCTTCCCTCATGTTCTAGATATAACATCTGTTATCTTGTGCCTTTTCACGAATTTTAAGGGACAAGTTTACATAATTGTTTACATAAAGTCACATAATTGTTTTTTAAGGTGTTAAAAAAAAAACAAACCACAACAAAAACATCATAAAGACATTGTCCCATCCAACATTTAACTGGAATGCTTTACAGGAATATTTCTCTAACAATCCACATTCTAGAATTGCCTGCAGAATGCCTCACCCCAGAAGAGACAGAAGAGACTTCTAGTTCACAGCTCTCAACATGTCCCCAACAGCAAGCATCTCTGATGAGCAGCATCTCTAGGTCTTGTACCCCAAGATCAGCTATCGGTGGAGAAGTGACCCCCAGCACAGTATCTTGTATTCAAGAGGCAGAAAGTCCCAGCTTCTAGCTCTGTAGCCAATGGGAGCTTGTTTTGGTACAAAAATCTCTGCTGACTACAAATCATGGTGTCCTGGTTTTGGCAGGGATAGACTTAACTCTCAATAAGAGGTAAGGTTTCACTTTAACTACTAGACCACTGAATAGGAGGGGGATGGAGTGCATGCCCTGTGAGGGGTGGCTGAGGCAACTGTGTTGGTTCAGCCTCGAGAAGAGATGGCTTTGGTGGGACCTAACAGCAGGCTTCCCATACCTATGGGAGGCGACAGAGAAGACAGAAGCCAGGTTATTCATAGAGATTGACAGAGAACAAAAGACAATGATCATAAAAAAACCCAACATATGTTCAACCTGTATATATAAAAAAAGATAAAAATAACTTTTCACCAGGACAATAATCAAGCATTGCAACAGGTTGCCCATAAAGCCTGCAAAATCTCCATCCTTGGAGTTTTTCAAGACCAAAGTCCTAGTGTCTGAATTCAGCGTTCACCTTGCTGTGAGCAGGAGGTTGCAATAGAAATCTCCAGAGGTCCCTTCCAACCCATATGATGGGTATGATCAAACACAACTGGATCAAACACAACAGTTTCTTGTGTCCTACACATCTAATCTTTTGTGCTTTTGCAAAAAAGTATTATGCAAATCATTGTTTAACTGCTTACATGGTTACGTCGTGGTTTAAAGTCAGCTGGCAACTGAGCACCACACAGCCGCTCGCTCACTCTCCCCCATCCCCCAGTGGGATGTGGGAGAGAACTGGAAGAGCAAAAGTGAGAAAACTTGTGGGTTGAGATAAAAACAGTTTAATAATTGAAATAAAATAAAATAAAAAAGTAATAAAAAAAAAAAAAAGAATAACTTTCCCCCAGTTTATGTACTGAACATGACGTCAGATGGTATGGAATGTCCCTTTGGCCAGTTTGGGTCAGCTGTCCTGGCTGTGCCCCCTCCCAGCTTCTTGTGCACCTCCAGCCGTCTCAGTCGGTAGAGCATGGGAAGCTGCAGTCCTTGACTAGGGTAAGCACTACAGAGCAACAACTAAAACATCGGTGTGTTATCAACATTATTCTCATCCTAAATCCAAAACACAGCACTGTACCGGCTACTAGGAAGAAAATTAGCTCTATCCCTGCCAAAACCAGGACAGGCTAGAAAATAAACAACTTAGAGTAAAAGTGAATTAGGAAAGTAATATGAGAACAATGGAAATAAATAGAAAAGATGAAAGAAAGGGAACAGTTTATTAGGAGAATTGGAAAAAAATTTTCTGCTAAGGATAGATGGAAGGAAGCAGTACCTTTGGGTCCTTAGCAACACTTTCAGAAAAGCAAAAAAAAGAAAAAGAAAAATGTGCAGTGGGAAAAGCAAAGTGAAAATTACATTAACAAATTAGCTAGTAGTCTAGCTAGCAGAAGTAATGCAGGAAAGCATAGCTATGATTTAATTGTGTGAATAGACTCAAAATAACATTATTTTTTAATGTTTTGGAGGAGGATGACTGCTGATCGAGGTCATTTTATGTGGGAAAGGGACAACACACTTGTATGAGCCTTGTATATCATCTCTAGTGCCCAGCAGTCACTAGGTCAAGTAACTGAAAGAAGAGGTAGAGCCTTCAGTTCCATCCAATATGTCTGATAAATAGCAAATGTCATAATTCATAACAGCCAGGAGAAACAAATAATTTTGGTTGCTATAGGAATCTAAAGTCTCGAGAATTAATGAACAAACAACAAAAAAAAGGAAAATGGGCATTAGAAGGAGTACATCCAGGAAAAAAATGGTGGAGGGGGGGAAAAAAATCAATTCATGACATAGACAACTAGTCAGCACAAAGTGCTTTGGACCA
>NW_008824982.1:6836985-6846113 GCF_000699105.1 Pygoscelis adeliae
GTGGTGAATTTATTTTGAACAGGAAAATCTCTATAAAAAGAGCTCTGCAATCTCCTGCATCAGTCAGTTCCTAGGAAAAGGATCTGGGAAATACTCCAACAGGAAGAAGAGGGCAAGGCAGAACTATTCAGTATAAATGACTCTCCATTCACTGCATGTTCTCAGAGTTATCTTTTGCATCTAAGCAAGGTGGGCACCGGCTGCCAATGTCAGAACCTTTACCTGTAGTTTACAATATGACCCCGGATGAGAAAAAATATCTCTTTTCCTCCAACTACTGTGACAGAGATGTGCAATTTAATAATTTTTTCCACATCATATCAGAACACACTTTTTAATATCTTGTGCCTGAATTGGTCCCACATAGGTGCAGCTGCTTTAGTGTTAGAGTTTGGATCCAGCATGCATTTTTGAAGCAAATTTCTTGATTGTCCCTACTTCCTGTGCTTCCTCTGGTTCCACAATGTGAACCAGTCTTGGAGTGTATGAACTTGATATATTTCTGATGAGAGGTAAATGGGAAAATGTGCTTCAGAGGTGCATCTAGGGTACTCCCACTGCTACTTTAGTCTACTGGACCAGATGGGAGCTCATCTGAAAATAAAATTTAAAAATTTTAAAAGAAGAAAAAAAAACCCAAAACCTCACACTGATAAGAAAACAATCCCACATTGCATAGAGTGTACATATGAAGTCCTCAGTAGCATTGGTTTCACTCTGTAGAATTGCTCCCATTGATCTGTCCTACATGGTAATAAGCATGTAGCAAATTAGTCCAGAATTAGGCTAGCTTTAAAGGTATTAAATTGCCATGTAATATATTAGAACTAAAAAGACACTGAAGTCCTATCCATAAAACTTAAATCAAGAAAGACAGAATAAAAGATTCTTAACTATTTTACAATACTGGATTTAGCAATTGAACCATCAAAAAGAAAGCGATTCCTGGGAGATCGAAAAGAACATTGTAAATTACTAACTTGTGGAAAATCTAAGGACATGAGCTCATACATCAGATCACCTCCAGGAACATTATTGGAGTAGGTATAATGTTGTTTCAATGCATATCAATATATTATCAAGAATAATATGCAAAATACAGAAAATCCCAGCAGTCATCAATACTCATTTGTGTGTAATTACCTGTAGAATGTCTAGATAAGTTTGAATCATTCAAGCCACTGGTGTTCTCCATGACCAACCACTTCTAATAAACATACATGATCAGTAACAGTTCTGCTTTCTTAACAGTGAGCTTGTAGAATTATCTGCAGAGACAAAAGCAGTAATAGGAAAAGAATGAAGTATGCTCTGTGGGGTATTACTAGGCAGTACATTCATTAAGGAGTTCTTATGATGCCATAAATGTTTTAGTCATAAGAACCAAACATAAAATCCCAGACTTTCTAATACTCCAATAGGGACTACTTTGCTTTTTGTAATATACAGTTCTTCTTTTCAGAAAAACATACCAGTAGCTATTTCTTTACTAATGTAACTGATTTTGCTTTGGAACATGCTCAGAATATTACAGCTTTATATATTTTATTATCACATTTTATACATTAGATTGTCATTTAAATTGTTCACCTAATTAAAGCTATGTTAAAAAAAAAATCTCATGACATCATAAGGGAACAAAATTTTGAAAGGCATTATGAAATTGTAATGCTGTAACAGTTTGGAGCTGTTTTGTATATAGTGTTGTGTGAAATTAAACTGCTCCCATATTTTACAAAGACAATACAAAAAATATCTCAGCCTGCAAGAGTAAATGGGAAAACACAGCTGACTCACAAAGCAAGTAGATTCCTACCTTATCTAGGCAACAGTCAAGGGGTGACTGAGGGGATAATGAATATAAGGAGTGCCCTGATCTGCCTGTAGGAAAGAACATGTAATGGACCAAGCTTGCACAGATGATCTCAGCTAATACTCATTTGTTTTCCTAGTAAAGCTATAGTCTAGAAGAAACAGTTGTGGATGTGCTTAATCACACACTGTAGACTCGGATTTGACTACTACACAGGACATTTCCAATATTCCTTTAAGGTGTGTATCCGTATCTTATTCAGTTCCCGGTTAAAACAAAACAAACAAAAAAGACTGACCAATTTAAATGGATGAGAAGTGTGTAGACTTTGGAAACAGATAAAATAAAAATCAATATATAAAATATATTTTTAAAAAAATGTATAAAATATAAACAATATCCACTCATCCTGAAGTTTAGTGTAGGGTTTTCCCTAGCGCACAACAGCCAAACATCCTGATCCTAAAATTTACTTTAGAAGCTCAGAAGGAACCAAATAACCTGAGTAACCAACATTTGAGTTCCCAGATTAACAGCTGATTGCTCATTAATTACTAGTGAAAACAGACATCTCTAACCTATCTATGGTCTCATTCCTATAGAGCTTTTGGAATGAGTGCATAAAATCTACAAGCCCTGGACCTCCACATGTGCTCCTAGTTCATGTAAGATGATGTAAACCCTAACTCTAGTTAGCTGAGTACTTTCAAGTCAGATGGAAACAAAGTTTAAATTGGATAACAAATGGCAAGATTCTTAACATCATTAATCCTAAAACACAATGATAGATTCACCGGAATTTTTCCCTCCAGATCTATAAAATACACCATTTTAGGTCAATTATTAGTTTAGTGGAGTGCTTACCTTACAAGTAAAGCTGAAACAGCATTCAGCTGTATCCAGAAAGGAACAGCTACCTAAGCCAATTTTTCGCAGAAGACATCTTCCTTCCCCTCCTACGTAGAATAAACACTAGCTGGCTGTTTCTGGTTTCTTTATAACTTTTCTCTCTGCCTTCCTTGCTAGCCCCAGCTCCCATTGTCTCAGATTTTAAGTGCCCTACAGCACTACCTTCCATTGTAATTTCAAAAGGAAGTTAGGAATTTATCCAAATACTACCTGCTCTTAAATATATAAGGTATCTTCTGGCTGAGTTGTCTTGCTGTGTGAAGTCCTGTGTACAGACTTACAGAGCAATAGCAAGGATAGCTTTGTCCCATTGTGAGGAACGGCAAAGGTGTAAGTAAAGCGTGTCTACCACAGTCGCACATATTTTGACCACCCAGCACAAAACTTCAGTGCGCTGTTAATCACAAGCAAATTCAACAGCAAATTGCTGTGTTCAGATTGGGCATGTGTATCACAGATGAGTACAATGAGGAGACCAAATTCAACAAAAGCTTTTCAAGCCCATGAGAATGACTCCAAACACAGAATTATATTAGTCATAATTTCAGCAAAATGGTGAGGCTGAGACTATTGTATTCTGTGATCTTTAACAAACAAGTAGGTGGAATGAAGGGTTTCATCACGAATCTTTATAGTGACTAGTTAACAATATTTTTAGCTATTACCCTGTGGTCTCAGTATGTCTTGATCAAATGACATATATATGTCATGACTGATGCTTGTAACAAAATTCAATGCTTGACGTAAAATATTGAAACTAGAGAAGCAGGAGACAGAACTTCAACCCATTTATAAGTGGGTTAGCAAATGAGTGTTTTTTTTCCTCATTTCTCTTTATGGTGAAATTGTTCTCTTTCAAAAATGAAATTTGGGGTGGCTGGGGGATGAGGAAGACAGGATGTGGTAGATACAGTTTTTTAAGTCTTGTTCCATCATGGACCAAGACTTAATTCCAATTCTGCCATTGAAGCTATTGTTTCTTACAGGTTCAGAAGACCTAGAGGTCCCTGTAGTTCCAGGTACATTAAATACACCAATATTTCAGCCAACTGATCTGAGCTGTAAAGTAAAGGTGAGAAACCTATCAGCAAAATAGTAAATTTCTAGGTTAAACTATTCATTATTTTGAGAACTGGCATTTTCTCCATTGCTCTGTCCGTGAAGATTTGGGAATTGGTTTGTGGGTTGGTGTCTGCAAAAATTGTGCTAACACCATTTTACAGTTTGCTGAGAATTTTAGGGCTTTGGTTTGGGAATAATTGTCTACAGGACTTTGGTCCAGGTTTTGCCTCTACAGAGTATGTTCTAAGTACATAGATGGCAAACAGTCATGAAAATGTGCAAGATATGTTCTTTGTCATAAAGTTGTCATGTTTGTCAGCACTTTCAACCATGTCAGTCAGATAATTACAGATAGATTGCTCTATGGAGCATTTTTATTTTGGCCTTGTTGCATCTATCTATGTGTTTGTTCATAGACTTGCTAATAACCCTTTATTTTCAGCAGGTGACGAGCAGATCATAAATCTAACAAAATCTGGTAAGGTCAGTAAAGCCCCAAAGACTCTGAATGATCTGTTCTTTTGTATATATATATATTTATTATCAAATACCATTTCTAATGCTCGAGAGTTTTATCTAAATTGTAAAATTGGTAAGTTAAACTTTTGGGGGGTTTCCTGTTAATTAAGAATAAGGTCTTCTTTCACATTGGGGCTAGACATTTAATTAAACAATGCTCTGAGAAAAGACAAGCTGGGCTTAGGAGTAGCACCCCAATTCCTGGGAATGCAACAGTGTCCCTAATAAAAGCAGTAGTTTAAATGCTGCAGATACCAAGGCTTAGAAGAATCAAAGTATTTGGGGGTGTTTTGATTCAGGACATCAATTCTTTATGTCTGCTATATGTTCATAATGGCAGTCAAAAGGCCTGCTATTGTGATCTCATTTAGCAGGCTGTTGATCTAATTGAAAAATGGACAATAAACCTGTTATTTTAGCTTTGGCAGTAGATTCGGGTTTGTTGGTTGAATATCTGTTGGTCCCTGAAGATAGTCAGGGCTGTGTGTTCGGAAGATGCTGCAGAATGTATTGATCTTTGAATTGAGAATCACAGTACTGGTGGCACATGGCTCCTTTGGAGAAGTTTGCATGTGTCTGTATTGACTTCTGAGATCCAGCAGCGTTAGTCTCTGATCCCCCTTCTAGTCCCATTCCTTCAGATGGGCACCTCCTTGAGTCTGGGAGTGTGGATAGTAATATACGCCAAGATAATAAGCCTTGATTTCCCTGATTTTACACATTAGGCAGTTTTTCAAATATATAAAGAAAAATAACACCAAAAAGCTACCAAGATTGCAGATCATAATGTTATCCAATGTGTGTGAACTTCTTCCTTCCTTCCTTTCAAATCAATTGCTCCTGTTGCATTTTTTTATCATTTCAAGTCAGATTGGGGTATTTTGTCTGGATGGTTTGTATTTCTGTTTTTCTTTCAGGAGAGGGAGAGCAGGCTTCATTACTTTGAGGGGTTCTGCATCAATTAAAAGCAGAGGTTAAAACACATAAAGTGATATTAAGTACATTTTGTTAACCCTGGAATTTACCATATTCATTAGAATATGGAAGATTAATAGTTGGAAATTACAGAGCTTGAAAAATTCCGATACAGAAACAGTAATAGTAGAATTTACAATAGCTTTGAATAAACACATACAAAAAATTGTTGTAGTCCCTGTTGCAGGATGGAACAGTTGATGCCTGATTCCAGGGATTTCTTCAATAATCGTGTTTTCTTTGGCCTGCAAAAGATGCATCATTCAGACAATTGCCCCCAGGAGACATTGTTAAGGTAATATTCTCAACTGCTGTGTGAATCAGAAACTGTCTTGGTTTTGTTGTTTATTTTTCCCCTGTTCCTATATATTGAGCAGACTGGGTGTTCATCAGAGACACAGGAACCTTGTTGAGGTCTTAACAGATTTGAGCTTTACTTGACACGGATTTATGCTTCCATTCTTTTGTTCCAAGGATGGCATCTGGCATTAATTCTTTGCTGGTTGAACTTCATGGGCCAGACTTTTTAACAGCTTTTTTTGGAAAGCATCAGAGGGAAAAGGTGTTGTAATTCAGTTTTCATTGAGCAGATATTTTGTATGAAGGGCTATTTTGAGGAACAGAGAATTATGAAACCTTGCTCAAACTTCACTCTTATTATGAGTAATTTTTTGTAAGATTTGGCAAACACATTGAAAACTGAATAGTTTCACTATGTTTCACTAATCATATTCTAGCTGATCAACTTTATACAAATTCTCCCTTTTGAACATGGGAAATGTTTCTTGAGTATCTTTGGGATTACTGGCATTATTTATGATCCTACCCTTCTCCTCTGTCTTCTGCCTCTCCCAGAAATCTGCTTTCATATGGATTTGAGATCTTTAACATGCAAGCACAATATAGATCAACTTATTAGTTCTTCTAATATTGTAGATGTGGACTGATGTATTGAAAAAAAATATCCCTACAATGTGTGTAATAATCCCTTCTCAGTGGAGGGTTTCAGTATATTATAGGGCAGTAGTCATCACTCAAGGTCCATGTACTACCTATGCCTTGAAAAAAAGCATGAAATTACATGTCTCTGATTTTTCTGATTTTGAATGTTTTCTTGAACACTTCCTAAGGCAAGGTGATTGCAGATTGCCACTCTTTGTTTCATACTTCTGTTTTATGATTGTAAGAGAGGTCTAAACAGTTTCTATTCTGTCACATACTTTCATAAGTGATAGTTAAATATCAAAATAGGAATTATATTCTGTCTTGTAATATATATATTTTAGATATATAAAATAGAATAGAATAGAATAGAATAGAATAGAATAGAATAGAATAGAATAGAATAGAATATTTCAGTTGGAAGGGACCTCAATGATCAGCTAGTCCAGCTGCTTATATACATATAAACATATGTCTATATGTTTATCTACATATGTACCTGCACATAAACCCTGTTTTTGACCAGGTTTACCCATGGTCATTCATTCCTCATTAAATTATACAGTCTATTTTTTTTTCTTATGTTCATTTACTATGAACATAAGAATGAATAAAATAATAACCAAGTTCTGTGGCTGAGCTCTCTATTTTCAGGGTTTGTCCAGTTGGCTTCAGTGATTATTCCACTTCAATAAGTATCTGTAAAACCAGTAATAATTAAGATATTTCTTCTCCCGCACTCTAACTAATGTGATATTGTTACTCACCAACTCATTTTTTGCAGTTGGAGCATTTTCATGATTTTTATCCCTTAGATGCCTAGCAAACAGATACAGTCAATATTTGGGGAGATTAAGAAGAGAACCTGGATTTAGTAAGTCTCTAGCAAAATGCTGGAAGGCAAATGCCTTGTCTTGAATTTGAGATTTAATCTAGTTGAGAGTCAAAACTCAGCTTGAAGCCAGAACCACAAATTCCCTGGAAATACTTTAAAGCATTTTGTACAGTGTTGAAAGGAGAAATCCTCAGTGATGTGAAAAGAGAACTGAGAGACCATAGGAAGTATAGTAATACATATTTTGTGCTTGATTTTGCCAGAGCATTAATTCCAAGAAGGCAGAAGAAATAAAGATAGAGGCAGGTTGTTAATAAGAGCTTAAACAGTAAGGTCTGGTTTAAGCCATTTAAAATGTAGAAGTTAGTTAGTCATTGGACTTGGTTAAGTTTATCGAAAAGAAAAATAACTGCAGCAATATTGCAACATATCCTTGTTGCATGTGAAAATTATGATATAGAAAATAATAGTACCACTCAAGGTGAAGAAAAGACATTATTGTCAGTGGACAATTTTATATATGAACATAAAATTAAAAATTAAGGTCACAGTACAAATGAATTAGAAAAAGGACAGGTGATGGAATTAGGTCAAATGGATCAAAAGAAAAATGTGGTTATCACATGAGATAAAGAGATAAACAAAAATAGAATTTGGAATGGTATCAGAATACGAAGAAAAAGAAAATGCAGACCGGTTATTCTCAGGGTACTCGGCCCCCTGAGCTGGAAAACAGGGACGGCGAGCAGGATGAACCCCCCATAATCCAAGAGGAAGCGGTCAACGACCTGCTACGTCATCTGGATACTCACAAGTCTATGGGGCCGGATGGGATCCACCCGAGAGTGCTGAGAGAGCTGGCAGAGGAGCTAGCCAAGTCGCTCTCCATCATCTATCAGCAGTCCTGGTTAACGGGGGAGGTCCCGGACGACTGGAGGCTGGCCAATGTGACGCCCATCTACAAGAAGGGCCGGAAGGAGGATCCGGGGAACTACAGGCCTGTTAGCCTGACCTCAGTGCCGGGGAAGATCATGGAGCGGATCATCTTGAGGGCGCTCACAAGGCAGGTGCGGGACAACCAGGGCATCAGGCCCAGCCAGCACGGGTTTATGGAAGGCAGGTCCTGCTTGACCAACCTGATCTCCTTCTATGACCAGGTGACCCGCCTAGTGGACAAGGGAAAGGCTGTGGATGTGGTCTACCTGGACTTCAGTAAGGCCTTTGACACCGTCTCCCACAGCATTCTCCTAGAGAAGCTGGCGGCTCACGGCTTAGACAGGTGTACTCTGCGCTGGGTCAAAAACTGGCTGGACGGCCGGGCCCAGAGAGTTGTGGTAAATGGAGTTCAATCCAGTTGGCGGCCGGTCACGAGCGGTGTTCCCCAGGGCTCAGTATTGGGGCCAGTTCTGTTTAATATCTTTATCAATGATCTGGATGAGGGGATCGAGTGCACCCTCAGTAAGTTTGCAGACGACACCAAGTTGGGCGGCAGTGTTGATCTGCTCGAGGGTAGGAAGGCTCTGCAGAGGGACCTGGACAGGCTGGATCGATGGGCCCAGGCCAACTGTATGAGCTTCAACAAGGCCAAGTGCCGGGTCCTGCACTTTGGCCACAACAACCCCATGCAGCGCTACAGGCTTGGGGAAGAGTGGCTGGAAAGCTGCCTGGCGGAAAAGGACCTGGGGGTGTTGGTCGAGCCGTGTAGATGAGGTGCTTAGGGACATGGTTTAGGGGGCATGGTGTTGTTGGGTTGATGGTTGGACTTGATGATCTTGGAGGTCTCTTCCAACCTTAATGATTCTATGATTCTATGATTCTATGATTCTATCCATAACTGAAGGGAATAAAAGAGACCTGTACATCCTTTTAATCAGCCACCCTATATTTTTGTCATGTGTTTTCCTCTGGACAGTTTTCTTTCCTGTCTGCACTATAGAGGTTCTACAGGTAAATGGAGTATTGTAGAAAGATAACAAAAGTAACAGAAAAGGAAAAAATGAAGTAATGCTATAGAAGAAAAATGGAAAGAGTAACAAAGGAAGGGAGCAAATGAAGAACCAGATGAGAAGAAAA
>NW_008824982.1:6846128-6853579 GCF_000699105.1 Pygoscelis adeliae
AAGAGGGACTGAAATAGAGGAAATCTGAGGGGAAAAAATGAAGAGAGTAGTCATTAGACTGACATAATAATTTAGGTTGGAAAGGAATTTTGGAGATCATCTAGTCTAATCCCTGCTGAAAGCAAGGACAACTTTGAAGTTATAACAGGTTACTCAGTGCTGTGTCCAGTTAAGTTTTTAAAATCTCCAGCAATGAAGGTCCAAAATCTCTCTGGGAGCCTTTTCCTGGGCTTAACCATACTCATTGTGAAAACATCTTTTTCCTTATATCCAGCAAGAATTTCCTTTGGGGAGATTGTTTCTTGTCCTTGCATGGAGAAAGGACCTCTGAGATGGGTGTGGCTTTCTTTTCTCTATAAATCCCCTCTAGACAGGACATTTATCTTCTTTCCTATTCTCTCCTCTAAGACCATGTTCTTCAGCCCCTTAAATCATCTCAGGAGACTTTTGCTGCATTTGCATTATCTCCCTTGTACTGTGGGGACCAACACTGGACATAGTACTCCAGATGAGACCTCATGAATTCCAAGTAGAGGATAACAATATATCATAGAATAATTTATTACTATGCTTATCTCCATGAAAAAAATATTAGACATGGAGTTCTGGAGCAGTGTCAATATCACTGGAACTCACAATCAAAATTAGTAAATAAACACAATGAACAGACCCTAAAATTGAAAGTCCATCCAAACAATGACAAAATCTATGTTTAAAATGTCAGAAACAGTGTGAATGATTCATAAACAAAATACAAAAAAGTTTTAAACTAATCTAACTTTTGGTTTGGTGAATCCTATTTAACTAACTGTGAGGAAAAAGAAAGAAGTTAATTTGTCTTCTAGACTCCAGGCTGAGTCTGCAGAATCTATATAATAAGAAACATAAGCAAAATGGAAAAAGAAATTAGCAAGGGGCAATGGAGAGGAACAGTCCTTCCCTCTCTTCCTTTGGAACACATATTAGAGTAGTTTTGAGCTGCAAATTACTGGGTCAGAAATTAACTTGGAGCCCCACAATGCTGTTTCTTAAAAAATCACTTTTTACATTGGGATTATAGTTCAAGCAATCCTTACTAGTAGTGACATAAAAATGAATCATGTCAAAATAAATGGCAGAGCTGAAGTTCACTTGTTGAGCAGAGGCTAAGCAAGCCATATGTTTAGACATATCTCCCCAAGCACAGTGGATGTTTGAAGTCTATGACAGCTATGTATTTAGAAAAGAATGGACCTAAATTTCACAGAATGTTCAAAAAGAATTATGTGGTGCTACCAGCACACATTGCAACAGGCCAGCTGGCCTTTGTCTCTTCCTTTCCTACTTCTGTCTCATTGTCCACTGATGGTAGTATCATATTTCAAAGGAATGATTTACATTCAAGGCTTTGAAAAACTGAATAGATCTCCCCTGGCCATGACCCACCAACAGAATTCTAATTTCCAGAAATGTATCTCCAAATACATCTTTTTTACATATTTGTAAAATTACTAGAATCTAATACTTCTTGAGAGACAAGTGACAGCAAGCACTGAAGCTGAAAGTGATGTGACAAACATGGCAGCACACTGTGGTGAAACAATTCAAGCTTGTAATTAATTTCTATCTTTAAATGCCCATCAGTAATGCTTAGTTGGAATACTCTGACGGGGTGGAGCTATCAAGAGAGAGATTTTCTGTTGCAAATGTTGCAATACTGTTTGCATATTTACTATGGAGGCCACCAGATAATGATTCAGAACAATAAGCAAGGAAAATCTTTACAGACCTGTGTATTTCATGAAATCTCAACAGTATTAGTATTCCTTATGAAACATATTTGATATTACTGGGGCAGAAATCACCTTCGTGTTTCAAGTCAATGGAAAGCAGGAAAATCACCTTGTAACATGCAATTCAGAGGTATAGAAAGAATCCATAAATAAGTCACTGTAAAAGTTGTTCTAGGGATTTCCTTCATGAATCTCATCAGGCTGCAACAAGGCTTAAGTGACAGGATTCTGAAAAAGGAGGCAAATATACCGACACTGAATTTCAATTTAATAGCTATTCCACAAGAGGCCAGCTATGAATGATTCCCAATACGATTTTCCTTTGAACATGATCCTGCTCCCAATCCTTTACTACAATAGGGAAGAATGCCAAATCAACATCTTGCTCCGGGTGTCAAATATCCCATGGCAATGCCAAGTAAAAGAGACTAATCAAGTAAAAAATTCCATTCTCTTTTCCTGTTAGAAATGTTTGGGCTAGAATTTCTTATTTGTTTTAAATGGTATAATTTAGCGAAGTGAAGGAACTTTATATGTATACATATACACACATGTCTGTGTATGTTTATATATTTATATACATATAAACGTATATAGAATCTACTTTTTTTTCTTTAAAAAACCAAACAAGTACCCATTTAGAGGCTCATTTTATTTGTTCAACACTGAAGACGTGAGGAAATATTTGAAGTTTCCATTAACTTTTTTTTTTTTTTTTTTTTTTTGCATAAGAATGTGGACATCAGAGCCCATATATGTCCAAAGAACAGCTGGAATAAATGAGGTACAGAGTCAGAAACATGATCATAAAGTCCTTTGAGCTTCTTTGATCTTGAAGCATCTTTGTGTTGCATGTTTTCCGATCTCTCTATTCTGATAGAGGTTTCAGAATTACACTAATGATGGCTCCCTATCAAACACAAGAGGTGTTAGAGTAGCCAAAAATTAATGAGGTATAGGAAAATCCAGCTCTGTGTCTGTGGTCTTCCTGAGGAGGGAAGCCAGTGGAGACTTTCTTGAGTATTTGGTGTGAACTGTTGTGCACATGGGTCTTATGCTGCACACAACATAGCTCGATAGAGCCTACAAACCCAAGAAGTGTCCACCTTAGAAAAAAATGAGGCTTTTGCTAGTACTGCTTAATTTTCTCTGTTGTGTATAATGGAAGTCTGAGCAGCAAGCTCTGATCTAGACACCGTGGTGAAAGTAGGTTAGGTAATTTTTACAGCTTAAGCCTCATACCACAATATTGTTCATGCAGGATCTCCGCTACTCTGTCACACAGTCCCTTCCTTACTCTTACCCATTTGCATTTTGCAATAGCTAAGGATATTTGCCTCTACTGCTCTGTTGGAAGGTTGCTTCAGAAAGTCATTATCCATTACTTCCTCTCTCTATTCTCGACCAATGCATAGCTGTTTATGCAATATATTCTTGAGCACCATCTACTGGTACTTCTTCCACATCCAAAATATCTACATCTATACAGACATAAAGCATGCCTGCAATATTTCCTCTGGACTGAATAATCTGGTATTCAGTCACCTTGGTGCAATGGGGTAATGTAGTGTTTATGCAAGTGATCTGGTCTGATTCTGAAAAGAATGCTAATCTTGGCTGGAGAAGGGTGAGAGAGAATATTTCTTAATACACAACTGTTACAAGAAGAGAAAAGCTGAAAATTAGCATCTTACTACTCATCCCCTGGCATGTAGTAGAATTTATCTTCTATTTCATACTACCTGTGTAGCCAAAAAAGAACTGCAATTTAAGGGTCATATTATTAAGGACACCTAAGGTTTCATTTCAAATAGGTGTAGCTTATTTCAGGGAAACAAGTATTAAATACTTTGCCAACTGTGAAGGAAATTATTATGCCAGCTTTATAGCAAGAGAAGTGATACGCCTGTAAAAAATGCTGATCTCAACCTGTTGACAAGTCTAGTTAAAATGTGCTCTTAGTGTAACTGTCAGTGCTGCCCCAGAAGACCTCTATTTGTAATTTATGCATTCTTATTTCAGAAGGGGAGGAAGTCTATGTTGAGAAAGGAATAAAAGACTTTTAAAAATTCTGTCTCAGAGCTGCTAGCAAGAACTTTTATTTATTAAAACTGAAATAATTCAAACACCTAATTTGGAGTCTTCAGCATTTGTACAACTTGTTACTCCCATTTCAGATGCCTGTGACATTGAAACGAAGCTGGCTATTTTCTCATTCCTACAGCTCTGTTCTCACACTGGAAGTGTGAGACTACAAAGCCAGGGTGACAAATTATTTGTGATTAAATTTTTGGTTAACTGACCCTGCCATATTTGTACGTGGTTAAGTAAAATATGTCCCATTGCTAAAGAAAAGCTTATGATCTGTGGTTTAAGAAGAGGCTTCTTCATTTCTTGTTCAGCACAATGGCATCTGAATCCTGAGATCACTTGTTCAGTGCTATAATAGTGTTCTTACTGATAGTAAAAGCATTTTCTTACAGGATCCAGTATGACATTCAAACCACTTGCTGCAGTCCCAGTATATAAGAATCTAAGGTTTGAGCCAAAACTCCATCTCTCTCAGTAATTAACAGGAGACTCTTAAAGGGTTAAAACAGGATGTGAATGGAATGATACAGCTTAGAGTTTTCAAGAACTGGAAGGTGTATCTGGACCTCTGCTCTTTGTATTTCCTGTGGAAATATTTTCCATAAATTTGCCTAGTTGCTTTTTGAATCCATTACACTTTTGGCCTCCACAACTTTTCTTGGTAATGAAATCCAAAGTGCAGTTACATGTGGGTAAACAACCTACTACTTTTCATTTATTTTAAATCTCCTGCTTGATAATTTCTTCTGATTCCTTTTCCACTCTTCTATTGTGAACCACTGAATGAAAACTTCATATTTGCTCTTTCCAGACCATTCATAATTTCACTGATTTCTGTGATATACCCATTCCACATCATTCCACATAAGGAAAACATTACACATCTGATGATTCTTGTGCCCTTTCCTGCAGAACCTCTGGTAGAACTTTTTCTTCCTGTGCTATATCCTGAGCTTTCTTCGCATGACATCTGCTTGATGTATGCCTTTGCATGTCTCTGACTTCTTGCATGATTGCAGAAACATTGCGATTCTCCCTTTTGTACGTGTATTTGGGTATAATACATTCACATGCACTGCTGTATAATAAAACTGAACAGATCAGCAGCAGTGCGGTTTACACACATGAATACTAGAAAGTTGAGTTTCTTTTTTCCTATCTTCTTCCATTCCTCTTAATCTGACTTCTGTTGTCCAAAGCTTTTCTATCATTGATATGTTTCTGCTCCTGCTGCTGGTCAGTGTGAGTTATACAAAGGTCCAGGTTACCTGCAGATTAAATTTCAAGTATCATTACATTTAAAAGGCTGCAGACTACATCTACAAATATACTCTTCTGCTAAGAGTTTGTCCTGGTTTCATTACTCCTACATTTATGTTACTACATCTCTGTTCTAGTCCTATGATCTTTTGAACTTTGGTTGGCTAAAATTTAACAAAGCCAAAATTAATCTTTTATTCATCTTTTTGTGGACAATAAAATCAATGCCATAGTTCAACATGGGTGGAGGTAGAATTTCTTCAGCTGAAGTCCAAGCAAAACTGAGTGTTAGCTGCAAATAAGTCTGCCCCTACAGAAAAAAATGTGTGTTTTAAAAAGGAAAATCAGGATAAGTACTCAACAACCTCACTCAGGTACAGCACTCCACAGAGTGCATACAGCTACTGGAAAATGCCAGACATTCATTGCCACTTGACTGAAGACTAATTTATCTTTAACTGGGTGTCCTGCTTGTGCTGAGGCCACTGACAGCTGTAAGTCACATTAAGCAGAGCAGAACATGGATGGTTTGATTTATTTTTCGTGGCTGAATATTTTCAGCAAGCTGGAAAAAAAAATAGTAAAAGTATTTTTTATAGGCTTAACTAATTTGTAACGCTGATTGATAACCATGCAACCAGTATCTCCTAAATTTGAAATGATGTGTCTCAGTGGAGTTTTAACCTGTAAATAAAATGAAAAGCAATTAATGAATTAAATTTGTATTCTGTCCTGAGAGAATGAATCAGGTTTGTTAAATTCCATGTGTATACTCTTGTTCAAATGCAAATCAAAATAGGTTAATTTACATTGCTCAATAATTTATTTTTCCCTGTATTTTTATATTATATTTTGAAAAAATAGTCCGAACCCCAAATATTTTAAATAACATTGAAAGACATTTATATGGAGTCATATAAAATACTTAAATACTTCTGTTAACAAAATACTTAAATACTTCTGTTAATTATATCTTAATTACAGACTTAGGATATTTGTTGGTTGTTGGAGAATTAGGATATTTATTCTCTGAAACCCGCCAGGTTTTCACTAGTAACAACTTTCTGAAATTTTACAAAATGTCCCCCAAACAAAAAATGCATATTTTATTTCAATTGTGATTGTTAGTAGATTTTTGCCTGTGTGGTGGATGTCTAATTGTCCCATGACTAAATAAATGGTCCCTGAGTTCTGTGCCCAGGTCTGCCATAGACTTTATACTAGTAACTCCTGGAGACAAAGCACTTATTAAACATTGTTCAGCAACTCGTCACATCACAAGCATAAATTTGATGACTATAATTACCCTCACCATTCTGTTAGTTTGGTTTTGCTCTGAAATGGGTCAGGAATGCTTCCCAAGCCAATGACAATAAAGACCTAATAAAAACCAACCAGGTTTTTATTGTTTCTCTCCTGTTAGTTACTGCCTCCCATTTTATAAACATTACCTGAGGGAAGTCTGGAGTTAGGTTTAGTGTGTCCTAACATATCAAGAGAGAGGAGAAATGAAAATGTGGTTAGTTGTCAGATATGCTGTGGCTGAGCTGGGACCACAAGAATGATCACATAGTCATGCAGACATATTTATATTCAAACACACGGAAGCTGAGTAAATAACCTGCTTTTCAGGCAACAGATAGAATTCCATTTTTGATGCAGGGACTATATTGTCATATAATTTGAAGTGCATGTAGTGCAGCAGGCAATGCTACTTGGGGTACTACCTTTCTCTCGTCTTATCCTGATAAAACCCATTCTTAGCATGAGTACAGCTCAATTCTCACTGAATTCATTCATCAATTCATGCTCAATCAGCATGAATTGATCTGTATTCTTCCTATCAATGACCACCACCCCTCCTGGTGTTTTCTGCAGGGTTTATAGGATCTCTGGCAGGCTGCCCCTCACAAGACACTCCAGCAACTGCTGTGGTGGCAGGAAAAATGTCCTTTGTTTTTTTCATTTGTTGTAATAGGTAGGGAGATATCAAGTCATTTGCAAAGGGTCTCTTTCAGCTCTTGGGATGAGAAAGTGTTTCTTGATAACTGCACAAAGTCTGGTGAGAGTTAGTACATCACTAGGAGAAGGACTGAAGTGTTACTGAAATGATCACAGAATAAGGTGAGGAGAAAAATACCCAGCTTCATTTCTCTTCAAGTGTTACGCTTACCTGTTTCCTAGTGATTCATGGCTGGCAGTAACAACTTCTTGAGGCAGCTGACAGCTAGCAGAAGCTTGAGAAGCATTCCAGAGTCCTTGGCACTGACCATTGACTAGGGGTTGGGCACAATAATGTGGAGAGGCAATCTGAATGAGCAGCAAGAT
>NW_008824982.1:6853650-6857896 GCF_000699105.1 Pygoscelis adeliae
GAGGTGTGGCTGTTTCCCTCCTGGAGCAGCCACAGGAGATGCAGGAGACAATTTCCTTTGTGACACAGTCAATAATGGCTGATGTATCTGTTAGGATGTGTGATTAAAGACTCATCTGCCAAGGCACGAAGGAGCAGAGAGGCCCAGCACCAGATGGGGGAAACCAAATAACCCAGTCAGGGACACACACCACAGGGCATCCTAGGAGGGCATCAGCCCCACAATCTAGGGGTGACACCCACCACTGTGAATCAGTGGGAAAGCCTGTCCTGAGATCACCTACAGGCTGAGGGGTCACTGCCAGGAGGTATGGGCTCATTATGGAATACTTGGGAAGATTGCACAAGACTCACTATGGGATGTTTAGGGAGAAATCAAAGGTGGGGAAAGGGAGGGATGGGAAGAATCAAGTGTGGGAAAATAGAGGGAATGGGTTGGGTGTGAACAGCTGGCAGGTCGGTACGCTTGTCTGGCCATGCCCTGTGCCTGGTGCCTGCAGTCATTCCTGGCTTCTCTTTAAACTCCATTTTTAGCTATTTTCCTGGGTGAGGGGTTCTGTGTGCATGTGTGTGGGTGTGCGTGGGGGTCTGAGTGCAGCCACTCAGCAGGACCAGGGGTCATAGCAACTGCGCACCAGCACATGGAGTGACTGGGGAGCGTGCACATTTTGGGCCAGCTTATGATTGTGTGTGAATCTGCCTCTGGGAGAGAGATGACTGGAGGAGCTGGCTACCAGAGGCACCAGGGCATCCTGGCCAACTGCCAAGGAGACCATGGGGCCTGGGGGTCAACTAAGAGACCCCTTTTTGTGTGTGTGTCTGTATGTGTCTTTGTGGGAGGCAATGGGTGAGGATCCAGGGCAGCTGCTGGAGGATCTGTGTATCTAAACATGGTTACACACACTGTGTGTGAGGGTCTGTAGCAGCAGCAGGAGTAGGGCTATGGCCTCAGGGGCTGGCATGCCCAGATGAAGCAACTGGGGAGACTGGGATCCAGGGACAGCTACTGGGCAGACTGAGTGTCTGAGCCCAGCTGCTGGAGGATCCACACTGTATATATGCTCTGTATACATGTGTGTTTATGTGTGTGTGCCTGCAGGGAATACATGCTTAGCCACACTACTGGTTGGAGCAGGAGGCTTGGAGCGGCATCAGCCTATCCTCTGCTGGGGTCTTGGATTTGGCAACCTCTAACAGTATCTGTAAGAATGCACAGTCCCAAATGAGAAACAGCAATGCCAGGCCCAGCTTCAGAAAGGGATGGGGAGTTCTGAGTACATCCACCAAATACTTTTCACTATGAAATAACAGAGACTCCTTCAGCCTGAGCAATTAACTGCACCTAGTGAGCCTGGAGGTCTGTGAAGAGATCCTTAGGGACATGTCTTCAGCCCAGCTGAAGTTCTGCTGCTTACATTGTCTATTTCCAGAAATCAATATTCTTGTCAAGGGAAGGCTAGAAGCTATGGGATAAAATTAAATGGGATGTCTTCTTTTCCAATACTTTCTCCATTTAGCAAGGGGAGCTTCCTTGAGCTCCTGTCTGCTCACCAGCAGCAAGATAAGAACTCCATTCTCCAACAGATTATTCCAAATCCTTATGCTCCTTATGCTCTTTGGGGAAGCAAGGAATTGTTCTGGACTAGTGAGACAACCTTACTTGACTGTAGATATCCAATCTGTAGTAATTTCACATAGTCTAAGTCAAGCCAAAACTAAGAAGAAAAAAAAAATTAGAGAAGTAGAAATTCCATGAAAATTGTATTGTACATACATTGCTTGAACATCCATTTCTGTTAGCTATGGTCAGAAACAAGTTCCAAAAAAACCTTTATTTCATGGCATAAAATCTTTGTCTGCGGTTACAAACCTAGGAACTTCAGTGACACAGCCATTGGGACAGCTCATCTAGGAGATCTAAAGCAACTGGAACTTGAAATTAGAGCCAGTCCTTGTGCTGGTTTGTCTTTAGCCTTTCCAACAGCTGGTTGCCTCAATAAGGCATTGAAGAAATTACAGATCATTAGGGAATTCTCCGTCATTTTCTCTTCCTTCAGGCATGCTCTAAGAGAGTGATCATGTAAGCAGGCCTAGTCCAATGAAGTATCAGAATATGTTAAATGATTTTCCTACAGTCATGAAAACAGGATGCAGACTGCATAAACATGGCCTAACATAGTAGAAAATGTCTTCCATTGTCTAGTAGACTCTGAGACAACCTATTTCTCAATTATAAAAAAAGTAAAGCATAGGTCTTCCAAACAGTACGACATACACCTCTGTATTCCTCTGTGCACAATGTACACCTCTGCAGAACAAGAGCAGAATTACCAAGACTTATGGTAAAGATGTGACAATCAGTGCCAAGTAACACTGCCTTCTTTGGGAACTGACTAGTATCAACTTACACAGTGCTACATTAATCATTCCCTACCCAAAATCTGGGATTCTGTAGGTTTTCATGGCAGTCATAGTATCCATTTGCAATACACGTCTAAATATCAATGACAGTAGTACTCTCATTTTTAATTTTCTTCATCACTTGACTTCCAATTCAGTTCAAATAAGTATTGTCTCGAATATGGTGAGAAGTCCAAGACACGAGTACTTTAATTTTCTCTTTACTGTTGTATTCTCATTGTCTTTTCAGCACCCTAGCATTGTGAAAGTGGAGTATTTTACATGTCTTACTGTAACTGTTAACCTACCTTGAAACTAATAGAATTTTTTTTTTTCATTTTTCTCTTTTGTTATGTATCAGTATCACTGATCTCAGCACGTCTTGGAGAATTGCTTTCTGCTGTTCAAAAACAGGACAAACATAAGCCATTCCTTCTCATAGGTCCTCTATGATTTAATTACAACAGGGAAAAATGTGCATCTTAAGAACAGGCTCTAGATTTCTCAAAACAAAATAATTTTTATTATACCTTTAAACAAATATGAATTTTTATAGTAACATTTATTCTTGAAAATTTTAAGCAATAGTTGTTATGTACAAAGCACCAAATCCTGTGAGCGGCACCATACGTTTTTCAAATCTTGTTGAAGCTACAGAAATAACAGCCTTTTTCCTATCTGTATAGATGCAATCTGTTTGTTTACTCTACATTGTATACAGAAGACAATGCAAACCAGTTGTCTGAAAATTTTATGGCAATTAGTCTAACTGCTATCTAGAAAAGATCCATACAAATGGTATAATGAAGGCTCAAAGTAAAATTACTGATTATTTCTTTTATTGCACTATGAAAGAGACCGGCCAGCACTTTATCTGTGAAGATTTTGATTTTATGGCATTTGTGATGTGCAAGTAGGTTGTAAAGGCTATATGTGGAGACAAGAGCACATTGACAGGGTTTCTTTTTCCTTTTTCAAAGGAACTTCACCTAACAATTCCATGCACAGTGCTGTTTGTGTAGATGTAGGAAAATCAAGAATTCAAGGCATTCCCATATGGTACAAGGAAATGTACATTCTTACTACTTTGTGCCTTGCCGAGGCAATTACACACCATGAACTGAGTTTCAAGGTTGGTCACCTCCTCCAATTCTATTAGAAGCATTGCAGTATTTGTCATCTATTTCTTAAACCTAACTCCTACAGTCTAATAATTATATGAGAGTCTCTGTTTTGATTTTGAAACATATGGCTTTTAGCTCACTAGACTGTAGCAAAAAGTCTGAGCAGTCAATCTCATTTTGGAACAGCACATACTCATTCGAGGAAAAGACTCCAAACTTACCAGTATGTCTGCCTTTAAACGCTGTGATTTGGGGGACAAAGTTTTCTTATTTAAAAAAAAAAAACCAATGTTATTTTATTGTTTGACTGACAACAATGAGTTTTGCATACATCGGGGAGCCCATGGAATACTTGCATAGGCAAATGTTCACTAACACACGCACGTCGTGACTGTAGTAGGACAAAGTAAGCTATGACATGCACATCTCATGGCTCTATCATTTGCTTCTTGGAAATGCTTGCCATTCATAAAGTGGCAGCTGACTACAGAGCCCAGGCAAGCAGTTCAGAGGTGGTTAAAAAATGTCCATTCGTCCAGAGAAGACTGAACACATGACAGCTGTCTTTTTATATGAAGATAGAAATAAATAATTCCTTTATCCACTGGACATAGAAGTAATGGCCTGAATTTTCAAAAAAGGGATATTTAACTTGTGGACAGACAGTATGTAAAGAAATGGATGCAGCACTTTAAGTTGCTGTCTCCATTTTTTTCATTTTCA
>NW_008824982.1:6857928-6881244 GCF_000699105.1 Pygoscelis adeliae
GGCAGACTGGAAGTGTGAGACCTCCTCAGACCCCCTGATGTAGTCTAGCAGCTTGGTTCAAACTATCTCCTATGACAGCCCAACTTTACACCACCAGTTTTTAGGAGGCACTTAATCAAGTCAGAGCCTCTCTGCTGACGCATTCGCACTGATTTAATCAAAACAGTTTCTTAGTCAGTTTAGGGTTTTGGCAGATAAATCCTGGCAGATTTAGTTGCCTCAGGAGTCTACTCTGTTCTGTTGTTGGCAATGTACTGGCCACATAAAAAGGCATTACTGGCGTTTCTGCTTTAACCTCCTGGTTCCCACCTGTGTCCATCAGGCTGAACTGCTACAAGTCTGTCCTAAGTGATAACACCTTCAACTGCTGCAAGTAACCTGCCCAGGCTCCAAGTCTGTTAATAATTACACTAACGGTATCAGCAGCTCCAGACAGACACGCTCAGGTTGTATTTTCAGGCTTTGCTTTGCTATGTGGAAAGGTAGAAGGATTTTTTTTTTTTTTTTTGTAGCAAGAGACTGCTGACGCTCTGATCCTGTCCTGCTGCTGCGAGAGCTTCGGCTCAGAAACCTGGCTCTGAGGATGGACCTCCCTGAGCCTGTACACTCAACACAAGCCTCATGCCCTCACGCACGTGGTCTTGCCTCAGACTCTCCTAGACTGGGGGTCTTGCTCACATGTTTTCAGTACAGTGGTGCAGTGCCTCTGCAGCTCTGTGACCCTTACAGCATGTGCAAATCCCATTAAATCTGGTGATTGGCTGTGCCTGGAATGGGAGCATGGCAGAATAGGAGGGAGTTCACTGCTCTCTATTGCTACTGAGCCCTGTAACTTCTTCAGGGCTTTCACACTAGAAGGGACCCAAGGGACACCCTCCAGATGCCACATCGTACTGCGCGTACTCACCATTGTATAACTTGGCGTGCTAGATCCATCATGTACTTTAATGCATGCCTTGTTGCACATGGAAAATGAGGAAAATTCAGAGCCGATAAGCATTTCACAGTCTTATACTGAAAACTGAGACACAAAGACAGACTGTCTCCAACCCCCTTCTCAGTACCTAAGAGTCCTCTTCGGTACTGCTGTGAAAAAATACATAGAAAACTATCAAAGGTGGCATTTTATTCTATCTTCTTAGGCAGACTTCAGAAATCAGAATGCACTGATTTTTTAAACTTCAAAGTAACTCCAATTCTTTTAAGACACATGTAAAAACAAGAACTATAAAGGTATTGCCTTCATTAAAAGGCATCTGTTTTTCAGCTGCAGTACACTTGTTTTTTCTTTATTTCAAATGTTCGTGAGAGTGCATTTGCACGGTGCTTCCTGACAAATGGCCCTTTCCCTGTTCAAGCTGAAATGTTGTGTGTATTGGGGGATGGGGAAGGGAACCAATGGTTTGATTAAATTTTTAATTATTGTAGAAATCATTGTTTTTGTACAAGCTTCCCCATGCCCCACCCTTGGGCATTATTTGTTCCTCTTTAAAAGTTCCCTGCAAATGCAGCTTTGGGGATTAATTGTATTTTTATGCCAGCTCTGTAAGCAACTCTACCATTATTACATTTTGGCGTGTGAGTGATTCAGTATTATCTCTTAGGCTTTTATGATCTTGTTCCCCAATCAGCACTTTTGTGTAACAAGCTAGTGAAATTAGAAATATGATTAGAAAAATGTGACTACATTATCTAAAACTTATACACACTTTTGTATTGCTTCAGCTTTTAAGTCCCGAGGGAACTGACAACGATTAGGATCTATTTCTAGTGAAAGTACAGTTGGGAATAAGGGTGGTTTGAATAAGTGAATCAACCTTATTATGATAGAAGCTCCAATAGAGATGTGCATTAGAGTATATTGGATTCCAGTTTTGAAACCACAAGAAACCTTTGCATAAGTACTCACATTTTTGCCTGGACTAAGCAAATGGAGTACTACAAATAAAACAAAAAAATCTGAAAGCCAATATTCTTTTCTATCTCTTTTTTTACTGTAATACCTTACAGATAATATTACACAGTCAAAACAATGTTTTTTCTTTGTGAGTATAACCAGGATTGGTATAAACCTTTAACAATATGGTTATGCTCTTGTAAATATCCAAACCCCCACATTTAAAAATAGTGTCTTTTTTGCAAAGGGTTCAAAAAAATACAGTTCTTTTTACTGTGGATTAAAGTGAAAAAACCACGAAAGAAACAGGATGCAATTTTTACTCTGCTTGTTTTTCTGTTACAAGCAGGACAGACCTCAGGGGAACACAAACAGACCATATTCACATGTTTACATAACACCATTAACATATTTTTAAAATGCTGGAATTATTTTTGCTAGCGTAAATTAACTTTGTGAGTTAATTTGTAAATTAACTTTTGATGAGTGAGTGAAGGAAAAAGGGAAAAAAAAAAATCAGTGGAAGCAAGATTCCTAAAGGGTCCAGTGAGGAAGGCTACTGGGATTAATGACTAAGCAAAATAACCTGGAAAGGAGTGAGCATGTCCTGGCATGGACATTAAGTCAGAAATGGAGGCTCTGTGGAGAAAAAGAGGTACATGGTTTTCAACAGTACAAGACTGACCAAACTGGGTCAGGCCGAAGGTCCACCTAACTTTCTGGCCTGACAGTAGCTACTATTGTCTCTAAGAAAACAATATAATAATGAAGGCAAGAAAAGAACAATCTCACTGCTGGCACACCTTACCAGTTTCCAGCAATCAACATTTTATCACCGATATATCTTTAGCATGATGTTTTATAGCCACCAGTATATGTAGTGATGTAAATTATATATATATCTTCCATGTAGCTCTGAAATCTCTTTCCAAAAGTAATTATCCTTTTGGCCCTCACAACATCCCAGAGCAACAAGTTTCACAATATATTTATTATCTCCTTTACCATGCTGCAAAGGATTTCATTAACTTCCATCATATTCCTCCTCAACTGTCTCTCTCGTGAACTGAAGAGGCATCACCTGTTGAACCTCTTCTTTTGTGAAAGCCATTTGTACCTCCATTTGCACTTCTCTGTTCCTTCCTTAGTTCTGCCATATTCATCTACAGTTGTAAGGACCAGAACTGCAGCATTCAAGAGACACCTGCCCTGCAGCACAGTAGCACCTTGATGATTTCTACTTTCTAAACAGGTTGCCAGCTAGGGTCAGGGAAATGAAAGATAAGTGTGTAGATATTTGAGGAAATGACAGCTGAAGAAGAAGGAGGAGGGATGAGTAACTAGATGTGGCATACGGCATAGAAAAACAAGGAAAAACAGAGATTCTTCTCCATGTTCAGTTCTGAACATGTAAAGCATTTCATCATATCCAAAAATGTAATTTAACAAATCATTTTATAAAGTTTTACTCTGTATTGTACAACATTTAAAAATGATTACTAACCCAGATGCTTATTTCTAATCAAGGTAACTTGAAAGATGTGTGGAGGATTGTGAGAGGGTTTGTATGGGAGGAAACAAGAACGGTGATACACTGAGGACTCTTCTAATGAAAAAAAATCCTCATATATATATATATATTTTTTAATACAATCTGAAAGCTAATTTTAATTTCTACTAGTGGTAGGAAACTAAACGTGTCACTTACCTGCAAGGACACTTATGCATAGGTGTATAAGCCACAGACTCAAATCCAGCTCAGGGTGACAATAACTCAGTGATGAACTGATACTGTAGCCATTTTGTAGCCCATGTGAAATAAATTAAGGGAGTCTCTCATTCCTAACTGACAGGTGCCTGAACCTAACATTTCTTTGTTATAGGTAGTGCAGCTGGTAGCTGGCACGTGATGGGATACTGGTTTCTGTAACCAGGGAGTAAACTCACAGATATGCAGGGATGATATTTAATTCTTGGCAGCCGTGGTATGGAATGGACTCAAGCTGACCCATTCTGCAGTATTTTCAGAGAAAAAGCAAGGCAGCTAGTAGGGACTTTGTGAAAACTAGCATTGCATTGTCCCATGGTGTGGTGACTCTAGTTTAGTCAGCACCTTCGGTAAGTACTAAATAGCAATTTGATAAATGCACTAATTATTTAACTACTCTTTCAAATCTGTATTTTAAACATGATTGGGATTTACTGCAGCAGAGAAAGTTTCACAGTATTGGTGACAACCTTTTCTCATTCTTCTCCTGAAAGGCAAGATGTATAAATATGAACAGTTATGTTCATGTTTTTCAAGAACCTTAATTTTTTTTATTAATTCATTTAAAAAATGGATTTTTTTGCATACAGTGTCATTGTTAATACCATACATGGCATACAGCAATGGCCAATTGGTCTGCATTATGAGTCTTGCTCCTTTCGCAATATCTTAGAGGAACCCCTTCAATTCCTAGTAAACATGACTCGAGCATATTGTAGGTGGAGAAAAAGGATACTCTACTGCAATATGAGCTATGCCTTTTGATACAACTGATACATACTGTACCGTATATAGAACCTTCGTTTATGCTTTAAATCTTCAGTAGTATATAACATTTTGTTTGGCTTACCTGTGTACATTAGGTCACTGGTTTAACCGTGCTTGTTCAGAGGAGAAGAGTCATGAATATTTCATACTCCTGTGCAGTTCCTTTTCCACAATATATGATGACTTTTTTCTTTTTTTTTTTTTTTGTAACGGAAAGACAGCCATGTGAAATACGCTCTTAATTCTACCAGCCTGAACAACCTCATATACACTGTTGTTTCACGTATCCTACAAGTACTTAAATGATTTCTGAAGAGTTTTCCTATAGTCTTTAAAGAACTATCTTACAGCACTCAAAAACTTACATAATAAAGGAAATGAGGACTACATTAGGCAGCTCATCTGTTCTTTAAATATTCTTATGTCCATGAATCCTGTTCTTTTCTGGGCTGCCACTGTGAAGTGCTGTCTCTGTACAGACAAAGGCCATGTATGTGAAATTATGTGACTTTGCTCTCCTAAGGCTGCCTGTGTAAATGGGATTAGCTGAGAACCATTTTGCTATCTGTATTTTTCATGACCTACCTACCCTTTTCTTTCCTAGGTTACTTTTTTTTTTTTTTTAAATTTCGGTCCTGCCTCCTTTTAAAAACCTTCTACTCCCAGGATATCTGTATTTCCCTTAAGTATTCCTAACACTTGCCTCAAAGTGCTTATTAAATTCATAAAGGAAAGAAATATAGTTATATAAGAATATGTGAACATAATAAAAGCAGCAGCTGTTTTAAAATGTATCTCATAAACGCAGTTCTAGTGAGAGAGAGAGGAATGAGAGGAATCAGTGTATCAGCCCTGGGGAAAAAGTGGAGTAAATTAAAAAGGCAATTAAGAAATGCTGAACCTCAGCTGTGTCAATGAGCTTCTATGGTAGATAAAAGTGTGATGAAGAAGAACATACTCATGCCTATTATTTTAGAACAATGAAGTGTGTCCGGCTTGTAATGCTGTTGTTTTAAGCATATCTCATAGTGTTTCCATTATTGTGTGTGAGCTCAGCAAACATAGATGATAGACAAGGCATTTTTGGCAGAAGGACAAAGGACACTTTGCTTCAGTTCCTAACAAATTGCTTTCATTAAAAACAAATGGTCTTGGAACATTTTTCTGCTGCATGGTCTCCACAAGATGTCAAGCACAAATGGTAACCCAATGTTTTCTCTGAACGATGGAGTAAAACCTAGATGGAGGCAAGTGTAGTTTACTTTGAACAGGTTGTATGTGGCTTGCTTTAAGACACGTTCAGTCTTTGTGAGGATGGGCAAAACAACTTGCCTCCTATAAATAACTCCATCCTATAAATAACTAGGTATGATAAGACTGCAACTTTTACGGTAACTGGTTTGGACTTGAATTAAGGCTGACCATTTTAATAGGTAACATAATTAGAATGGTGATTTGCTCAGGATACAACATCATTTAGCAGTATCCTGATTCCCTTTCTTAATGTGCTTTTAATGATGCCTTTAGTGATGTTATAGAGATGTTGTACAGCAGCACTTGGCTGTCCTGAGGCAAAATGTCTGTCAGCATTCCTGGTGAATCTATATTTTCAAAAGTAGAATAGTGGATAGTGTAGCTTGATATTCTTTTAAAATATATTGTCTTCCCCTCCTCATGAAAGAAGCATTCAGCTGATATGCAAACTCAGTTTCTGGTAGATAAAATAAGGTTAATAGGTTGTTACTGAACAGTTAGAAAATATAAACTTTATTTTCTTTGTGGCTGTCTCTCTCCTTATCTCTTTTTTTTTTTTTTTAATTTGAGGTAAAGATCTTCATGCTTAGAAATGAGGAAAGTCTGTCACATTGTAACACGAAATGTGGCTTTGGGATGTTTCACTTTAGAAATGACTGCAATATGGTATTTAAGATTTAAAAAATTGGTTTTGATCATGTGTTCTACCCTCTGTTTAAAATATTATTTCATGAAGCATATTACCACATTACTTCTTGACTATGCATTTGTAAATCTTTATTTTGAAAGTTCAGTCTCTCGCTGTATAAAATCACTTTAGATTTCCATTCCAGATGCAAATGTTGGCTGATAAATCTAATAAAAATTGGTCAGGCAAGGATATTTAAAACTCTCATTGGTTCTGCAACACAGGTCTAATACAAGCACCACAAGAAAAAAAAAAGATATGGGATATTAGAGATGGAAAAACCAGGCAGTTGGATTCAACAGCATCAAAGACTACGTATTCCTTTTCTGCCAACACTAGATCTGTAGAGCAAATTAGGAAGGAAAGAGATGGTATGTTATGCACCAAAGTGTGCTTTCTGTGCTTCCACTCACAACATAACTGAAGTACATTGAATAGCCTAAGGTTAAGTCTGGAGGTTTTTCAAGTGAATGCTACTCTCTATCATTTCCCACATTCCTCTGTAATAGCATATTTCATAATTGTATTATTAATGACCCAGAGAAAAACAAAAATAATCAATCATGTTGTCAGGAGAAAAGGAAACAAAGTGTTTAACTTTATGAAGAGTAAGGAAAAAGTATTTTTTAAAATCATAATACATTTAATCTCCATTGCAACTGCTATGTAAAAGAAAGGGAGAAGGGAGACAGACTTTTTTTTTTTTAATGGTAATGAGTGATGCTATGCCTCATCTGCTGAAAAGGTAAAAGCTGAATCTCATTTTGAAACATACTGCTCAACAGAAATTTATAAGAAAATACAGTGATAATACATGAAGGCAGAACATGCAAACAGGAACAAAATTTCAACCTCTATAAGCTTCAAAAGATTGTCCAATCATTCTAGATGCTGTGAAAAGACACTGAATGACATATATCCCTATGATAACAAGGGCTGGTTATCATAAATTAAAACCTTATAAAAAAAACCTGGCGATGAAGTATAATATTGTCCTGTTTTCCGAGTGTCTGGAGAATAGGCTTTCACTGTATTTTATATAAAACTACAGGTGGAAGTCTCAGGAAGTCAGAGAGAACGTCCCAACTTGGACATACTAATCATTCTGCAATCTGAACTTGAAACAGAAGGGCACATTGTTTTAGACAGAAAAGGGGAAAGTATTTCTTTCCATTTGTTTTCACTAGAGAAGAGCTGGGAGGTCTCCAGGATTACGTAACAACTTGACATGAGTTGTGACAGTTGTGGGGTATGGCAATTTGAGGACATGTAGCTGCATGCAGACAGCTTTTGAACTGCAGCTCAGCTGATTTTTATGAGGCCACTTAATGTCTCAGAGTACACAGAGTCAGCAATCAGCCAACATGATTGGTATCATGTTCCTTGGGGACAAAGAAGTCTTTGAACTCATCAGAATAAATGCCTGCCTTTCATATGAAAGTGCCTTAGGAGAACAGAATGGCTGAAATACTGGGGAGATGTTTCTTTCTCCTGCAGGGAGCAGGAGCTGGAGAAGAATCATTTCCTCAGGAGAGCTGCCGGTTCCCATGCTTAAGGCTGGAGTACTTGAAGAGGAGGAAAAGTGAATCAAAAAGACAAACTGTTGGAATGAAAAGAAACTTTTGGGACCGACAGAAAAATCGGACCACAAGAGCTGTGGGATGTGGGGTGCTGGCTCAAGAATGCCTTGATGGTTCAGAAAGTGAACCTGAACTGCTGGAGTGGAAATCCAAAATAGGTCCTAAAGGCTGAAAGGAAACATGTACAAGCTCCCCTTCACAAAGCCAAACCAACCAACCTATTTGGTGTTGATCTCCAAGGCAGGACTTTGCACAGAAACAGTTTTTTAGTGTTTCATTTGTGCTGGTATGTTAAATAGGCAATAACTGTGTTAAAAATCCTATGCAAAATCTATCATACATATCTGAAGGACTGACAATTAAAATGCCTGTGGTATTGAAGCTGTGAAAAGGTTTTGTATTTTTGGTGGGTTGTTTTGGGGTTTTTTTTGTGGTTTTGTTTTTGTTTTTGTTTTTTTTTAACACGTGAGAATCTAGGGGTGACAATTTATTTCAGCCAGAGATAGCTAAGCTGTGAAAGTCAAGCTCTCTTTGTAACCTTGACAATACACCCTAAATTAGAGGTGATGCCTGGAGCCTGCTTGGGTTCAGTAAGCCAAAAAGGCAGAGTTCTGTACTGGGATAAAATCCCAAGCACCTGGTGACTTTCCAGTCAAGGGGAGTTTGGCTTTTGTCCCATGTTTTCAGTACAGGGGACATTCATTTTCCTTGCTAGTCCATCCAAGTGTTTCCTGCTGCCAAAGAACATAGTCTCTGTTGAATATAGTCGCTTCATGGGAACTGACCTCAATTCAGCTGCTTAGAACATTAGCTGCTAAAAAATGGAAAAATAATTGGAATATCTTCCCCCTGTAGCATTCCATGCCATAAATAGTAATTTCTGGTATTAAAGGCTGATGATAGATACAGTAGCAGTCCATTACTGTCTTTGTAAGGTGTGGAACCTAGCCAGAAGAAATCTAAGAAATTAGAAAATAACTGATATTGACTTGCTATTGCTTCATTAAGGGATGACTGGAGAAAGGTTAGATGTTTGCTTAGATCATTTATTTCTGAGCAATATGTGAACAATACGTTGGAAGTTCACTAGGAATTTGTGATAGGGGAATGTGTCATTTGCATCCATGGTAATAATATTCCACTGCATTTCTTCCTACCTAGAAAAGATTTGTACAACTCTTGGAATATGTGTTTAATCAGTCATCCATTAAACACTATTTCAAGCTAAAGAGTACGAACTCTCTAGAAAGAACCCCACTGGAATGGAAGGTAATAATGCTCCTCTGTATTGCTCATAGGAAACAATGCTCTGAATGCCCTTGAAAAAATTCAAAACGTGATCATGGAGGTACTGGTCTGGGTTCTTACAGTCAGCATAGCTGGAATTTTCTTCCTGTATCTCTTAGACTTTTGTATTTGGCTGCCCTGTAGAATTTGTCTACACTTCCTGGACTTCTCATTTTAAATAGAGAGTTGAAGATATGCATGGCTGTCTCTCAACACTTTTTAGTTGGTCTGTTACTCAAGGTGAATTGCACTGATCTTCATTTATAATCATCATCTTTGATCTTGCTGAATGTTCAAAATATAAAGCAGTGAGTCCAAAGCAGTGATGATATTTCAATGGTCGTTTTATTTAGAAACTCACTTGTGGCAACTTAAAATGCCATTTTTAACTATCTAACTGGATATCAAAATATGCAAAAATAGTTGAACTGTCAATTACTCTCATTGTGTGTAAAATAAAACATACTTTTTTTTAATGTAAACTTAGATTGTAGAGATTAAGAAGGCACCATGGAAAGGTATCCTTTTATCTGTGTTCCTGAAAAACACAGTATATGTATTTCTGAAAATATAGTAAGGTATTTCTGCTCATCCTGAAAATATTTAAGGTAACAGGTCATCATCTGGAACACTATCATCCTATGATTCCCTGGGAAGGAAAATGAAATACAACTATGAGACAGATTATGTCAAAAGTACAGAATTATCACACTACTGCACAATAACTTGTATGTGGAAGCCAAGATCAATGCCTGATAAACTTGATTATTATCATAATCTTCAAATGAAACATGGCGCTGTCTGAAATCAAAGAATACAGATACCAATCAGAAGAAGGAAGTTTGAGCTCAAGAAGTCTTCTACGCTCCTGCCTGAAACATGGTAAAGTATAAAAAAATTGTTATGTTTTCAAGAATCCTGAAAGACTTCCCATTGCAAAGTGAGGAAGAACCAGTGAAAACAGGTGTCAGAAGGGATCCTACCTTGCCTTGGCAGCAGAGATGAGCAGCATTCTCCAACAAGTAAGTAGCATTCAAATTCCCAAATCTGTGTGTAGCCATAAATGAAAAGTATAATCTTGACACAAGCTGAAGGCACTGGCTTTTTTCCTCCAACTTTCTGGCAACACTTTTGACATATTAAGGAAGAAGTTAGTTTAGACAGTGTAAAATTCTTACAGCATGACAGTTCAGATTTCTCTTAATGTAATAATTTCACTAAGGATATGTCAAGGATGAATATGATTCACCAAGGGCTAAGTAAACTAAGGATTATTATTGGTCATTAAATGGCATTTAGTCAAAGTTAGTTACTAGTAAGTAGCTTTCTCAAAACTTTTAGAAACGTTATTTTTGTGCAGACCTTGAAATCCTGAATTGTGAGTTGTAATAATGGCCTGAATTCCAGGCAATCATTTCTTTTAACTAAATTACAGTAATTGAAAAATTATAATATTAAAGAAAACAATGTCAGTGTCACCACTCTTCTGCAAACCCCAGTCAAAGATTTTAATGGAACAAGAGGTGGAAAAAATGAAAACTGAAAAGCTTTTACTAGTATAGTGGTGACTGAGTGAAGAATTTGTGCTGCATATTTGCATAGTACATAAATAAAATGAAAGGCAGAAAATACTTCTTCAGGTAGTGTCAGTTTAGTTTTACTTATTGCTGCTGCCTTCATAGTGCTTATTCTGCTGTACACAGAACACCTGAGAGTTCTTGAGTTAATAGAAATACAAGCTTAGGCAGCCAGAAGAAAATGAAGGGTTTTTCTCATTATGTGATATATATGCAAACATAGCTATACAGTGCAAATGACGAACTCCTCTTGCTGAATCTATCTGTTTATGTCCCACAAAGGGCATCTTTTTATGTCCAAGTCCATCTACATATCTGCATCCAAACTCCTTGCGCTTGTCCCATTGGTGTGCATGACCCTCTCGGGGAGCTGTGCAATCCAGATACCTGCACACTTGCCTCTGCCGTTTCCCTGCCAGCCAGAGCAATTCTCATCTGAAAACTGCTGAACTCTGATAGCAAAGCGCCTGTGCCTGTGTGCAAAGATTATGCAACATTAGCTGGAGCGGGATAAATGGATCCATGTACATCCAGCGTTGCTTTGTCACAGGCAGTGCTAAGAAATAACTTGGCAGAGATGAAAAGTGCTGCTGAAGACAGTGTTGCACAAGGGCGGTGATTATCTGGGAGATGTAGATGCGGCACAGTTGTTATTAGAGCAGATAGGAGTGCTACTTATGTGCTGCATAAATTTGACAAGCCGTTTTCTCTTCTTCAGCAGATTTCCTCTACCATCAGATTCCTCTGGTAAAAGGGATAGATAAAAATGGATCTTCAGATGCCAAAAAGTTGAGAAAAACAATGTTTGATAAAAAAGCCTATGGTTTGCTATACCTGAAAGAGATTAGCAGACTTGAAAGTAACCATGCAGAAGAGGACAGTTTCTTCATCAGGCTTATTTCATGATATGGTATGTCACTGGACTGTGTGACAGATATGAGGTACAATTCACTCAGACTTTTTCTGGATGTTCTGGATGTACTCTCTCCAGAAGTCTCTAAAATTAGGTTTTATTATTAATTGAAGCAAACCAACTTTTAATCAAAAAATATAAGTAGAGCAACAAGATATGACACACATTAATTAAAAAAAAAAAAAAAATTAAAAATCTTGATACCAGCTGAAACAGCATGCACAATCCCTATAATAACATGTCAAAATATTTTATCACCTAGAAGCATTTCTGTTCCTCAATCTAGCATATCTTTCAGCTATTGCTCACTGGGCAGAATGGTTCCTTATGGCCACATAATCTTTAAAAAACTTTATTGCCAGGTCTTCAGTATCTGGAGCTAATACATCCCTTATGCCTCCCACCACCTCTTTATTTCCAGTCCTGCAGTATCTCTGCTTTCCGTGTTAATCTTTCTCTGCTTGCTCTCCTACATCCCAGACACTTCTCCAAAATGGAGCAGGCTCTGTTGTTCTTGGGGAAGGAGCAATTATCCAAAGAGGGTGTAATCGAACCAGAATGCAGTTGGCAATGAAGTGCAGGAAGCCACAATAAACTGTAAACAAATCCACTAAACAATTATGCTATCTATCACAGATGGCAAAAGCTGTTATCACCCAGTTGGTTTCCAGTATACTGGCATGCCTTACACAGTCATTTAATTTTACACAATTATTTCATATTCTACTTCGAATTAGCATTGCTACTTTGTTTTCCATGACCATTTTACCAGAGAGCCACAGGTCTGAAGCTTCTGGTTTTGCCATGCCAAATAGCAAGATTGGGCAGGTAAGCATCATGGTCATGTTCTAACATCTCTAAGAAATCTGGGCTTTTTTTTAACTGTACTTTTCCCTTTTGAAGAGTCTTGAGTACAGTCCTTCACACCCAGGCATCTGTAGAAGCATATGGTAACCATTATTTCAGAAGAAATACAGAAAGTAAATGGAGGAAATCTAATATGCTGCAATTGTTGTTTAAAGAAAAGAGGGCAGATAGCTGAACCAGTACCTGTCTAAGAAAACTTTATGTTTTTACATTTTTTTTTATTGGTTATGAATAAATTATTATTGATCCAAAGAGGCAACCCATTTCAACACCTTATGCTTTGCAAGAAAGAAGAAACCGGTTCATTAATATTATGAAGTAAGCAGCTATTGGTAGCAGCCAAAACTGTTAAAATAATCTATACATTAGAGCAGCATTATAGAAATTGAGTCAGCAGTCCTGACAATAGAGCTTTGGATGCCATTTGGCCCAGGGAGAAACTGTCTCTAACTGAAGAAAATTCTGAGTCTTATTGATATTTTCTTTGATCTCTATAATCTACTGTACATCAGATAATTTTAACATGACCGAACCATTTGCTTGAAAAACTAAGATATTTCACTTGAGGGTTCTGTGACATGGAAGATGATGTCTCAGTCTGGACTTTTTGCTTCAGTAAGGTGAATCAACTGGTTTAGTAAAATATAAAAGTCTTGAAAGAATCATCAAAAACAACAGAAATTTGCTAAAGATCTAGAAAAAAAAAAAATCCTCCACCCTTTTTGTTTTTCTCCTCTTCTTCACTTGGATCCAGCTCAGACCCAGAACAACATGCAGACATATCAGAGACTGCTGCCAAGGGCAACTGAAGTCTTTTAACCACCACAATTCAGACAAAGTTTAAGTAAGCATCCTAAAAATGGCATTCCTACATATTTGAATTGCTCAAGGTTCTCTTGTTAACAGTTTATATTCCCTTTGTTTTTAATACTATAATAACAATGAAAGGGTAAAATAAGCTCTATCCAATCATTAACACTATCATATTTTCCTCTGATATTCCTAACAAGATCTTTTCATTCCAGATCTTTGTAACGGAAATCTTTAAAGACTCGCTCATGCTAGATTACTGTAGCCAGTTAGGAGCATAGTAGGAAATGAACAAACATACTTCATAAGCTACATCTTTTGTTGAATTTGTCACATAGACAAAAGCTCTGTAGTGGACAACTGAGTTAATAGAGAAATTATTCCTTCACTTCTGTTCCATAGCTGCTATTAGATCAATGGAACTCTGGTAGATTGGCAGCAACACTGGGATGACGTGTAGATGAGGCACTTTTAATTAGCTTGTATATTTTTTCTGTGGGGTCCTGTATGGGGCATGATCCACTTACCAGTCTCATGTGAGTGTTTTCACTCAACACTTTGCCCACTTGTGATACTTTGATATGGGTGTTGGTCTTGATATCTCCAATAGCATACTGTAGTTTCGCAGATTTTTGGTCTTTCTTCCTGTGAAATGCTGATTAATATATATATATATTTTAAGTCAGGTGTTAGGGAAATTTAAACTAAATTTGACTCTCTTGCCAATATTCATTTTCTGTTATTATCATTCCATCTCTAACATCCTCTTCTTCCCTCCACTTCCTTCCCCTCCCAGCACACACCCTGGAGAATAATCAGGACATTTGAAGCACTGCAGTGGATAGCTCACTCACGGAATAACTTCTCCCAATGTAATTTCTGTGTCACCATCCCTGGAGGTATTTAAAAGACGTGTAGATGAGGCACTTAGGGACATGGTTTAGTGGACATGGTGGTGTTGGGTTGACAGTTGGACTCGATGATCTTAGAGGTCTCTTCCAACCTTAATGATTCTATGATTCTGTATCTCAAGAGCCTGCTTTCCCTCCAATATGGGATTAAATAGAGAGTTTGGATTAAAACTAAATGCTGAATCTTTCCAAAGGCCATTTGATAAAGCTAACATTTCAACAGTGAAAAGAGTATAGCTATGCTTTTAGGAGCAAAATAGTATTAAAAATCTAGCAAATTAATTCAAATGTTTTGAACTGAAAAGTTTTGTAGAACAAACATCAACTAAAAAAAATTCTTCCATTCCACTTTTCCAGCAGCTTGCTGATGACAACAGAAATGTCACTGAATTCCATGTCCTTGGAGTTCATAGGGTTACAAGGATATTACATCACTTAGCAACAGAAACATCTATTTAGGATACAAGGATCAAATGCATTCTTTTAATGTGTTGTAGATCCCCCAGGATATACACAAATAAACTGCCATAGAAATCCACATGATTTGCAAGGCAGTTTGTTTGTCCTTGATGTATCAGTGCTTTTCATTTGGAAGACTTTGACCTTCTGCTAGCAAAACTGATAATAGTCTCCTTGTTATTTCATTTATGTCTTTATTTATTTATTTTCAGGCTGAAAATCTGTGCTTAGAGATTTACTTACTGTTCTTGGTAGGACTGAAAGTCTGGCACTCACTTCACAGATCCTGCCAGCCGGCTCATTGTCTCTTCTCCGGAATGAGATTTTGTTGAATTTTGGAGCTTTGTATATTAATAACTAGAGTGGGGCAAACAGCAAGTTTACTGGCTTGTAGGAAACTTTCTTTTTTAATTTTAAAAAAGTATTGACATTCTCAGCAAACAAGTTCTCAGCCCAGTGCCTCCTCAAACACACCGGCACGTTGTGGGTTTTTCAGTCAATACCAGTGATGGCACTTCGCTGAACAGCTATAAGACTCTCAGGGCCCTTGTAATCAGGCCCTTCATCCTCCTCTGCCCCGTGGCCATGGATCTTGTAACTTTGTAGGCTCAGGTCAGACTCACCAGGAATGAAGAGTCCTTCACAGGATCAGTCAGAGCAATGAAATGGTAATGCAGAGCAGTATTGATAAATCTGAACTGATGGCAGGAATCCATGGAAAACCCCTTTCTGGATATTAAATGGAGAAATTCAATACTTTCTCCTGTTTCATCTCTGTCATCCTTTGTAGTCTGCAGCCAGCTCTAGCTTACAGAATACCATGATGATACAAGATAAATTCCACTCTTCTAACACCCTCTGAGTAACATGTTAGATTATTATTAATCCCATTGAGCTGGAGAGTGTGTGTGGGGCAGAGCAACCTGCCTTGTCCTTAACATTTTATGACTCAGAAATAAGTTGTGACTTTTCTGTGTGATTCTCTAAGTGTGTCTCTTCGCTTTGTGCTTGAGTTTCCAGTCTGGAAAAATAAAAATAGTAGTACTTAATTTGCTTCTTTACTTTAAGGACAGATCTTCAAAGGGGTTAAACACCTTTGGAAATCTTCCCATAAGACGGGAAGTTTTAAGATCAAAATCTTTTCCCAGAGACTAGCCTAAATTTCTTTTTACTCATTCCTAATTGATAGCTGTATCATCAAAAACTAAAGTGTAAATAAAGCCAAAGCTGGACTGAAGTGTGATTTGAAAAGCTATGCAGTTGCATAGTGACCCATCAAGTCATCAAGTGAGTGCAATGAGTATTAGGTATCCTAAACCATTCTAGTCCTCCTAGAAATCCACATGGACATGTAATTGTAGCAGCAACAAAATTCAGTGGGCAGAGGACCTCGCACTATAGGATTCTGTTCTCTAGCGCAGCCTCTAGCGGAGCTTCTGTTCAGCACAAAGAACAGAATCTAGCCTAAAAAGCTGCTGTAGTTTATTCCATCATTTGTGTTACTTTAAAAAGTGATGAGTGTATCCATGGCATAACCAAACACTTTAAACAGAAAACTATCATAAAGGAGCAAAAGTTTAGTTGGTCAGGTATTGACAGACTGCGTCTCTCAGATGTCAAAAGTTTTGGTCAGCCTGGGAAGTCTGATTATTCTACCCTACTTATGTCATGCAGTAATAAAAATAATAATACTGTAAATTTAGTTTATATCCAGGATTACAATATAATCTAGCCACATAGTGGGAAATACATAAAAAAATAAGACTAGTTTTCCAGGCCAAGCACACAAATGTTACTACAGGCTAACATACTTGCAAGGTTGATATACAGAAGTCCCTTGGAGATTACTAGCTGATATATCAAGGAATTCTCAAAGACTGTTTATTAATGCACCAAAGAAACATAAATTCAGTGAAACAATCAGAAGACATTCAAGAAAGGCAGTTTTATGTCTACGTTGGGCCTGTTCTTCATATGATATAAGTCAAGCCAAATCCCTGTCACATCATATTTTTTTGCTGTGGGATGATGAGAAGGAAATAAGGGGCCCACTTAGCTCTTTTGTGTAGCTCATTTAAAATAACCCAGATTAATGGGGACCTGTCTATTTTACCCTTGTAGGGGATGATAAATACTAAGAATTATTATTGAAGCCATTCAGCTGCCCATTAATAATATATTAGTAAATACCATATGATCAGATTTCATTGAAGTATGTTTTTTTTACACCAGCTTGCAGCTGAGCCAAGTGTTAGCTTAAATACCAGCAATATTTCATTCATGAAGGGTAAGGGTGCTGCTAGCTTCTACAGGTACAAAGGATGCAGAAAGGAGAAAAAACAGATCCCAGAATACCTGAAATACTGTTGTATCAAAGCTGAGGAACCACGGAGAATATTTTCCAAACAGGCAGAGAACAGAATATCACAGAAAGTACAATGGTTCTCTTGATTTTCTCCAAAACCTAACGGCCCAACATTTCACTCTGCTTAAACAGCCCAGTTCAATCCTGCATCATGCCAGAAAGAATTCTTCAAATTTCAGGGGTTCCTTTTCCTTTTCCTTTTCGAGATTAAAAAATAATAACTTAAACCCTTTGGCAATGAGTATTATTTTTGTTCTCACTCCCTCAGGGGCTGTCAAATTGGCTTGGAAAACTTAAAATATTACGTCCTTCTCTGGAGTTGCTTCTCTTCTAGAAGGATCTGTGGTCTTTTTATAATTTCTTAGGAGATTAAGCCTTTTCTTTCCTGAAAATGGCCAAGATTCTGTTTTGTGAGTAATGACTGTGCTTCCTTCGGTCTAAATTTTCTCTGTTTATGAGCAATAGTCAGTTGTCAAGTTCTTACTTTTTTTTTTATCACTGACTGTAGGTAACATCCTTCTTCATGCAATAATAGTGAGCAAACCTGAAAGGAAGCTATTTCTTACTCTCACTTTCCAAAGGAATGAGGCGTAAGCCGTTCTTTTTTTTTTTTGTGTGTTTTTTTTAAGAAAATATTCTTCTAGTCAGATTAATATCTATATATACTTCATATTTCTTGATTGGACTGGTATATCTTTCTAGGTCATCCTATGTCAGGACAAGTCCTGTAGTAGCTATTCACTAATTTGTTTTATTTGTGCAATTAATTCAGTCTTTGAAACTGGAATTCCTTAAAAAATAATGAAAAAAACAACCCGGAATTTTCAAATAATGCTTTTGTTTGTCTATTTTCTGCTAAGTATAAAAGTCCATTATATTTTCCACTTTGTGTTGTTTTCATTTCCTTCTGCTAAGAAAAATTCTGGTTTACACATATATACACATATAGATGTCTGTGTATGCATGTGTATATAATAGGCAACACCATTTTTCACCCTTGGGATTTTTGGAGACTCCCAAGCGGATTTTTTTTAAGAACTGATGATATAAAGTCCATGACTTTCAGAATTTTAGATAACTTTCAGAGAGACTCTATTAAAGATTAAAAAAAAAGTAATAAATGTTACATTTGTTTTGATGAAGTAACACATTGGAAAATTAGTCTATAAAATTAGACCAGTAAAATTATATGGAAGAATAACTTCCCTGACACAAAAACACATTGCAGATTTAAAATTCTCTCCAAAGTAATTTTTTCTTGTTTTCAGTCTTCTTTTTCATTTTAATCCTGTGGCCTACACAGAAGAGAGGAAAATCCAGCTAACTTGACATTAATTGACACTCCACATTATGTGACCTCCATGTAAGTAAAATACTTTGAGTCTCAGGTTCTTGGTTTTCTTAGCTCACAGAGCAAAATTTTATTCCAAACTTGCATGTTTTTTAGCATAACTACAAAGTGCTAAAGTTTCTCTGCCTTACTGTTCCTATGAAACTAAACGGACAGAGATGTTTATGTCATCTTGAATCTTGTCACAATAAGTACCTTAAGAGGAAAATTCCCCTCGGATGCTATAAACAAATTGTTGACAGAAAGGTCCCTAGGAGCCTTCCCACCTACCTCAAGGAGTAAGGGGTTGTAAGGCAATAAATAGTAAGGCAAACCTTAGCACTGGAAGGAATCCTGAAATGGAGGATTCTTCCTCTAAAGTGAGAAAAATCCATGTACTTCAGCTACAGGTTGCACGGCAGGAGAACATCATCTGTTTATTCTCTTTAAACACGTTACCCTGGGAGGAGTGAACACATTGTGTGAAATGTGGAATTCACTTTTCTCTTTTCCAAAACAAAAGGAAATGGAAAACAGATTGTGAAGATCTCTGTTAAAATTTAGGGTAGTACTTGTTCAGGGAAATTACCCTCTGCTTGTTGCATTTATAGGACTTGTACTAATCTCAACTCCTGCCTGGGGGAGCAATGATATAATTATTTCTCATTAATCAAAACAATGTCAAAATATCACTTATGTTTGTCTTCACACTCAGAAACAAGGCTTTATTATGAAGACAAACAGGAATAGGTATTTAAAACTGCATACACAAAACCACTGCGTTTTCAAATTTCTGTGTTGGAAGAAATACATCAAACAACAAAGCACTTAACACATTAATTGATAGTTTACCCAGAAAAAAAAATCCCTTGTAGTTATGATAAAACACTTACAATATGCTTGATTGTTTTCCAAACATGAAATTAACTGTTAATCTGTTGTAATTGTTTATACACTATAATGGATCAGCAAAATAAATAGAAAACTTTACAAAGTTTACAGATTTTACATAAACTACAAAGTTGGGTGATATAAGATCAAGAGAATAAATTTTAAGCGATTGCAGAACACAGGGAAATACGTTCTCTTAACCTGGATTTTATCAGAGGTACCTAATTAGTTTGTCTCCTGGAAGAAACCCTAATGTTTTAGGGTTTTAGGAAATGTTCTAGATAAACAAAAAAAAATCCTGAGTTGATCTTGAAGTATACTACGCACTTTTTGGAGTTCCTCTTATGTGATTTTGTATACTGCCTTAAAGACCACAATTATTTATACTTATCTTGAGATGGTTATAATTTTTCTGAAGAATTAAACCCAAGTTTTGCTTCTTTAAATCTCCCTGAAGCCAGGATAGAGGATTCATTTTTCATTTGATACTTCTTAATGAAATGATAACTTAGCAACCATAATTGTTTCTAAAATATTACTCATCATAAGTGACAGGGTGTTAGTGTGTTGGCATAAACTCCTGGAGTAATTCACATTGATTGATTAGAAACTATTATTTTATTCATTGTCCTCAGATTTTCTTTCATTCCAGAGTAAACAACAGTAGCTAATAAACATGCTATCTCACTGCTCTGTGATCGAAGACTAGCTTTTAGGACAAGAAATAAATGGAGGTCTAATCTTTCTAGTGCTTTTTAGAGGTACTTAACATTGGTCTACAAAGAGCATTGAATGAAAAGAATTAGTAATGGAAGAGACTTACTAAGTCATTTGTCCACTCCTCTGCCAAAGCAAGATTGCTTGTCTATGATATACTATGTTTTTAAGTGTGATGTCCAGTCCAACCCTAAATTATTCAGCTGATCTGTTACTGTTTCCATTATATCCTTAGACATACCATATCTATTTTATAATGTAGGTCAGATTTTATTTTGCTTTATTTCATTTCATTCCTATGATAACATACTTTGCAACAGCTTACAGTCTTCTCTCCCCTTGTACATGTATTTCTCAGATGCTTGCTGAGTTAGCCAAGCTACACCAATGTGATTATTTTTCTTGGCCATTCAGGCTGTGAAACAGCTCTGCCTTGCATAGAAAAACACAGGCTTTTACACACTATATTACACTTGAAGATCAAATCTAATTTACTGTCTACCAAATTCATCAAATGTTATTATGTTCTTACATGTTTCTAATGGTATTGTGCTCTTCTATGCAGCATTATTTTCATTTATGAAAATTATCCAAGTAATATTTGCAAACCTGTGCATTTAATGGAAGGAAACTTGCCCCAAGGGAGCAACCTGCCCTACATGTACTGAGCGCAGTTCTGCTTCACTTTTTTGAACTATGCACACTAAGCAACAGAATCTTCTTGGCTCCATAAGTGTTATATTGATAAATTTTGCTATAATCCTCTTTATAATCCTCATTATAATGCCTCTGCCTTTCAATCTGCATATTTTATTGTCCCTCTCTTCACTTGTTTCTTTGTGTGTTGTATCTGTTAGACTGAGTAATTTTATTTTCAGCACATATTTCTTCTTTTCTTTAAAATTTCTGTTAAACTAACTCTGATTTGGAGGAAGCAGTGAAGAGAGAGCTCATTTATACTCTATTTTAGGAGAACCCATTGCAAATCCTATCTGTGGTATCATTAGAGCTGCCCACACAAATGTAATTGAAATGAAACGTCCAAGGAAATCACATTGGCCAGGATGGCTATTGGAAGCAGCGTAAGAGAAGAGCAGCTTTTATCCATCCTAAACCATTCTGGACAGGGCTGTGGGGTGATATGACTCAAAGGAGTTTAACCTCTTATCTTGGCAGTGGATCTGAGAAGTCTGTTGAGGAGAGGGAGGGAAAGCAAGAAGGATGGGAGGCAGCGTGCTGGACTTCTTCTAGATGTCACTATGCCCTGAGGAGGTGTCACTTTATTGTTAGTGGGAGAAAGTCCTGTGTAAAATGGCAGTGCAAGAAAGGAAGCATTCTGAAAAACAAAACAAAACAAAACAAAAAATTGATTCCATTAATAAACTATAGCATTCCCAGTTCCCAGAATCAATATTGCTTAACAGGTACATCCTAGTGAGAACTAATAGCTATGCATTTTTCTCTTCTATGACAACTCTTTGCAGTGTTTATTAGAGTGCAAACTCTTTTCTCAGAATTGAGAATATCACCATCAGTCATGATGTACAGCTTATGTGGAATATTATGGAAGATCAAAGCACACAAAGAGCACAGAAATCTTTCTTTAAAAGCCCACTTCTCTTCACTTATAGGCATTTTACAAATAGAATATTCAGCCCTCCTCCTTTTATACACTAAAAACACAGAGTTCTAGGTAGCACTTACACACAGCAGTAGGAAACGTTTAATAAAATCAATTTACCTTGTTGATTCAGAGATTTCAGCTATTTTCCAAGTTCTCCATTTAAGAGATTTTTCATATCAGCTCTTAACATGCTCTTAACAACTACCATAACAACTACCACTTGTTGAGCTGCAAACTGAATATAATCTCCAGTCAGTGAAACGAACAGTCATATACTGCATCTGTCCTGTAATTGTACTTGCTGGCTGGAGCTAACTAATAAGAAGTCACATAAGAGATTTTATTGTGTAATAGTTAAAACTAGCAGATTTACATTGATTTACATCCTCTGAAGGTCTGATCCAATGCCTCAATAAGTAAACTGGGGGGAGTCGGGGGGAGGGGAGAGCAGGGAGAAGATGAAAACAGGAAATGGTTAATATCCATCTTTCATTATGTGGCACTGATAGCAATAAATGTAAAACTATAGTTGGCTATTTGACAGCACTCAGCTGCAGCACTCTGCCAGCCTTTAAGAAAGATAGGAAAAAAACATCTTAGTGACCTTAAGGAAGGTGAGTGGAAGTGCAGAAAGAGTATTTATTTGGGAATAGCTGGACTGTGGAGAATACTGTTTTCCGACTGCTTTGGCTTTGAAGGTCCATCTTCCTCTAGCCCTGTAGAAGATTTTACGGACCGCAACTGATCATCCCTGTAGCCAAGTCACTGATGATGATCTTTGATATTTTTTTTTTCTCAGGAGAGAGCACATGCAACTTTTTCCATATCCCTGGTATCATTATATTTCCTGAGTATATACATCCAACAGCTGCAAATGTTTTATTTTCTTCCTATAATGGCCAGTTGCTGGGAAGTTGCTTTTTTATGCTTTCTTTTGGTTTTTAGATAATCCCTTGATGGTTCTGACCATTACAGATAACAGAAATCAAACTAAATGACCGCATGATCAAGTAAAGCAAGTATAGTTTTTAGCATATGAATCAGTGAATCACTTTCAAAATAGTATAGTTACCGGAATTTTTAAATTATTAAGTAAACCAGAATACAATAAAGAAAACAAAAGAGAATATATCAAAACCAGAAAACAAGCTTACTTTGAATTATGACCATCACAAAGAAACCTGACTATAGTCTGTTTTGAGGAGTCTGAGCTTCAATCACTATATATGGTGGTGTAGTAGAAAAGGAGAGTGAACAGCAAGGATCTGTCTCTATCATTGGTAAAGTAATATATTTATTCCCTTTCTGAACAAAATAGTCATGGTCACAGAGATCTGTTTTGATTAATTATTAATCTGTGATGTCATTCTACTTTCACAGCTATGTTAAGAACCCAAGCCTTGGTGGCAGCAAGGTATTCTAACAGAGAGTTACTATCCACAGACTTCTGAAATTGTATCCAGGAGTATCTGTGTGTTTGAGAAGAATGGAGAATACATTGCAACCGGACTTACAGTACCTTACAATATCTACCTTCTGAGAAAACTGGCAAGCCCAGCAAATATCCACAACACAAGTTTTGTTTTGTTTTGCTTCTTTTCTATGTGGCC
>NW_008824982.1:6881302-6885460 GCF_000699105.1 Pygoscelis adeliae
AGAAGTGTGGCAGAAGTTCTCTTCCTAATTCAGCCTTTTGCCTTACATGACGCCAAGCACTTTTGAAATCTAAACAATTAGCTCAGCTGGTAACAAATATAGCAAAGATGAGGAAGTGTTCTCTGTAGCAGATAGGAAATAGAAAATATCAGACAGGAGATGGATGCAGTAGGATTCGGTGACAGGGCAATGTGCATTGAGGAATGTGATTGGGGGGCAAAGAGGAATGAAACACAATGCACTGTAAAGAGGAATGAGGCAGAACATAACATTATTAAGCTAATGGTTTGAAGGGATAGAATACTGAATTCACTGTGGATGGAGGCAGTACAATATGCACAGTATGAAATAGGACATTATAATAAAGACAGAGGAAAAAGTTAGAATGCATTTCCCTGAAGGATTAGGTTATTTGTTCGGAATAATGTATTGCAGTTTTTTGGACTACATTCTCAAGCATAGAATTGTTATTCATCTCAAGAGTTATCTGCTACATACATAATTCATACATCCATCTATCTATCCACATATGTATATATACATACAGTGACTTTAGTAATTTTTGACACTAGAATGAAGAGACCGTGACTATATTTTTAGCACACAGATGCAATGAAGATTATTTTCTTGAAATAATAAATTCTCAAAAAGACTGAACACAGTTCCCAGAGTGAGATATTCTGCATGTTTGAATTAATGTTCCTGAGTGCTCCCTTGTTAGTGTTAAGCATGTAGTTTAAATAAAGAAATCACATTCCAGACTCCAAATACAATTTGCCAGCTTTGCTTCTGGGAAGTGTGAAAGCAGCAAAAGTGAGAGTCGTTTATTCACCGTCTGTGCAGCAACTCACCTCTTTATCACACAGAGGTGCAGAAGATGCAAAGTTTAGTAAGTTTTCAGATGTCAGGCTGGTAGAAGTGAAGACAGGGCATTTTTTATTAACCTTATAAACATAGTTTCACTGGGTTTCTATATGACCTAGACCTTAACAAGATCATTAGCAATATCATTCATATCATCCCATTACAACTCAATTTTACAGTCAAATCTGTGTAGTTAATATCTTAATACTTACAGGGGTTAATTGTAAATTTTCACAGTCGAGGGATTTGGAGGTGATTTTTTTTAAAGGATTAAGAAGTGAGAGAGAGGAGATCACAAGAGAGAGAGTGTCATTCAGAAAGGGGACTGAATAACAGACAGGTTTTTAAAGCTTTCTCACCATGTAAACTAGGCTGCACTAGTTCCTCATCCAGCTGTTAATACCATTGATCTGTGCAGGTATAGCTAGAGAGGTATTTACAGTGTAGTTTTTGTGGAGTCCTGATTACTGGCTGACACTTCTACACATTATCTTAATAAAAAATAATAATTTTGATCTTTTATAAAAGTGGGTTTCTTTGTACTTAGGGAAAAAAACAAAAACAAAAAAAACCCCAAAATAAATTAAAGAGTTCTTGGTTTGCAGTAGTTCTGCTTTTTTATACTATATTTACTGGCTGACACTTCTACACATTATCTTAAAAAAAAATAATAATTTTGATCTTTTATAAAAGGGGGGTTTCTTTGTACTTAGGGAAAAAAACAAAAACAAAAAAAACCCCAAAATAAATTAAAGAGTTCTTGGTTTGCAGTAGTTCTGCTTTTTTATACTATATTCACATGAAATAAAAAAGAAAAGTGTATATACAAGATTCACAAAACCACATAGAAGCATGAAGAATGCCTTCTTGAAAATTTAGCATTACTGTGGTATGAAATAACAACTTGCTGCAGGTAGAGGAAATACCATTTTTCCCCATCCAGAGTACCGATAATAAAACAGATTTTTATCAGACAAATAGAGTAGTGTGCATCATATTTATATAAATTCTGACACTCTTCTTGTGGTGTCACACTCTGTCTCTCCAGACAGTGCAATACAGAATGAGATCTTGCACACCCCTGCACTCAGACCTGATCTGCAGTAACTTGAGTGTTTCCATAGGAGAGGATGAAATCTGAAAGTGGCTCATTATCTCACAATAATGTGAAAGTTAATGGGTGTCATCACTCTACCTGTATGATGTTCAGGTTTACAGATCGGTCTGAGTGCAAACCAGACATAATAGTCAATAGGAAGTTGTCCTGGTTTCGGCAGGGATAGAGTTAATTTCCTTCCTAGTAGCTGGTACAGTGCTGTGTTTTGGATTTAGGATGGGAACAAAATTGATAAGGCACCGATGTTTTAGTTGTTGCTAGGTAGTGCTTACACTAGTCAAGGACTTTTCAGTTCTCGTGCTCTACCAACTGAGAAGGCTGGAGGTGCCCAGGAAGCTGGGAGGGGGCACAGCCAGGACAGCTGACCCAAACTGGCCAATGGGATATTCCATACCATGGGACGTCATGCTCAGTATATAAAGCTGGGGGAAGAAGAAGGAAGGGGGGACGTTTGGAGTGATGGCGTTTGTCTTCCCAAGTAACCGTTACGCGTGACGGAGCCCTGCTTTCCTGGAGATGGCTGAACACCTGCCTGCCCATGGGAAGTAGCGAATGAATTCCTTGTTTTGCTTTGCTTGCGTGCGCGGCTTTTGCTTTACCTATTAAACTGTCTTTATCTCAACCCACGAGTTTTCTCACTTTTACCCTTCCAATTCTCTCCCCCATCCCACTGCGGGGGGAGTGAGCGAGCGGCTGCGTGGTGCTCAGTTGCCAACTGAGGTTAAACCATGACAAAAAAAAAAGGCGATAACGCTATGCCGCAGCAGGTGTCCCCCGGGAGAGACTGTGGCTCATAGATAAGGCTCCACTTGGAGCAGGTCCTACCCTAAGGGACTGCAGTCTGTGGATAAGTCCAAGCCGGAGCAGGGGCAAGGGGAGGAATTCATTGCAATGTTAAATCCTATGGTTTGATCCGAAGGGACCAGGGGTGGAGATTGTAATGGAAATACCTTTAAATTGTTGTAACCCGGGATTTGAGTTACATGTTACAGGAATTACTATAGCAGGAACCACCCTGTTCCAGGTGGAAGGAACTGTCGTGGTTTAACCTCGGTTGGCAACTAAGCACCACGCAGCCGCTCGCTCACTCCCCCCCCCCCCGATGGGATGGGGGGGAGAATTGGAAAAGCACGTGAGAAAACTTGTGGGTTGAGATAAAAACAGTTTAATAATTGAAATGAAATGATAATGATAATAATATGATAATAGTAATAATACACAAAGCAAGTGATGCACAGTACAATTGCTCACCACCCGCCGACCGATGCCCAGCCAGTCCCCAAGCAGCGGCCCCCCCCGGCCAGCTTCCCCCAGTTTATGTACTGAGCATGACGTCACATGGTATGGAATGTCCCTTTGGCCAGTTTGGCTGTGCCCCCTCCCAGCTCCCTGTGCATCTGCAGCCTTCTCAGTCGGTAGAGCATGAAAAACTAGAAAGTCCTTGGCCAGTGTAAGCACTACCTAGCAACAACTAAAACATCGGTGCCTTATCAATTTTGTTCCCATCCTAAATCCAAAACACAGCACTGTACCAGCTACTAGGAAGGAAATTAACTCTATCCCTGCTGAAACCAGGACAGAAGTGCTCTGGCTTGTCCCATCTACCTTGTTACATTGTCCACGTGATTACTTCTTTTACACTGCTAGCACTTTTACACAGCTCCTAGTTCTTATGATTAATGCAAGAACTTCTCTTTCTGCTGGGAATAAAGATTTCTACATCAGTTCTTAGCTGATCATCCTCACTGCCTGCTTTCAAATGAATGTCGAGGATGAACAGGCGGTGCTGAGTGGTGTCTCGGTGGGATTCAGACACAACGGAGGGACCAAAAAAAGACAACGGGAGTCACACAGGCAGGTTTGTTCTACAGCTGGGGAAGCAAGGGGCAGCTCTTGGACTCCCACACAAGCAATCTCATTGTCTCCATTGGGCTTGCTCATGGAGGATGATCAGGAACTGAAATCTACCACACAGATAAAAACTGTAACATATTGTGTAATTTGAATCCTTAGTGAGACTACAGGGCAACAAAGCTGTACTGACTTGCAGGTGGACTGTATAGTACCCTCCCTTAGCCACATCCAAAGCATCGAAAACCACATTTGCCCAGGTACTCCAGAGTAGCTTCCAACAGAAAACATCATAGAATCATAGAATCATAGAATCATAGAATCAT
>NW_008824982.1:6885770-6891914 GCF_000699105.1 Pygoscelis adeliae
AGTTGTAGAGAGCGATGAGGTCTCCCCTCAGCCTCCTTTTCTCCAGGCTAAACAACCCCAGTTCCCTCAGCCACTCCTCATATTGTGCTACTTGAGTTATTGTTCTTCTCTGCCTTCCTCCAATAGCTAAAAGGGGAGGGTAAATCATGTTTAGCCTCTGTACCTGCCAAACAGTACTACCGCTCTGGGAAGCAGCCTGTCGCATCTCCTAATAATGAGCATAGAGCCCAGAACTCCCAACCAGGGAGCAGCAGTATCTGTGCCATCCCCTGATGCTCTTCCTAGTGTGATAGACAGTGCAGTACCTACTAAGTCTTGTGGCTGCATGCCAGCATCCAACCTCAGCAAGTTTACATTCTGTCAGAATAAAGCTCTGACCAGAAAAAAATAACTGCATGCGTTCTGTGAAATGCCAGAATGCAGGTGATGATACCAGAATTTTTCAGTACGTTGAAAATAATAGAATTTTCAAGAAAGTGAGGAGGTTACCCTCTTGATGAAGTCCTTTCTGCAGTCTGTCTAGAAAGCAGCTGTACCAATGGCCCTTGATCCTGACAACCCATGAGGCAGCTACCCCAACCATGCAGAGCTTCCTGCCCCTGGCAGCAGAGAAGTCTGACAGCATCCTGGGCTGTATTACAAGGGCCGTAGCCTGTAGACTGAGGGAAGCAATTGTAACCTTTTACTCAGTGCTTGTTGGGCCACATCTAGAATACTACATCTAGTTTTAGGCTAGGCCATTGATAAACTGGGTCAGTTCAGGGTATCCAACAGCAGTCTTCCAATACTTGTGAGGAAAGTATCAAGAAGACGGAGGCAGCTCTTCACTGCAGTGCATGGTAGGAAGACAGAGGACAATGAATTGAAACAAGAGATGTTCAGAATTGTGGGAGGGGAGGAGAGGAGAAAAAAAAAAAAGAAAAAAAATAACCAAACCAGTCATGCAAAGGAACAGATTCACCAAGGCAGGGAATCTCCATCCTTGGAGGTTTTCAAGACCTAACAAGACAAAGCCCTGAGCAACCTGTTCTCACCTCACAGCTGACCCTGCTGTGAGCAAGAAGTTGGATCAGAGACTTCCTGAGGTCCCTCCCAACTTGAACTGTCCTTTGATTCCTATGATTTTGATTCCATCCCCATAATTTTATTATGCTAAATATAAGATCAGTAAATGTGACTGTACTTTTCATACATGGGATTTGAATAAGTTAAAATCGATCCTAAGAGTTAAAAAAAAAACAGAACAGGAAGTCCAGAGGGAGGTCTAGTGGAGAGAGATCAAAGTTCATACATGAAGACCTGAAATCAGATGAGATATGAAGACTTGATTCACTGCTGAGATGCATGACTCTTACAAGTCATTTATAGAAGGACTCAATTATGTGTCTTCTGGAAGTTCACTCCTCCACTCTGTATTTATTTGTGATAATTTAGGGTTGATGTATGTAACCTTACAGGGTGCAAGCCAATGACTCCTTCTCCTTTCTCTTCAGTGAAAAATTGCATTTCTGGGAAAAGACAAAGAAATAAAAAGACAAAATTATATTAAAGAAACAGGTTTATTTTTCCATGTACCTATTATTAAACATTTACTTTTCATTGCTTAGAAGTTTTACCCTAAAGTCTAGTAAATATAATCAAGCTCTAATTAAATGTTAATGTAGAGTCAGTGAGTTAAAAATTCATAAGGAGTGAGCAGATGTTGTGTTTTTATCAGCATGGTCCAATCGACAGGATCAGATCCCAGCTGTGGAAATCCTCTCACTTGACACACTGGCAGAACAGCCCCTGGTGGCTGTACATTTAGAACTACTTGTATGGGTGGCAGCACACTAGTTTAGGACACAGAGGCAAAGGGAGAACTATCTCCAACCCATATGCTATGTCCAGCCCACACTCCAGTAGCTGGACCATGCTATGAACAGCTGAGGTAATAGTGCAAAAAGCAGTTGATGATCTGTACCTACTGACACACAACACAAACACTTGTATGGCATTTTTAAAAAGTCATATTTCACTTTTACATTTTAACAATCAATTTGAAGTTCAAATTTTGAAAATAAAAAACCCTGTACTCTAGCCCTGCTTGACATAATGATTATTATTTCCAATAATATTTTTATGAAAAAAGTGATTTCTCATTAAAAACATAATTTTGAAACTTAATAAAAAATAACACTAGAAAAAAAGGGCAGATTTTGTCATTAATAAAAAGTACTGATGAAATGCCAAAGAGTACAAAATGAAGTTCACACAAAAGCTTTCATTGTTGTATTTGTCAGTTCTAAATGAACACCAAATAAAATGATGTTATTTCTTGCTAATGGAAACTTATTAAATTACTACCTCCTTTATTATTGCTTATTTACCTGTCATCTGGGTCTTGTTTTAGTTTACAATTCAGGTTAGATATGTAACTGAATACCTTACTAGCCAATGTAACTATGATGTAGTCATAAAGTTTCTTCTATGAGAGCTTTTCCTCTTCTTCTAATTGTAACATCTGGACTTGGTGCCTCCAGCTAAATTAGATACTCACTGGGGCACAGACTTCCTTTTCTTGAGCTTCACACGGAAAAAACGCAGGATGTTGGAAGATGGAGGCACTATGCGGCATTGCACTGGATCAAACCATGTATATTCTTTACTTTAGAGGACATACACATTCCTCCCCTTTCTGTCTACTAAGCCTATCACTCCCACAAGCCCCCCCCAAACCAGCACATGTCCATTCCCCCTTACACTCACGCGCTCTCCAGAAAGCATGCAATCTTGGCGCTCAGCCGAGGATGGGACCTAGAACTGTGCCTGACCTTTTTGTGCATGCTATACAGATGAAGGAAATTTCCTTACTCCTTGCCATGAAAAGTCTGGCCATGCACAAGACAAAGCACAGCTCTGCTGCAGCCATCACAGCCTGAATAATTAATTATCCTGGTGGGAATAACCCTGACAGCCATTTTGCTTGACTCATGACCTTGTGCTGTGTCTGCACAAACGCCAGTGTTACAGCCAAGTCTCTCTTTAAAGTTTTATGGTTCTGCAACAGTGCTGAGTCGGGACGAGGTCCCTACTGCAAATGTATGCTCTGTGCACATTTTTTCTACTGTTTAAGTTTGGCTCTACAATGTAAAGAAAGGCAAAACCCAGCAGATATTAAGAAATAACAATGTCTGCCATTATGGCTTTTGCCATTACTGCTGCTGGACAGAATTGCTGGGGATGATAACAAAATGCTGAAAGTCATTATTTCTCTTCACAAAATGATTCAAGCAAGGGATTGTTTCCACAGACCTTTTTAGAGTCTTGTCTCTGAGGGAATCTTAGTATACACTGAAACTTATTTAAGCATTAAGAAGCTTTTTCTGGGAGACCACTCATTTCTCCAAATTGCTCCTCTTTCCTTTATGTACATATTCCTGAATTTTATCTGATACAGTGTGAAATTCTGTCTGAGACAGACTGTTTTGTCTTTTTTTTTTTTTTTCCCTGCGGTTTTAAGTTTTGTTATAAATAGAAATTGATTTTCCAGATATTGTCAATTATCAATACAATGGCAAGAGGAAGAGGTTCTGGACAAGGTTTTCTTGCTGATTCTATTAGTACATTAGACTCAGTTTTCCTCAGTCCTGGCATTTAAGATTCTCTGCACCAGTCATCATTACATGAGTGGTCTTATGGTACAGGAATGCATGTATGTTTGGCATATGGTGATCAGTTTCTCTGGGTGGTTGGTTTACTTGCCAGGGAAGGACCAAGGAATGGGACTATTTTTCCTAGGCCACCTCCAAGAGTACTATGCTGTTCTGCAAATATGTGAACTAGGGATGGAAAGCTAGAGGCAGAAGCAAAATGCATGTATTGCAGGCAGAGACACAGAGTGACAGAGTGAGACTTCATAAGTCTCAGAAAGATACCTGGTTTTCGTTCCTTTCAAAATTTTTGTGCAGGGTAAAATTGAAGCTCTAAGGGATGAAAAAAAATAGGAGCCATTACGTACATAAAAGGTTTTCATGAAATTAGGGGTCTTAGAGAAATTCCTATGGTCTTGTAGTGGTGAAATGCCTCTCGAGGGATTTTCTGAAGATCTGCATTTGTGAGAAAACACTTGGTGTTTCTAGTATATGCGTATACAATGGAATACACTTTGGTTCTGTAACTCAATGCAAACACCACCACCCCTCAGAAAAACAACCAACCAAACAAACAAACAAAGAAACCCAAACCCTCACTTCTTTCCATTGGAGGCAGCCAATGTCTCCTTCCTTTTTGTATCATAGAGTACTTGACTTCTAGATGAATCTGTAAAAAGTCCTTTCTTCCATGTTCTTTAATGTGAACACTACAGGGTAGCTAATAATCTTACTGTTTCTTTGCTTCTTTTTCTTCTGTAAGGAGAGCCTTCTGACCAGATGCACAGGTTCTGTGCCTGCAAATCGCAGATGCAAGAAAAGTTAGTTTTAGAATCAAATCCTGATGGAAAGGGAAGCTTGACCCTTATCCAGCATCCACATTTTCCTGGGCACAGAAACATCCCTGAGTTTCTAGGCCTGATTTTTGTAGGAAGCATCATTATTGCCAAAAGAGAGAAAAAGACCTGACAAAGGCAGATATACCTAAGTCATACTGCCTTAGCTATCATCTAGCTGGCCCTATTTGTAGAAGTTTTTAGAGTTTAAGACTGGTTTCTAAACACAATGGCACCCAAGGATTCAGTGAGGTGCTGAGTTAACCTTGAAACCCACAGTTAATTTTTGCAACACCAGTGCCTCCCAGTTAAAATTCCAGTCTAGAGATGACATGCTGAGAATATTTTATATTCTGTCATCACATTTTTCACATAAAAGATATCACTAACTTTGTGTATATTAAAGATATATCAGAATTGCAGTTTTATTTAATCTGAATTATTAATTAAATCACAATGTGATTTTTGTTTTTAAGACAAATAACATCTTTTGGGCAAAAGTAAGTGCTGAAGTGGAACGTTAGCTGATTTTTTTTTCTTGCCATCTCCCTTAAGGAATTATGTAATTAAATGTAAAAAAACCCAACTCAAACCAAACCAAAACAAGCTAAAAACAAATGTATGAGAACAAATGAATGAATGAATGAATGAATGAAAGAATGAATGAAGAAAATAACTTTCTGAATTAGATTTTTATATTCTGAGATACAGTATTCTGGTAGTAAAGCTAACACAATTTTCAAAGAATGTGACAGTTTTATTTCTGAAAGACATGGTGAAAACAGAGATAATTTCTATTTTGTGGACAATTCCAGTTCAAAGTCACTGAAAATGGATGAAATCTCAGTGCTGTTTAAATCACTGACAAAACTTCTTCAGTGGACCCGTGATTTAGTTAGGTTTTTTTTTTAATACACCTTGGATGAACAGAGATACATTCATACTTTGAAATTACCAGAATGTATTCATTTCTCTGGAAGCATATTTTTACAGTCACATGCATTAAATCTTAGGTATGTGGCTGTTTGTTTTTTTTTTTTAACTTGTTCTTTCAGTGCATTTCAATGTGAGTTTCCTCAGCATTTTATTTTCTGCTACACTACTGGTTGAAGCCAAGGAGCATAAAACTTTTCATAATCTCTTTGTCTCTTATTGTTCCCTCTTCACCCCTCCTCACGGGACACACCTTTTTGCAGGATCAACATAAAAAGAGCAGTTATGTTTCTTCATACAACTGGCTGCTAAAATAATAAGAATCATTGCAGCAGAATCTGATCGATGCTGTTGAGTAGGGTCAGGAGCACAGGTAGTGTTTTCCTCAATCCCTACAGTGGCAGGGAAGGACACTGGAAGGAACAGGAAAACACACCTGATCAACACGTGGCTTAGGGGCTGGTGCCATCGGCGGAATTTTGGCTTTTTTGATTATGGGGAGGTTTACACGGCACTGGGCCTGCTGGTGACAGATGGAGTTCAGCTGTCTCACAGGGGGAAAAGGATCATTGCTCATGAATTGGCAGGGCTCATTGAGAGGGTTTTAAACTAGGTTCAAAGGGGGAAGGGGATAAAACCAGGCTCACTAGAGATGAGCCGAGGGGTGGCATGCCAACGCCGGGGGCAAAATTGATAGCCCAGCTCAAGTGAATCTACACCAATGCACGCAGCATGGGCGGCAA
>NW_008824982.1:6894099-6907706 GCF_000699105.1 Pygoscelis adeliae
CCTGGCGGAAAAGGACCTGGGGGTGCTGGTCGACAGCCGGCTGAACATGAGCCGGCAGTGTGCCCAGGCGGCCAAGGAGGCCAATGGCATCCTGGCCTGTATCAGAAATAGTGTGGCCAGCAGGAGTAGGGAAGTGATCGTGCCCCTGTACTCGGCCCTGGTGAGGCCGCACCTCGAATATTGTGTTCAGTTTTGGGCCCCTCACTACAAGGACATTGAGGTTCTGGAGCATGTCCAGAGAAGGCCACCGAAGCTGGTGAAGGGTCTGGAGAACAAGTCTTCTGAGGGGCGGCTGAGGGAACTGGGCTTGTTTAGCCTGGAGAAAAGAAGCCTCAGGGGAGACCTCATCACTCTCTACAACTTCCTGAAAGGAGGTTGTAGCAAGGTGGATGTCGGTCTCTTCTCCTAAGTAACTAGCGATAGGACGAGAGGAAATGGCCTCAAGTTGTGCCAGGGGAGGTTTAGATTGGACATGAGGAAAAACGTCTTTACTGAAAGAGTAGTTAAACATTGGCACAGGCTGCCCAGAGCAGTGGTTGAGTCCCCATCCCTGGAGGTATTTAAAAGACATGTAGATGAGGCGCTTAGGGACATGGTTTAGTGGGTATGGTGGTGTTGGGTTGACGGTTGGACTCGATGATCTTCGAGGTCTCTTCCAACCTTAATGATTCTATGATTCTATGATTCTATGATTCTATATTTCTATGACTAGACTTTCTCTTGCGTTTGATTTCAAGCACCAGGAAATGGGAATTTTGTATGGAAACGAGAGAAAGAGGGAAAGCAAATCCCACAGGCAGGGATTCCCCAAAGAAAGAGGAAAGAAGAGTCAAATATGACTGAAGTAGTTTGACCTTGACAAAAATTTTGGAGAGCAAGGGTGCATGTAGAAGGTGGATTCCTGGAGTGCTGATTCCTGTTGCTTGAGTCTGACTATGTGGAGGGAATCACAGGATTGCGTTGTACACTCCCTGAAAATATACAGGCCAACCTACAGAAATATCTGAGTCTGCCCTCCGTTTTGTATCCCATAGGAAGATCATCAGCAAAGCCCCACATATTGGCTGATTATTTTGTTTATAAGTGGTTATATTTTTATCAATTTACTAGCAAAAAGGAATGCAAAAACCCTGGCATTTTCAAAGACTGGAGCACAAATTATTTTGCTTTGTGATGACGCATTAATCCAAATCACTGCTGCTTTGATAATGATAAAAAAGTGCACAAATAAAAAGCACAAAGTAGAAAACTTGGATTTATGTAAAGCCTTCTGTACAAATAATGATCTTGGAGCACTATAGTTGAGAGTCAAAGAAAAACAAACATTGCCTTGCTCAGCTCAGGAGGAAAAGGTATGATGCTGACATAGACTTATAATATGAAAATAATTTGCTGCACTTCATTATTTTCAAAGGGGAAGCTAACAAGCATGACCTGATGATGATTAGCAGCAAGCAATCACAGACAGGCTCCAAGGAATTGGTGGTTGCCTAAGCTCTTGTACAAAACACATTTTTGGCTGTGATTATGTGCATCTATTGTACATTAGATACTCTTTTTTTTTTTTTCCCTGCTAGGTCTCCAGATGAAATTTAATTACAAAGCAGACATATTTGTACCTAAAGTAGAACTCAATAGTATGCAACAGCATTAAAGAGATTAACATGCTCTGTGGGATAGAAGTTTAACTTTTTGAATAAGGTTTTCATGAAGTTACGCATGGAAATTATCAGTCTAATGAAAACATGTAAACAAGGCTGGATGTTCAAGACATTGATTTAACTTCTGTCAAGGCTGTGCTCCCTTCATCAAAGGCAGCACGTGCTGAGATAGAATGTAAAAACATCCATTTGAATGTGCTTTAGTCAACTTTTCCACAAATGTGACAATGATGAACTGCATCAAAATCCAAGACCCAGTTCTGCTAGACACATGAACACTTCAGGGCTTAAGGGTAATAGGGAACTGATCTAACAATTCCTCCCACATTGGTTTTAGTTCTCCCTATCTGGTTAACAAGCAGGAAGAAAATGCAGCTGTCTCAACACCATTGAGAGGGAGTTGAATCCAATGATTTTGGAGCAATAATGGAAATGACTGACTCACATGAGCTCAACTATGTAAATATGCAACTTAGAAACAACATTTTAAAGAGTTTAGCATCATTCACAGGTAGCAGTGAATACTGGGAAAAATCAAATGTATTTTTCTACCAGTTATTTTATGGAAAACACAAATGTTTATTGAGTTGAAGCTTGGTTTAAATTAGAATTAATCACTATGGGCAAGCAAGAGGTGCATTCAGTAATTGGTTCATACATTTGTTTGCTTCAGTACCCTCCAAGTTGTATTCGACAACCCTTTAGAGTTGTATTCTCCTTAGAAATTTTGATATGAAATTTTTAGGACTGTGGAATGGAGAGCCTTGCTTTTCCTAATGAATCACTGCAGCAGATTTCTTGTCCCTCCCCATCCCTCCCTCTTTAATTGTCCTTCCATAGGTGCTTAGATTCTCCACTTTCAAACTCTGAGTCACTTTTAGTCTCTTCATCTACTTAATTGTCACATCGGGTATCAGAGCTTATGTAACTCTCTCAGAGTTCAAGTCAAATTCCCTCTACGTGCTTTTGAGGGTATGTTTATGTGAACTCAAGTGAGTGAGTTAGCTTGTTTAATAAAAATACCTCCTGCAGCTGGAGATTGCTGCTGCTCAGCTGAGACACTCTAAAAGTGTGTATATATTCCTTTTCTGTTGTTATGACAGGCATGGTTGATTAGCTGAGCCCAGTTACATCTTTCATATGTAAATTCTGGGTTGGTAGGTGCTGTCTTGTCAGCGTTCTCACTCTCTATCAGGCAAGAACGGTGCAACCTGAACCTGGGTCTTCACATGTGAGTAGTGTGTTTGGCTCACTATGCCACCTAGCCTTCAAACACAGTAAATACCTCCTTGAATACCAATAGTTTATAACCCTTGGCTTTGCATCTACTAAGTGCTTCAGTGCTTGGTGTTTGCATGAAGCTCTTTTTGATACAGTTGGAAAATTCATCTTCTTCCCTGACCTCGCAAGCATCTACAGCATCTGTCAACTGTAGAGAGATAAATTACATAGATAGGAATGGCTGTTATTCTAACCGAAGAAAGATAAAAGGACTGGCACTGAAATCAGGGTGGTGGGTGGTTTTTTTTCCTTTCTTTTTTTTTTTCTTTTTCTTTTACACAAAATTCTTGGCATTGGAAATGGCAATTGGCACTACATCGGGAACCTAAACACCATTTCTCCAAGATGTATTTACTAAAGCATGATACTCACAATAACATTTCTCTAACAGTTTTACAGTACAGTAGAATCAAGTTGTGATCTCTGTCATGCAATCAATATTATGTTTTGAACTGACTGTTGTTATTTAAAGAAATTAAATGTAAAAATCTATACTGCTTTCCCAAAGTTTTTCTTCTCCATTAAACTTTTCAATGTCAAGTGCTGAAAAAATATCCAAAAGGATACAGATTCTAAGAAGCATTGATATTTTAGGTACTCTAAATCAATTCTAGATTAACACAATTTATATTGTATAACTCCTTTTAAAACTCGATGCATTGAAGCAGGAGGGCTTTTTTTAATTTAACTAATAGGAAGACAAATCTACATAAAAGCTTCTAGCTCTGTAGAAATCTGTAGAGTCTGGACATAAATGTAGTCTTCTGGAACTAGATTTTGGTGTCATTTGCAGTAGTGTGCTAGACCTACTTAAATAAATGGAATTACTCTAGACATAGTTCAGAAGAGGTACAATTTGAAAGCATTTCAAAGTACAGACTTTTACAGTTAATACAGCTTTTTTATGGCAAATGGACTTATATTCATCATTTTCCTTAGATATAGCCACTTATACACTTAATAGAAGATAAGGAATACCAATATTAATAGTAGTATTAAAACAATTTAATGTTAAGGAACTGTAATGACCCAATTCACGTTTACCATCTGAAGATATTTACAGTTCTTTCCTCCTCAGCTATTGTAACAATTAGTTTAGGATACATATGTGTTTTGCTTACAGTATTTATCTGCTTTTGATAATGTAAAATAACGGATGTTACAAGAGTTAACACAAATACATCAAACACAACACTTTGTATTTGACCTTCAGTGAAGTCCATGGGAAGGTAGACTTATATGAGGTCAACTGGATGATGTGAAATGAACTTATGCAGAATAAATCACTGATAGAGCTTCTGACAGGCTGTTTGGGCCCACAGAGGACCTGAAAGAACAGGTAGCCTGGTGAGGATGTTGGGTTCAGGTTCTAGAAATTAGCTTACACAAACAGAGTTAAATGGCTTTTAATCCATAAAATAATAATAATAATAATAAAAATAATAATAATTAATAATAATTATTATTATTTCTTTTCCATAAGCAAATGCAATAAAGAGACATGTCATTCTAGATACAAAATATTTGTTTTCAGGAGAGGAATAGCAGGACTCTGACACATTTAGTAAAAGAGAGCAGAGGTTCTTTTCCTCCTGTTTTTGGGAGGGCAGGCAATTGCCCTCTTTTATGATCTCAAAAGACTGACTAAGAAACTTTCTACCTAAGTGGTTTTGGCACTCATTGTCTTGGCTGGCACAATGTAATGATTGTGTTTCTATAAATCTTTACAGTTCACCTATTATGTCCTGCGTGAAGTTGCTATCCTCTCTTAATTTGCATCTATCCAAACTTACTTTGAAGGGGAACATAAAAAAAGAATGTTAATTTTACTTTAAACAGAACTGGCAAAAATATGACAAGAATTCATTAGTCCTTTTTTAAAAATCTATGAATGGCTTCCTAAACTCTCCCATTCCTTGATATAAATTGTTTTAATCACTTATAAATAAACATATATTGGTACAATAACTACATTTAAAGGTTTTTGTATGTTCCTGGTTACATATTTTCTGCTGCCTAATTATCTCCAGAGTTCATTATGTGCCTATATTGTTATCCAACAGAACGGGAGATTATACCAAGCTACTGCTTGTGCTGGAGGGATCGAACTCATTTTCACATACATTTTGAGAGAGTCTGATATGATCAACTCTCAACAGCCAATATCTTCCTGCTGCATGTCCAAGTAGAATTACTGTCCTCGGGATGGCTTATTAAAAAGGCATATAGATAGGCCACTGAAGTTCTCAAATTTTCCCTAAAAGTATCTCTATCTCTGTATGATTTTATTATTAACCCTCACTCAGGATTTCCTGGAATAAATTATTTGGGTCTCAATTAATTGCAGCAACTGAGAGTTGAAGCAATTAGCAAGCCTTTGGCAAATAGCTGGGCATTAGTATTTATTACAGACACAGATGCATGAGAGGTGCAATCAATTTCGTCTTTGTTGGATTTCAACTTCAGTGAATTGTTCATTGATTTTGGAATTTGAGACTATTCTAGGAAACTATTAAACAAATGGGCAATTTTGGGAACCGTTTTATAACACATAGGACAGTCTAGACAATAAATGTCACGCCATTTACATAAAGGTCCTTTACTGCCTCACTTGGTGCACACTATCTTCCACCTCATTATTTATTAGCCCATGGTAAATTGTGTTCTTTAGACAATTTCTCCCTTAGGTATAAATGAGAATAAAAACAAACATGGAAATATCTCATATACAGTTTTTGTTTGGTCATAATTATTTTTCTTCCTGTTAATACTCTCTATTATTTTTAAATTTTGCTTCTAATATTGTGGGTGACTTACCTGATGCCTTAGAATTCTGGAAGTCAAACCAATTTCAAAATATCCTTTTCTTCCTGTGTTTTGGGGATTGATTTGTTTTCCTGTATGTGTCTGAAATATATGGAATTATTTGTCAAATTTCATGGATTTACAGTTTACCCAAGGTACATTCTCTGAGCTTTGCATGGGATGCATTTGTATAATTTTGGTAACGATGTGGAGATATACAGTTTTGTAGCAGCTTGAACTTCCAAAACCCAGAATTCCTAGAAACAAACCCAAAATTCCCCAAAACAAAACTCCCAAAATGCATTGAAACCATGCACAAAACATTTAAGCATATAAACATCCTTTAGAAACTGTCTTTCAGGCACTTCGAAAATGTGACTCTGTCATGTTATTATTCATCAAACAGTTAGATTTGATTATATTCTATTCAATATTTGTTGTAGAGTATCATTTAGAAGAGCGTTAATTTTCTCTTCTGTGGCTGTTAACAGTTTCATGGCCATGACACAGCATATGTATTACTGCATAAAATCTTGTTTGCAACATGGTAAGAAAATAAGGAGAAATCTTTTAAAACAGGATTGATTTTTCCCTCCCAGGATGTAGAATTTCCACTCCCAAACTTTATGTTATCTTTTACTGGCAGCAGAGTGTATCTGCCTATTTTAATAGTCTAATATATCTCCTCTGCAAAAATTATGTCTTCAAATGCAAATCTATGCATTTCTCCCAAGATAATGGTGCTTTCTTTTTGCCTGTGTACTCGTCTATATAAATTTTAACATTATTGTCTTTCGAGGGAGGTTTTTCAAATAGAAACTATCTAAGAATCAGCATAATTGAACTCTTTTTATATATTTTTCTTGATTTTGTCACACATAAAATTTCTTCTTATGCCAACCATCATCTCATGTATCTTTTATTTTCTTATGAGATGGTGATTTTGTTTAAAAATGAATTTTTGATAGCTTTTTCTTAAAACCTGTCCTTGCTGTTTGAACTGATACACTGAAATACAGGAGTATAGGCTGTCATTAATCTAAGTCTGTATTTGTTCAGATGCCATAATGCCTTCTTATCAAACACAAAGTTATTGTCTTCACTGCTTCTTTTCCCTTTAGTGCTAATCCAATTATAGCATTCTCACATTTAGACCAGCCATATTTTTAGTGATTGTATGCTGGCTAAGCATCCACTTTTCATTTTCTTAACCCACTCCTTCTTCAGAGAAAAATCAGTCTCAGATAGAAAACGTACCATCCTTACCTATCAATCACTCTCCACAGAACTTTACTTTTCCCCAATATTTTGGGAATTTTTTTATTAGCAGCTTTAAAAGTTACATTTGAAAACATTTGCTATTTTAAATAGAATCAACATCCTTAGACGGAAATAAGCTGACATGTCCCTTTGTCCCATGCTAAAGATGGCAAATAAATACTTTTATTCATGAGCTGTTTAAACACCACTCTGCAATAGGAATCAATTTCTCCCGTATGTGCCCAGTCTTAGATTAGCAGCAGAATTACATTGCTGGTTATGGAATAAGGATCACAAAAGCTATCGTGGTACATCCCTTCCTATCATACTACTATGTAACATTACCCGCGGTTACCTCTTGAGTCTGAATCCACCTTGCCAACTGATGTGATAAACCCTTACACGGTTTTCTTACCTACTCTACATAAAACTGTTGTTGTAGACTCATGTACTGACACTGCTTGGTATAAATAAACTTTTTTAAAAAGAAAAGTTTTAGAACTGTAAGTGCCCTAGAAGGCCTTTAATGTTCCTCCTTAATTATCTTCTCTCCTTTCCACTTGGTTGCTTGTCCTGTTGCTCCTTATAGAAGATGTCATTTTAATGTTTTCTTGTTGTGAGGCTTCTGAGATATGACCTGTTGCCAAGTCAGGAGAGATCCTATGCTAGGGTCATTTATTTCTTTAGGGTCTTTTACCTCAAAGTATAATTTCAGCCTTTCAGGAATTTTTACCTATGAGCAAAGTTCTGTGTCATAGTCTCTAGTTTTATCACAAGGCCAATGCTTATACGGAAGCACCAGCGATGGATTTTATTAGATTAGCTGAGCACTTCATTGACTGTTTTCTAATGTGAGGGAGGAAAAATCTTGAAAAATAACTGGTCCTGCACTTATAATATGACATTTCATAACATAATGGCTTTTATTAAGTGATTCATGTTTTCACAGCAGTGGAGGCAGGTAATACTGCTGTAAACAAATGCTAGGTGATTGTATATTAAAAAATAGTTCTTTCCCCTTTGTTACAGTTTTCTTGACAGGATCTCAAATAGTTTCTGAGAATTCCTTTTTTTTAATTTTAACTGAGAATCCCTTTAGATTTACATTGTTTTTTGCCGACTGTTATCCACATATCACTTTTAATATCAAGTAATATTTATATTTCCATCTCATCTCCTTGCTTAATGCAGGTGAATTCCACCTTTGGGTTTGGGATTTTCTTTTCATTTTTTCCTATGGAGCTGTGGCTCCATTAGAGGTTTTTCAGATTCCTCTGTGGTTTATACACATTTGTTTTCCTTAGTCACCTTCTGCAGAGCTCTGAGAAGCAGAACCTGGACCCATGTGGCCTGTACAGGAGAGGGGAACATCGCTGGCTTGGTGCACCTGAGAGCTTCTTTAAGCCATTTCCAGCTTCAGTCAATCAGCAAGTGCTTCTACCTTTCCAGTTTTGTCAGTTCCTAGAAGGAGATTTGCACCTCAGGTGCCATTGATTTTATTTGAGGTAAAGAATCACTAATATCCATCTTTGTGACAGAAATTTTCCTGTTCAATACCAAGATTTTTGTTGTTGGTGGTGTTAGTTTGTGATATCAAGCTGACCCTAGAGACTGTTCCAGCTCTTCCCTTCACTGCCTAAAAGGAACAAGTATATGGGGGTTTTGTTTGTTTGTTTTGGTTTTGGTTTCTTGTTAACTACATTCCTATACTTGGTCTCAGGGATCTCCAGAGACTTTTTAGTTGGGAGTCTCAGGTTTCCTAACTAAATTGTGGATAGGGGGAGTCTTTTTCTCTGCCAAATCCAGGACCATATTATTGCTCTCCTCCATTGCAGGGAGTAAAGAGGAAGTGGACCAGTAGACCAAGGTTATCTCTCTGAGGCTTAGATCCTTTCACTGAATGGAGCAACCTAGTTTCACTCCAGATAAGTAAAATGACAGCTGATTTTTAAAGTAATTTTGAGTGATTGTAAAAGGCCACCACAATGCAACATTAGTATTCCCATGAATAGTAATGTTGAATCCTAAGCATTTTAGAGAAGAAATTGAATGAAGGAAGAGAAAATACTCTTGCTTCTTCTGGAAGATGTACTCTTCTTTTACATTCTCCAGGTAACAGCACAAACCAGAAACTTGTTTCTGCTTCTTCTAATCTTTCCATGGACTCTCTGAGGAAGGCTGTAAAACATGTCCTGCATCATGTCTTTAAACCTTTTCAAAGTCTCTCCAAGGAAAGTGTGTGTGCTCATTGACATTCCCTGGGCTATCCTTGGTTGAGATATGTTTGCACAAGCCAAGGAAAGCAAGAGACCATTAGCCCTGACAGGCCCTGGTGGGAAGTCCTCTCCCCTGCTCCAAGTCTCACCAGCCCCAACTTCAGCAGCCATCCTATTTTAATTCCTAGTCCTCAGCAAAGACCATGAGTCACACCAGTGCTAAGCCTGGAGGGTGCACCAAAGGAGGGCTGTTCTGCTCAGACCTCCTGTACATCAAGACAAGTCTCAGTGAGCTTACTCAGGGAGAAAATGAGGACTAGTCCCTGGCCACACCTAATGTTGTTAGTTAAACAAGTGTGATCATCCCTGAATGAAAGGATGGAAATTGCTTTGCTTAAGGAAAAACAAAATTGAATTCAACTGTGAAATACTACACACCAAATTGACAACGACACTCACTACAGTTAAGTCTGAAGTTTAACTGTATAACAGCTGTATTACAGTCCAAGAGGGAATTTAGGAAGCCTTTTAAACAAGAAAGAACATAGTAGGTTTGATATTGCTATGGTGTTCTCATACAAAGTAAAAATATCAATAAATAGAACCTGAGATTCAAAATTTATTTTCTCTCTAATTGGTTGCCTGCAGGAAAATATATGGTATCCCTGTGTCTGAACGGGTGCAAGTCCATGTACTTCTACGTCTGTTCTGTCAATTTACAATGGCTGAAAATTTGGTTGAGCATTTTATTGACTTTCCAACAAAGAGGGAAAAAAAAATCAGCAATGCAATTAAGTCCAGATGCTGAAATAGTAAGTTAGACTGATTCAGTCACTCAGAATTCAGAATTTATAACTCCTGAATGACAGCTAAGTCCAATAAAGCAAGAAATCAGCACCAGGGCTATATAAGTAAACACAATACACTTTTGGAACTTAATATATTTTGATGTTATAAAGAAGAATATTAAATAAATCTACTGAAACTTTATTTCATTGTTAAGTAAAGAACAAAGAAAAAAGAGAATAAAACATCTGTCAACTGATCTGATTCAGACTGAACTGGTGAATAGAAACTTATGCCTCCTCATTGTGGCAATTGTACCTTGGGTCCTGTTAGTTCTTAGAGGATTGATCAGATGATTAACTTATGGCTTAAGTCATGATCTTTGGTTTTACTGACAAATTTCAGTATTAAAAAAAAGGCCTGACTCAGGACACCATAAGTGTGAAAATGGCCAAAAGTCATTTTTACAGTCAATAAGAAATAACATCTTGCTTTGACTTTTAATTTTTATTTGCTTCTGACCCTTCCCGGTGTGAATGTCTGCATTTATATTTTTTGCGCAATGCTGTTTCAAACCCCTGCATTTTCTCAGAACAATTATTACGGGAAGACACAAGAGAGACTGAATTACCCACTTTTCAGTAAAGAGCTCCTTCACACTTCTCTCCAGTCCCCCCCAGTTTTAGTTCCTTAATTCTTTTCCTGCCCTTCACCTGTCCGTATTTGATCACCCTCCATTACTAATTACTAGTGCCTGCCTCAGAGGAAAACTGCACAACAGACTGTGGAAACTCTCCTCCTAAAGAAGTTCAGGAGCTCAGAGGACAGGAGTGACAGCACGTAGGAGATAGGCAGGGATAGCAGCCTTCATCCCTGACTTGGAACAAACCGGCCTGTGTGTGGGACCAAAGCCACATAATAACTGTTAGTATCCATGAGCATACGTGGTCTCTCGCCACCCCCCACACAAGGAAGTGCCAGGATCCTCTCCTCCAGGTGAGGACCCTGGGCTAGGGACTTGGCAGTTAGAGGCCTCAAAGGAAGCTGTGACAAGTGAGTGTGTAGCTTACGGTTGAAGTCCTAGTTTGTGGAGGTGGAAAGAGGTGGAAAGAAGCAGAGAACATAGATGTTTGTTCAGAAAGACAAAGATGTAGGGAGATACACTCAAAGACGTAAGGAGATAAGGGGTTGGGAGATTAAGATTTGTAATTGAAAGTTGTCCTCAGATGGGCCCTTGGCACGGACAGTGGGTGACTCACTAGTACATTTTCCTTTTTTAAAAAAAAACAACAAACCAACCAACCAAACACACTCCTGCCAACCATTTACTGAAGATAATGCTTAGAACTTCACCTTTTAGAGATGCCACCACCTTATTTTACCTCTGGAGATCTTGATGCATCATTTGGCCCTCAGTACCTATCTTCTCTTTCTATAGATGTGGAAATTCTTCACTCTTGTCCAAGGTTTTTCACAGAAGACAGTACGAAAGAGTAGAAAAATCTCTTGTTGCTGCTCTTTTTCTTGTTTCTATTCCTATATGCCCCAGAGGAGATTTGGAGTGGAGAAATTTAGCTTACAAAAGGACTCTGAATGGATGCCTTTCCCCAGAAGGCAAGGAAATAGGAAGAAAAAATTTCTTTAATAGAGTTGAAAGGTTGTTAGAGGGCTAGAGTTTCTTTCATCATTAGAAGACTACTTCTAACAAAGGTTACTTTGTCAAATTAATACTGTAGCTACTAACCCAATCTTTCAAATTATTATCCCTACAGACAAACATTGAAGAAATACATAAGACTATATTCCCTCTCTGGGGAAGTCTGGAAGGAGGAGGTATTACAGAAAGTGTGACATGGTAGGTTCTTCAACTAGTCCTTTGTAGTTGGGACCATAATTTCACGTGGGACCCAGCCTTACTCCCTGACAGGTTCACAAGACTTCTCACTCTTCCTGAAGTGGTTATCTGTATAGTTTTTATGTTGTATGACATATGCCAGGTGTTTGTTTTGCTTTCCATGTAAAAGTTAGTTTCAACCCTATATTCATTCTTGCTTCTCTACTTTCAAACCAAGGATGGAAGTTCAAAAGTCACTGACCATAAGATAGGATCCAATATTTTAAAAAGTTATGGGTAAATGTGACATGTATTTCACTGCTTGAATATCTGCATCTCTTCCATCTGAAGAGAACAATTTTGTTCAATAAGAAATGCTTATGCTGATTCTCGGAAGAGACATGGCTATAAAAGTGTAATACTATTTGTGTCCTCCAAGATTTACTCTACCAATGATTTTCTCTGTACATTATAGAACTAGATACGGCAGATATGAACTGTGTTTAAATGAGAAAACCTGAACTGAGTAGCTATACCACAAACCATCTTGCAAAACTAGAATCTCCTCTGAGCCAATCTTAGACAAGAGCAAGACATATAAATTTTGTACATCCTAACACCCTTCCCCCCTTGTGATTTGTCAAGAATCACTTTCTTCACCTCCTGGGGTGGAACACAGCAGTTATTTGACTGTGCACACAACGGTTTCAGAGAAGAAATGAAGATTAACACATAGTTCAGAATGAAAGGAAAGCTTTCATAAGCCTGATGTAAACACTCAACAGGGTTAAGACAATTTGGCTAATGTTGTACGCTTGTGACAGGCTTTATTGCGTGTTTAATGGTGGCAAAACTATTGCTTTTATGTAAGTGACTGCCGTGTAACAGGCAAGAAAATGTTCCCTTAACAGAATGACAGATAAACCTTGATTTTCCCATGGTTACTCTTGTTTTTACACAAACATTATTCTATTAAATCAGTGGATATCTAGATGGTGAAACTCATGCACAAGGGAAGAATTAATAAAAAAAAATCTTACTCAAGGGAAATGTACTGCCTAAGATACTGCTTGCCAAAGTTTCTTTAGATCAGATCCTCCACTAAAATAAAATAGCTCTCTAGGTTTTCCATAGGAAAACAACAAATCAATTTAACTTTTCTTAGTTTGTTAAAGTTATTAAGATCACAGACTAAGGTGGTCAGGCTGCAGGTCCCTAGTAAATACCATTTAGACAAATTACATATTCATCATGTTTGACATCACTTTAATAAATATAATTATTCTGGTACTTAGCAACTTAGTCATCAATTTGCAGTAAAGTTACATGCCAAATTTTGTGGTTACTTGTATGTGCAATTATGACAATAGGACTGTCAGACAAGGTACTGGAGGGCAGCAGAGGCACCACCTGTGTGCGATGTGACCAGGTGGATGATCTGCTCGGCCTGGTGGCAGAGCTGAAGGAGGAAGTGGAAAGGTTAAGGAGTTTCAGGGAGTGTGAGAGAGAGATAGATTGGTGGAGCCGCACCCTGCCATCCCTGAGGCAAAGGCAGCAGATGGAGGCTCCACGAGAAGCAGAGGATCCCCTGCCTTCTTGCCACCAGGTAGAAAGAGGGAACCTAAGCGACGGGGGGGACTGGAAACAGGTCCCTGCTCGGGGTGCCAGGTGAACCCCCGCCTGGCCTCCCCCACCTTCCCGATTGCCCTTACACAACAGGTATGGGGCCCTGGAACTTGAGGGCCAGGCAAATGAGGATGTAGA
>NW_008824982.1:6911469-6922067 GCF_000699105.1 Pygoscelis adeliae
CTTCCAGGGATGGTGACTCAACCACTTCCCTGGGCAGCCTGTTCCAATGTTTAACTACTCTTTCAGTAAAGAAATTTTTCCTCACATCCAGTCTAAACCTAAATCTCCAGGAAAGCAGGACTCCATCATGCGTAACTGTTACTTGGGAAGACAAATGCCATTGCTCCGAACGTCCCACCCTTCCTTCTTCTTCCCCCAGCTTTATATGCTGACCATATGGTATGGAATATAATATCCCTTTGGTCAGTTGGGGTAAGCTGTCCCGGCTGTGTGCCCTCCCACCTTCTTGTGCACCCCCAGCCTACTCGCTGGTGGGGTGGTGTGAGAAGCAGGAAAGGCCTTGACTCTGTCTAAGCACTGCTCAGCAGTAACAAAAACATCCCTGTGTTATGAACACTGTTTTCAGCACAAATCCAAAGCATAGCCGCATACTAGCTACTACAAAGAAAATTAATTCTACCCCAGCCAAAATCAGCACAGACAGGAAACACTTTTTTACTGTGAGGATGACCGAGCACTGGCACAGGTTGCCCAGGGAGGTTGTGGAGTCTCCATCCTTGGAGATATTCAAAACCCAACTGGAAACGGTCCTGGGCCACCAGCTGTAAGTGGCCCTGCTTCAGCAGAGGGGTTGGACCAGATGACCTCCAGAGGTCCCTTCCAGCCTCAACCATTGTGGGATTCTGGGATTCTGTAACTGCACGCATAAGGGTACATGAGGTTATATGTGCATTCTCTGTGTCTGTACAGAGGGTATTTGCATTTCTGTACAGCATAAATGTATAAACACACAGCATTTTTCACAAAATACAATATAATGAACTGCAAAGGCATTTTAAGTTAAAACTGGATGTAGTAACACATACTGTGACAATACAGACTTCATTATTTAAGGTGAGTTTCATCTGACAGTTTTTCCCTGCTGTTTGAGGTTTGTTGTCTCGTGAAAATCTTATGAACTCATAACAGGACCCATATATTCATCTGGTTTTATCTGCTAAGAATAATATCAAGATGACTGGGAAATAATGTACTGGTCTGACAGAGACTGAGTACTTTGATATAAAGTTTGCATTCTCTGATGCAGCAAGATAAATTACAGAGGTTTATTTCCACTTTAATACTTTTTCATGATAGCACAAACAAGGTGACCATTGAAAATAATAAATAACTAGATCAAACTGTTAATTATAAACTGCATTCCCCCCGGCTGAATTTGATACACTGTTGGCCCCTTGTCTTTCTATGTTGACTTTGTCAGTGCAGTTCCGTGCATATATTTTACATTTTGGGGGGGAGGAGGGAGGTGCACAAAAATGTTTTGCTTACTTGTAATCTATAGCAAATTTTTAAACCCAGCATAATTTAAAATCCTTCTGCTGTATCTTCTTTCAGGCAGGAATAGCCTTTGCTATTTATGTTACTTTGTGTGTTACTATCTTAATGTTCCTATCTTCATAAGTGTTTGGCTAGTCAGTATATTAAAATCATATGCAAAATTTTATTTTTTTAGCATAAAATATTCTGCCATTGATTTTCCCTGCATCACTTTTTCCCCCTCTAACTTGTAACACATGTATAATGTCATTGAAGTTATTTCATTTTGGCAGAATGTGAACCTAACATTTTAGTGCAAATAAATGAGGAGAGGAGGAAAAAAACAAGGTGAGCTTTAAAGAATGGGGCTGAAGATAAGAAAACAAGTTACAAAATGAGAATTGGAGAGCCAAGTGGACAAGAAAGTGCAAGTGAAACAGCGCTCACATTTGAAGCGGTGTGTAATCGCAAGCAGATCCAGAAGTGCCAGATTAACCAGCGCACGGCAAGTACAGTCTCACTAGGAGACTCTGTGCTGTGGCTTCCAGATTTGACTGCGGGAGTACCAGCAGAGCACGTACAGACCAGTAATCACTTTCAGTGGCTCCGTTGTTTATGACTCATCTGAGAAAGGATGAGCAGCATCTGAAGGTAACCAGAAAATGAACATCTTAAAGTCATAACAGGTTGGCTTGTGCCATTTGTCCTCTTTGTTATTGTCTGTCGTGTGTAGATTAATGTAAGGTTATTTCCTACTCTTGTTGCAGTCTTTTGCTGTGATAATAAAGTATGAGAATTTGAATGTCTAGCATGTCCTTGGAGTACAGGAGCATTTGACATTTTCCATTTTAGTACCTAGCTCTGCCTTCCCTAGAAATGAGTATGGCTGTAAATGTTGATGAGTGGAACGAGTAGCCAACCAAAATTAAGAATATTATAAAGGTCAAGGTAATTTACTGCTACCATTCTCAGTGTGCCGTATTCTAGCCACTAAACACCTTCATGAAGTCTGCAGTAAAAACAAGGCAAGAGCACACAGGCTTTTGTGTTGGCTTCTTTTTTGTTGTTTTGGTGTTTTTTTTCAAAAAAGATAATGTCAATAGTAACAAACAAATGAAAAACAAGCCACTTTCTTTATGATGCACAGATACTAATTGAATGGTCTTTGTTCTACAAAATAGCTTCCATTTACTTTGCATCTGAAATGACTTTGGGAAAGAGAATATAACTGAATAAGGTCCATAGAAAACAAAAGCTATAAGACCCAAGACTAATAAACCAAAACTGTTCTTTATAGTGTTTCATTTTAATATTGCATGGCTTTTTCCCTTCTTTTTTTTTCTCATACACATCAAAATGGAAAATCAACTGTAACGGCATCATTCTAAAGAGAAATGGAAATATGACATTTGTCAATCCAGCCCAAAATAGTTGCAAAGAATTTATGCATGTTCTCATAAAACACAGCTGTGATATTGCTGTAATTTGAGCCGAATACAAACTGTAATTTTAATGACAAAATGCTTCTGTTGTGTAAAGCTTGCACAAAAACATGATTATGTCTAAAGTTTTGATCTCATCAAAATGGAGAAAACTGCTAGTCGACCCCAGACATATGCTTCTGTTATTAAATCTAATCTATTTGCACATCAGTTGCACTTCTGTTAGTTCACTGAGTGTTGGAAAAATATAGGCCCTGAATTATTTGGGAGAGATTCTGTTAGAAGAGGAAATAATTGATCAGCACATAGGACTGGAGAAAGCCTTTAAGTAAAAGCATTTAATCGCAAAATAAAAAGCCCAGTGTAGATATGACACACATCACTGATGCTGCTCCTTTGAAATTTTCTTGAACAGGAGTTCATGGCTGTCAGCTCCAGTCTGGCATGCTGTGATCTCAGATTGCACAGAAAATAGGAAAATAAAGTCAGCCTATCCATCCTTTACAATTAGCTTGCCAGACGTTTTCCATACTAAAATATCTGTGCCAAACTGACTTTCTTAAAGAAAAATAGCTACGTTTGAAGAGAACCTTAAGAAAAATGGTACCATTCTGAGCTGTGCTTACAAATAGTTTTTAATTTTAAAAAAACCAAACAACTTATATTTATTGAAAAAAAACCCATAATTTCAGGCTATAATTATCCTTTTAGCTTAGCAAAATGCTAATGAGGTTATAGTAAGTAGTTGGATTTTGGTGGGATTTGTGGTTATAAAATGGCTTATTTATTTTGGATTCTTTTTTGACTATTTTGAAATCATGCAGGTTCAGTTGCAACATTTTTACCAAGCCCATCTTTATAAGGGTTTATTTTATTGAGGTATGTCAAAATTTGAGTGAAATAATTAAAAATATTGCAGCATTGTTAAAATATATTTAATTTTGTTGTGGTTTGTTTTGCTATAAATAAAATATATCTTGTGTTGTCTAGATAACTTTACTGTAAAGAAGAAGTGTTATCGAAAGAAGTAATGGTTATGGGTGAGAAAATAAACACAAAAGAAAGCCTAAATCCAATTCAACAGCAGACTGCTCTACTGGTCAGACATAAAATATATTTTTAGAGACAGTGTTTAGTTTTGTGCTTCATTTTTCTTTTCTCCTTCTTCTGTGTCTTGGTTTCAGCTGGGATAGAGTTAATTTTCCTCCTAGTAGCTGGTACAGTGCTGTGTTTTGGATTTAGCATGAGAATAATGTAATAACACACTGATGTTTTAGTTGTTGCTAAGCAGTGTTTATACTAAGTCAAGGACTTTTCAGCTCCCCATACTCTGCCAGCGAGGAGGTGCACAGGAAGCTGTGAGGGACCATAGCCAGGACAGCTGACCCAAACTGGCCAAAGGGATATTCCATACCATGTGACATCATGCTCAGTATATAAACTGGGGGGAGTTGGCCAGGGGGCAGCGACTGCTGCTCAGGGACTGGCTGACCATCCGTCGGTGGGTGGTGAGCAATTGCATCACTTGTTTTTCCTGGGTTTTGTTCCTCTCTCTCTCTTTTGTTGGTTTCCTTTTCATTACAATTTATTATTATTATTATTATTATTATATTTGATTCCAATTATTAAACTGTTCTTATCTCAACCCACAAGTTTTCTTACTTTTGCCCCATCTCCCCCCTCCCACGGAGGGTGAGGGGGAGGAAGAGGAGAAGGGTGAATGAGCAGCTATGTGGTTCTTGATTGCTGACTGGGATTAAACTACGACACTCTGGCTGAAATGTACCTTGCTTTGGGGACAACTTGACATCATTCTGTTGGTTAACAGATGTCATTTTTACCTCACAGATGCAGGATGAGGGCTTCTGAAGGCAGACGCCATTGGACTGGTTAGTGATCAAAAAAAACCCGTATCATTTGTACTGTTGGCTATTCATTGATTTTAGGATCTGCAGTGTCTTTATATATAGATTTATTTTTCATTAATTGAATAGCATTTGCTTAAATGGAATGGTATTTAGAAAAAAATAGGATGAATTATTAAATCAGCATGAAGTTTTAGGTTAATGGCATTTCCCCTTGTTCCTCTAGACTTGGCCAGGAGACATGTTTCTCTAAAGCCTTAACACATCCTTACACTGCAGGAATCATTATCTTATAACATTAATAATCCTAATATTACCCAGCTGGATGGGTTTCTCTGCAACAAGATCCCTTGAGTAATTTGCAGAGGTGGAGGTTTTCAAGGACATCCTTAGAAATCTTTAGAAAAGTGGAAGCATAGGAACACACTACCAATCCTTCTTTCTAAAGTCCTGAAATGTCCATCTGCTCTACTCTCTTCTGGAAGATAAACCAGGTTCTGCTATGGGGGCAGAGGAGGCACCTGGAGCTAGTCTGGACTTTGTGTTTCACTAACCCATTGCATTTCAGTGACCTTTGGCATTTTGTTCCTGGGCTGGTAGCCCAATGACATGTAACCAAGAAGATAAGAGAAGGCAGCAAAGAGAAGACAAGGCAGCTCTGGTGCTTCCTGAAGGTCTTGTCCTGGAGATCCCCTAGTATCATGCAGCGCCGCTGGGTTTTGAGTTAATCAGAACTTTAGCTGAGCTCAGATTTACTGCATTCAAGTAAAAAATTCTTCACAGTGATAGCGGTCAAAATCCTCCATAGGATTAGCGGTCAAAATCTCTCTGTAGGAGAGACTGTGCAGGGAGGCAGTGGAATCTTCATCCTTGGAAATACTTAAAAAAGTTTGGACAAGGCCCTGAGCAACCTCATGAAATTTCAAAGCTGGCCGTGCACTGAGCATTGGAATCGGACTCGACGGTCTCCTGAGGTTCATTCAAACCTATGCAATTCTAGGAGTGGGGTCTTGCAAACCCTTGAGCTCCAGAGAAATCTTAGATGAGTACATGTGGGGAATTATACAGATGGGGCCAGTCCTGATTCATCTGGTATTCCCCTGTACATGAAGATGACATAGTCTACACTTGATGAAGGCTTCAGTATCTACTGACTTACAAGCTACTATAAAGCCATAAAAATATTATTCATTACTATTGTTAGCTCAGCTTTCATGACTGAGTAATTGTATGTTAGTAATTCTTTGTTTAACCTCTTCTTTTTGGGGGCAACCAATAAAGAACTAGCAAAATTTAGTAGATTCAAGAATTTAAGTAGTAACAGGATTTCAGGTAGCTTCAGAAAGGATCACAGAATGGCAATTATCCTTTCTCGATATCCTTTGATAAATACTGTGCTAGACTCTTTTATACAAATCTCCTTATTTGCACCTAGTATGGAATGAATGGGTTTTGCTTATGACAAGATTGGACTTTGCTGGAGTAATGAAGAGATCATATTTCTTTTTCTGAAAGGGGGACAGATCATGATATAGATTTTTAATATAGTTTCTTTTTACACCTTCATATTCTCAAACAGAACTAGAAGAAAATTAAAAAAAATATGTATTTCTGGTATTTTCCTATAGCTTAGATGTTCAAATATGGTAACTGTATTTCTGAAGTCAGTATATATCATTTTCTGCTTAAGATGCACAGAGGATCTGGGAGATAAGTATTCATAAATGGATTTTTCATTTCTTTTATTTGAAATCCTGATAGGCTCTTCTTTTTTTGACAGGCTTGCTAATGGCTTTTTGGGTGCTAAAAAAAAAAAAAAAAGAAAATTCTAACTTTTAATATCATCCATACTTACTGAATGTTGCCATAATCTGCAGTTTTTCTGCCTGGAATGTGCTGTGCTTATCATAATAGCACTGTGATATTTAAGAATGTTATCCTTGCCAACTTGTGGATGAGCGTTGCTAAAAATGATTTCTTTGTTTTGCTGACATGAAAGGAAAAGAGAGGAAATTGCAAGTGGCTGGGGAAGGAGTGGTGGAGTCTGGTGAGGGAGGACATGTTTCAATAACCTCTTTACCATTTTAAGAGGATCTCCTTTGCTGCTGCAATGTGTGTCCTGGAAGGAGGTAGGGAGCAATCTAATCTGGTTGTATTGCTAAAATATGTGGTTAAAGCAGCCTGGAAAGAAAGACTGCACACTGCAAGAGGAGCACACTGCACAGAGGGGAAAGGCTTCCCTTCTCTGAGGAGAGTGTGGGAGCTCAGGGAGAAGGGGACCCTCCTTAGTCCTCTTTTACTTTAACTGCATCTTGCTGTCCATGAAGACACCAAATCACAGTATTTGTTGTATTGTCTCTCCCCTACAAACCTGGACACTGAGAATAGGAGTAATTTCATCTAATTAGTTGTCTGAAAGTTCTCATTTTAATCAAAGTAAGTTATTACTTACTATCAATGATTGAGAGAGCCTAGAGGAATGAGAGAGAGGAACCTCCATAGTACAATTATTCCCATCCTCTAGGGACCAATTCAGACCACATAATACAAACATGTCTCTTAAAATGGGATGAATAGCTCTCCAGAGATGCCCCTCTTCCTCTCTACTGACTGTAAAGGAAGCAGTAGACACCTAGCACTGATGAGAGGGAGGCACTGGATGTCTAGGCAGATTTAGGTAAAATGAATTCCCTTCTGAATTTCTCATATTATTGACACTGTCAAATAAATCAGGGTAATGAAATGGAATTCATCTATTACTTTAATTTACAGGTAAAGAAATGTTCTCTCCAATACTACTCTTAGAGGTGAGAATATGCGTTGTAGAACTTTATTTGTCTATAAAAATACAAATAAAGTACAATGTTAATAATTGCTAAGGTAAGAATAACACAATTTAAAGTACAACAGAAGCTTATGCACTGATCTGGGTTTCAAGAGAGCTGAAGTAAGTTGTTTTACTTCTCTTTGTCTCAGCTTCCCTATATTTAACAATAAGTTTTTAGATATCTAGAAACAGAAATGATATCAAAAAGAGCAGTAAGGATGATCAAAGATATGGAATAGCTTACATACTAGAAGAGATTAAAATGACGAGTACTCTCCAACCTGAAGGACAAATATGAAGGAGAATAAAATAATGACAAACATGGAAAAGTAAGAAGTGAGCAATTACACATTGCTTCCTGTGATGAAATGACTTGGAGGAATAGAATGAGATCATTAGGGAAAAAGTTTGAAATAGAAAAAGGGAATACTGCTTAATTCCATCTTGTTTGAAACAGTAGACCTCTTTGCAACATGATGTTGCAGATGACAGAAGCTTATACGGACTCAGAAAGTATTTAGATCTAACAAAGCCTATCAAATATAGTGTCTTCCACAAGAAGTCCCTGAATGGCTCATTGACAAAAGCTTTCATATTTCAGGCAACGTATCACAGTCAGGTTGTCCTATTCATGTTTACTTTCCTAAGACCCTCTACAGAGAAAAGTTGCTTGGCCAATTAGAGCTTTACTTGGTTTGATTCAGAATAATTGTTCAGATGTCCATAGAGCGTTCTAGATCCTCAAATGTAAAGGTCCATAACATTTTGAGTATTTTATAATTACAAACTTAGACTACTAGCTTTATTCGCTAAAGCTGAGAAAACATTTTAAAGACACGTTGTGTTCCACTGGTATCAGGCAATTGACTATGGCTCACAGTGAAATGATATAACTGTTTTCTCTTTCTTTTTGTTTATTTTCAAAATCATATACTCAGAAGAGTCTTCAGTTTCTTTGAAAACAGGCAACCTAGATACATACCCTACAAGACAGTATCTTCACTTGCTGTTTTGTCATGAGTGTTTATTCTTCCTTACTCTTTTATTTTTAATAAATAATGCCAGTTCAGCTCCCTGCCAACATGCTGTTAAAAACTTAATTTGACAACTATGCTACTAGCATGCTGGAAGCATGATAACTGTGATATGCTTAATGCCTGACTATGGCCCCATGACAAAAAGGACAACTCTTCTTCAGGTTTCCAATATGCTATCAACATGGAAGACAAATCCTGGAAGATATTACTGCAATGGACTTGCAAAACTTTTATCTTGATCTTACACAGTCTCATTGAAATCAAGCTTCCTTCAGCTTCAAATTATGCATCAGTAGTTCAATACTAGCTATTTTTATATTGCATGATGTGTGGGAACAATAGGAACAGTGTCAGATCACAATTATCATTCAAAAATTCCTTTGGGGCCATGACCAATTGATTCTATGCTATTTATTATGTTTGGGGTGTCCTTCCTACCACTGTAACCACAGAAGGTGGCAATTTTCAATTTGGCAGTTCAGAACTGATCGGCTGTTTTTCTCTTGTAATTGAATGTGGTCATCCCTAAAACCTCCAACCAATTTCACAAGCTGCTATTTTATGTGGATGTGAGCTCGAATAATAAACTTGCTTTCATTTAAAAAATGTATTAAACAAAACTACAATTTCTTCCATGTTGATGCTGATGGACTTGGGGGATTACAACTACCCTCTCAAAGCTTTTCACATGGAAAAGAATATTTCCCTTTGACCTCTTGTTTTAACTACCGGCAATTGCTGCCAGTGATCATAGGTATCACTGCGAAACATATTAGTAAACCAAATGTAAATATCTTCTATGTCAACATCTGCAATTTTCTCTGAAACAATCACTCCAGGTTCTCTTTACTGTGACTGGACAGAAGTAGTCATGCCGGAGCTTGACTCACAGGCATCTAAATAAGTCAGAGGTATTGATTCCAAAGTTTCCCTGCTTCTCTCTTTTTTCTCCAAAGAGACTCCCACCTGGATCAGGTTTTTCTTTTGTGGTCATTCAAAGTCAGGTGACATCAATCTCACTTTTAAAATTGCAACAGCTAAATCAAAATAATGAAACATTCAGATCTCAGCTGCTATGTGTACTTACAGGTGCTAGTTTATTTGGTATGAGCACTAAAGTGTATGAGCGCTTTGGTATAAGTCCCCTGAGCAGTAGTTACCAGATGCTTACCGTACAACAAACCCTTTATTTGCAAAACTGGAAATTCCTCTCATCTTTCTTCCCAGTCTGGAATTCTCCCAAATCCTGGGTATCATTACCAATAATACAGCTGGTTTTGAAACAATCTCCTCCTTGTCTCACTTAGAGCAAACATGTTCTTCACTGACCAGAGATGGTTTTAGTGACTGAAAAGTTGATCTGTTGTTTTGTTTTGTATAATACACAAAGAACCCTAGAATCTGCTCAGTCCTTCCAAAATGTTGAAGCATGGGAAGAAACCAGCAAGTCTCAGACATTTTGCTTGCCCTTACTGGTCAGGTAACTACACCCAGGATCATGCTGGCTGCTCCTGTAGAGTGTATGCTAACCTCTAACATATTCCTGTGAACCTTTTGTCTTCCCATTTTTTAACGTGGTGATAATCAGAACAAATTGATTTTGTTTCTCAGATTGCTAAAATCCTCCCAACACTTTCTTCAGCACCAGTGCTGAATAAATCATTGTAATGTTCCCCTGAAGTGAATTGAAAATTAATTTACACAGCTAAGATGATCCTCCTAATAACAGGGTACATGGAATGGGGAAATTGGAAATCATTACCCAGCAAACGTTATCTGCATTATTTTTGTAGCTGCTTTAGATTGCATTGTAATAGAAAATTAGGAGACTGGCTGTGAAGAAGTTTAAGAGGGTCCCCTGAAGAGCTTCTGCTTTAAAATTGATTCTTTAAGAAAGCATTAAAAAGCTATTGGAATTGATTGCCTGCTAATATAAAAGAAAAACTCTTTGCCACCATTTGTGTTAAAAAAGAGCATCTTCATTCATGCATGTTATTAAAACTACTGGCCTGAAAGCCCCTGTAGAAAGATAAAGGATATGGATGGGATATTAAAACAGCAATCTTTACTTTATCTGGGATTTAAAGTTAATATGTCGCTTTTATTAATT
>NW_008824982.1:6922086-6922668 GCF_000699105.1 Pygoscelis adeliae
GGATGTCAAATAAGGGATTTACAATTAAAATACTATAGAACAGAGGTGTCTTTAGTAAACAGTGAACGAGGAATTCTACATTAATCTTCCAAGCATGAGGTGTACCCCTGCAAAGAATAAATCCTGCATTTACAGTTTTCTTTATTGCCCGGTTTGTTATGCAGCAGCAATAAAAGTCAGAGCTGATAACACCCCTGATTAGCTCCAGCAACTTCCACTGCTGTGGGGTAATGGTGAAACAGATCTTAGCCAGTGACAAAATGGGATCCACCATACCTTGTTTACAAAGATTCAATTGATTGACCTTTGGAAGTTGTCACTGTATGTAACACATTTGTAATATTTAAAAATTACATGGAAATATAATTTCCTTTCTCAACTTTGAACTGCTCAAAGCTTTTCATGGTTTTCTGATTTCTAACACATTTGGAACAAATTTCCCTTGTCTCTTTTAATTTGGGATAACAGGAAACATAAAAGGGCAATGAACATTGAGGAGGAAAAATCTTAATAATGATCCTATTAGAAAAACAAATGGTATGAGCTTTAATGCAGCAATTTACATGGGTGCATTCTTCAGTT
>NW_008824982.1:6922692-6933421 GCF_000699105.1 Pygoscelis adeliae
TGAAAGAGGAAACACCATCTTGGGAACTTTGCCCAACACAGCAATCAAGGTGAAATCTCCTTAGGTAAAGTTGCAAAGAAATGCAAGTTGATGAAACTTTATTTCAATTGCAGATTCAGAATGAAAAGGGATAGAAACAGAAGAGTGACAGACCAGATTAGCAGTCAATATGGAGATTAAGAAGAAATAGCCCCATCAGGAAAGTGACAAGCCAGACACAGCGGAAGGGCACCTCGCTGATAATAGCAGCCAATATTTATTTATTTTGTATTTTAAATGTCAAACAGTAGGAAAATAGTTTCAGAAAATAAAAAAAAAAAAGTTGGAAGAAAACAAGGATGAATTAGCTTAAATGGAAAGGAAGGGTGATGAAAAATCGATCAGGACATGATACAAGGACAGTAAATCTTTTTCCACCATTTTATACCTTTATGATGGGAAGGAAGATTATTTTGTAACTCAGCCTATGAACCAACACTAATTCTTAGACTGAGTAGAGGTGAACAGGAAAATGGAAAGGCTGCAAAGAATTAAAGGATAGAAGTTTCTGTAAAGCAAGATAACATTCTTGGGAATCCCTGGTTCAACCTTTATGCATATCAGGTCTGGTGCCTGGAAAATAAGATGTAATGCAAACCTATAGGGATTTTATCATGTGGCTCAGAATTCAGTAGATAATTTAGTTTGTTAGACAAACAGCAGGAACTTCTCTCCCCAAGAAAATTCTGGAATTTTGGTCTCTGGCTTTGCCAATCAGTCTAGAAAGTCCTCACATCTTTGCATGAAATAGGACGTTCTGAAAACTTTAAATTAATTTAATAAAGGGTGATTGTAGTGGTGAACTCAATACAATGCATTTTACATGTCACAATAAAATTGACTTTGCTGAAATGACAAATATTGATATTAAAACAGGCAAAAATCCATATGCTCTATAAATCATTTTAATTTTTTTAACACCAAGCTTTCCTGGCAGAAAGCACAACTATGCCAATAAGTGTTCCACCACTTCTAATAATGACACCATTTTTGTGTGTTTATATTTCTTGGAATGTAAGTTTTTAGGAAAAAATGTAATTCAAAAACTCTTTCTTGTGAGAAAAAATAAGTGGTTTTAAAAAGGAACTGGTAAAAAAAAGATGCTAAAACTTGGGAGGATGCATTGGAAACAGGAAAAACTTTTATTTACAAGGAAGAAACGTTGACTCCTGAGTGATGAAAGCTATATTAGAAAGATCAAAAAGGTATACATGCAATTCTGAACATAGTTACAATTAAACTTCATAGAAGTTCACCCTCAATTATTTATTGTAAGTAAGTGTTGTGACTGTCAATGATTGAAGGATTTAACTGCTTGTATCTACCATCAATAGCCTAACATTCATTGATGAGCAAACACAAGTTACGTACAGGCTTCACCTTATGGTGTGTTTGCCATTCAGAAGTTTGGAGGAAGAGGAGGAGAATGATCATGAAGAAAAAGCACCAGAAGTCTTCTGAAAGCAACCAAAGTAAGAAGAAAAGCCAGATACAAATTTCCTAGGCAGATATGATGAGATAGGATGAGAAGTTTAACATGCTGTGTTTCTCAAAAAAATCCTTAACCTTTTACATTTTATGTTTTAAAGCCTGTTGTTACAGATTTGATAATTTCAGTGTTGTGTTGATTTATCTGCATATGCTGATTATAGCTGAGTTAAAAAAATCCCTGCACAGGAAGAGAGCTACATGCATAAGTTGTCACAAGGTAAGCTGGGATGTAGATTTATAGCATTTTTGCTACTCTCTAACAGCAGTCTGAGTGCTTGCTCTCACTCTGCAGTAAAAGCGAGACAGCTTATCCCTCACTGAAGAAGAAAACTACCTACATTTACCATGGCATAACAACAGGCAGTTATTACAGAGTAGCTGATATCATAAATTCAAACTAGAACTTACACCTCATTAACCTGTTCAAAGACTGGGAGTCCTGTACGATAAGCACTGTACAAACACACAGGGATAAATATTCCTTGTCAGAAAGAACAACGAAAACAAAGGATGAGTTAGGAAACGGTGATCTGAATCATAGAAATCAGATGACTTGCTCAAGGACATATGTAAAGACGTGAAGTCGCAGACCTGGGACTTGAGTGTTTATCTTTGAAATTCCAGTCGTAAGACCATCCTTCCTCACCTCAGTAGTACAAATCCTCTTCTGCAAACAGAGTGTGCATTTAAAACTTCCCTATGTTCTTTCACTTCAGCATTGCTATAATTCACTGAAGTCACATCCCTACCTAAATCTGAAAAAAGAAATGTTGGGTAAGAACACATTCAGTATACTCACCGAAGAGTCACTGTAGCACACTTGTGGGATGTTATCTTGTCCTCCTGCCCAAGGACATCCAGGCAGCTTCTTGGCCAGGTCCCAGAAGGATGACTTACCTGAGGGACTGTTTGCGAATGGGAAATGTTTGGGCTACTCATATTTCTTTAAAATTATAAGTCTCTTTTTCTCAGCTGCTAACCATAATGGTGCGCGCTGAAACAGTTAAACAGGAAAGTGCTTTTTGCTGTGGCCCTGAAACAGATGCTACACCGAGAAAAAAGCTGGTCACCCCGTGCTACACCTGCAGACCCACCTTAGAGCTATAGCAGATTATTCACAAGACCTGACGAGACATGCCCTTCTCTCCTCCATCTCTGTTCCCATGTCAGCAGTCAGTGCAGCTTTGGCCTCTCTGAGCCGTCCTCCTGAGCAACAGAAGCAGCAGAGTAAAGATTGCTTGTGCCTGCACCCTCCAGGAACCCTTTGCTGAAGAGGGTTCAGGACTTCCACCCCTAGGTCCTAACCCTTGCTCTGACTCTTATCCGCATGCATGTTTCCCTGATGTGCAGCTAGTTAACTTTTTGGAGGGCCATGCCGAAATAATTAGGAAATTGCAGTAAGTTGTCAAAAATGCAAATCAGCTAAAATAAAATCATGCACACTGATCACTGATGCATTACATTTTGGGGGGTTCTTTTTTTTGAGGTGGGAGGGGTGTTAAGCTGGGCCAATGCATACATATACAGCATGGGGTATTGCTCTATAACGTTAGGAAAAACTACTGTAAAATCCAAATAATTACCCTTAAAAACTCCTACATTAAAAAATTACTTTTATGACAGTGATCTATGATACATTTTTGTTATGTCATAGACTATGAAAGTGATTTTACAGATTTCTTCTCCTTTTCCTGTGTCGTCGTATTCTTGTAGCTTCCTTGATTTAGAGATAGATCTGGGTCTTCCGAAATTATACTAAAAAGTCATCATTCTACTTTTCTCTTTTTCTGCTTAGTGTGTTTAAACAGCCCTCTTGCTAGCAGCCTCTGTTTTTACTGAAAACTTGCACTGAAGCATAATTCCAGGCAGATATTAGACATTCAACAGCAACTTTGCATTGCAATTACAAAGCAAATCAGCATCCCCTTGTAATTAAAATAATAACATAACACTGCCTCTTGCTAGTTCCTAATGCCATTTTTTTCCCTTCAGCTACCACAGTGAACAGCTGTGGTCATATATATGATACACCTGGCAGCTTCAAATGTCCCGATGCCAAGCTTATCTTTCCAGTATTGGCATTCATTTATACCTTTATTTGAAGTGGGGATTTTGCCTAGAAAAGACGTTCCAAGTGACAATTGTCAAAGAGGTGAGATGCTTAGCAGGAGTAATTAACCTCCCGTTTGAAATTTATTTTGAGTGGTCACAGGTATCATAATTGAAAGGGCAAGTGAATTATAGGACTAAAGGAATCTTTGCCTATTTGGAATTCATTAATGAAGGCTTTAATAGTTAATGTTGAACATTTAGGTAAATCTTCAAACTGCGTTTTGCATACACCTCCCTTGGCAAATATAAGGCCCCTGATCCCATCTCCACAGGAGTAGGTTAAAAGGTAATAAGATTTGCTTTTCTGGAGCACTCAATTCCATCTAAAAGTGCCAGAAGGTACCCTTATGACATCTTCACAAGACAGACTGTATCATTTTCCCCCCCAATTTGCTGAAAATAAATTGAGGATCAAAGAGGTTAAACTACTTGCCCATGGATTCATACAAAGCCTGGGGCACAGCCAGGATTAGAATACAAACTTCCTCACTCCCACCCTATGTTTTGCCACAAGACCATTCAACACTTGGTAAACAACAAAATTGTAACTCAGCCATGGAGAAAATACTGCAGTAAAGTGGTTTGTTTTTTTTTCCACTCGCAGTATGAGCAAGGAAGCTATTGAGCCAAATAAATGACAGTATTTTATAAGGAAGGGATGCAAATCTTAAATGTTTCTGAAATTCTTCAACTCTGGGACTATCAAGTACTGCTCATTTAGAGATCATATAAATTTATATATACTGGATGATTAAATAATTGAAGAATTCATAAATTCTGAGGGTGGAGTTCACATTGTTTAGGATGGCAGTCAAAGTCTATGACTGAACTATTGTAAAAGTGAAACTTTAAGCCTAAAAACATTAGTGTCTTTGCAGGATTTTTTCCCTCTGGCCTACCAGTCTCTGATATTTCCTTTCAAGCCATAATATTTTTGTTAATTCACTCCCTTATTTAAATTACGTAACGTCCCCTCTGTAAACTATGGTATTGCGTCCCTCTCCTTGTCAAGGTAGAGAGAGACCATGCATATCATCTTACTCAAATGGCACAGGGAATTTTTTTTGTGGTTTTTTTTTAAATGTGCCACCTAAACCAATGTCAAGACCGAAGCCTACACAGCATGTACACAGTATGCTCCAGATTTTCCAAACTGTAATAAAATCAAACCTTCTCTCTAAAAAGAAAAAGCCCTAGTCTTTCTTTTCTTTAGAAAGTCAATATTTTATGGAAAAATGTGATGCTGTCAAATGCATTTCACAAATTCAACTTATCTTCCCGTCATTTGCTTGTATGTTTTATCTGAATCACAATGAAAGCTAATCTGGAGCCTAATCCTGTACTGCCCTGTAGTTTTTTTAGGTGAATTCTGATGCCCCAACATGGGAAAGCTCCCAGGAAGAGGGGGGTTCTCTGAATTGCCTATATTACCTCCCACTGCAATCCTGGAGACTGTCAGGAGCATTTCCAGGGAAAATCAGACATAACTGATTACAATGTGCCATATACAGGCAGGTAAAGATTAAGGTAGGTCTATTGTTTTCCATACCATATGAGAGAAACTGGTCTCCAGGCAGTCCGAAAATAGGTGAGATACAAATGGAAACAAAAGGTTGATTTCTGTTTGGTACCTGCCTCTTACAAAGGTTTGCATAAAGTGAACAGTTTGGAAAGGGTGAGTCTGGGACAAGACAATTTACAAACATTTTTAAAAGTACTACCATTTGTAACTAAACAAATTACAGAAAAGCTCAAATCAGATGACTTCAAACACCCTGAAAGAACATAGACTAAGCTAAAACATTTGGCTAACAATAGGTAGTACTGGTTTTAAATATAAATAAGAGAATTTACTGATTTTGTTCAACAAGATGTTGAACTTTCCAGCAAGCCTTTTACATGTGAAACTCCGTGGTATAAGAAAAAAGCTTACATTAAAATCTGAAGCTGCTAATAACTATAAAACCAATTAAAGAAAGTATAAGCAACAATTTTAGCGATTTGAATCTACAAAAATTTTTTGTAGTGAAGTGAATATTACATGTTTTCATTTAAAGTGCAATTTAAACAAGAATCTTGGTTGTTCTCCAGTGCATTCCTTTCCTAGTGGTTATTGTGAGTTACTCCAGCTGCATGCTATGAAGGTATGGCACTAACCCACAAACTGAGAACTTAACCTAGACACATGCTCCCAGACTTTCTGTTTCACTTATTTGTCATTTTAGGGCATGGAGTAACTCTAAAATCATGAAGTATAGTGGAGAGAAGATTTTTTTCAGGCAAATACTGACCTACTCATCAGATCTCAATAACACGCAAGCCTTCAGAACGGAATGAAAGTCTTTAAAATAAATCTAAGGGGAGGGAGAAAGAATTAAAGGCATAAAATGTCATAAAACATGGCAGAACTCTACCAAACATTATGCTAAATTAATCTGGTAATTTGCTTTGAAAATACAAGGGATTTCTCTGAGATGTTCCTTTAAGCATTTTATATGGTGTTTTGGGAGAACAAGTTGGTTAACATGGAGAAGTTTAGGACTAGTACAGAAGTTAGACAAAAAGTAAAGGAAAGGGAGAAAATAGCTGAACATGCTGAAGGAAGCTTACCAGTAAAGAATCAGTATTGGGAGCTATCTAATATTTTCTTTAGTGACCTTGGTGCAAAAAGAAATCTTGTTTTAATGGAATTTACTGATGCCATGAAGTTGGGAAACAACCCCAATGCAAGAGAGGTTTGAAAGACCTGATGACCTTGGGGATTTGCCTAATAGTAATGAGATAAAAATCCAATCATGCAAAGGGCAATGTCATACACTTAGGGGCTAATATTAAGAACTTATGTTATAAGCTCGAAATATTAGAAAAGGAGAGGATCTGTGTGTACCAGTGATGCCTGTGAACCGTAGTGATATATGCAAAAAGACAAATGTAATTTATACTTGTATCAGGTGAGGTATTTCCAGAAGGAGCCGTGGCATTTGAGTGGCTTTACATGAGGTACTGCTGACCACTTTTGGAGAACTATGCAGTGTCTAAGACCACTCAGCAAAGAACAGGTGAAGAAAAAGGCTCTTGGAGTGATCAGAGAACCGTGAGTCCTAGAAGAAGAGTAAAACTAGGTTTGTTTTGGGTAATCTAATAAAACAGAGTCTAAAAGGATGTTGAATTACTACCTATAAATACACAGACAGGGAAAAACTAGGTGAGAGAGGATCTATTTAAACTAAAGGATGGCATTGGCACAAGAACAAATGGATAGAAACTGGCCATAAATAATTCTAGTGTGGAAATCAGAAGGAGGTTTCTAGTCGTTAGGAGAAAGATATTCTGTGTAATATCTTTCCAGTAGACTTCTTGCCTTCCCCACTCAATAAGTTTGTGAAAGGGATTATGAAGAATGACTGCTTGCAGCAGCTGAGATTTAGACCCAAAGATCCAGGAGCTTCCAGTCTAGGTTAAATGCCCATTCCTATCTTACTAAATAAAGAAAATCTGCTGAACATGACATGTCATGCCACAAAACAAAAAAAAACTTGAATCACTGTCTTTGCTGGTTAATGGGTCAAACAGTGTGGTGGATGAATTAAATGTTTTGTAAAATATAAAGATGCCTAACTGCAAATTGCTTTATTAAACTGCCTCTTAAATAAGAAAGATTACATGGAAGGGCAAATCTTGTGGCCTAACCTGCAAAAAAAATCTAATGATATAAAGTTCCTACATGGCCCCTTTAAAGTTTACTGGGGAGTTGTGCCAGCCTGGGAAAGTATAGTGACTAAACCTTTAGACCATTATTTATTTATTTGCACTCAGATTTATGTCAAAGCAAGATAGGAAGAAACACAAAACTTTTTACTGTAATAAAGCTTGGCATTTGACTTCCATTATAAACAATGTGAACTAAAAATGCCTGGAGACACTATACCTTGTGCATCTGGCATTTGTACAGCAGATTACCAGCACTCTCACTGACCTTGGTAGCTCTGCAGGGGGGACACTGTATTTTCATTTAGCTGAGCTGATTTAAAAAATCTCTTGTCTATGCACATTTATATCAGGGTGAAGCTCAACTTGCCTCCATCATCGTGTCAGCAGGATCCATCTGAACTTCGTCATGCTTTCAGCAAAGCACATTTGCAAAGGTGTGAAATCAGATGGCAAGTGTATATAAAATCTCTCTGTTCCAAAACCCTCAAGCTCTTGCACGTGCTTGTAGCCCACTGGGTTCAGTGCAAACAATTGTGGGAGTTATTTGTTACATACACTCAAAAGCCTACCAGATCAGAGGTTGCAAACATTAAGGGTCAAGCTTTCCCTAGGCTCTTCTGCAATTCTGGGGAATAGCTGGACACAAGAAGTTTTCTGTCTACTTACATGTAAAAATCGTCTCTACCACTTCAAAGAAATAAAGTTTGAAAAGTAGGCCGCTGCCATCAGACTTGCTGGATGGTAATGAAAGGCCAACTGACATGAAAGGTTCGGGGGAACAGATGTAGCACTCAAAGGCAAGCAGAGACTGCCTTCACTTCCTTTTCTCATCATTCTACTGTACCTTTAGAAACCAAGTCTCCAAAAATTCCCAGCAGACTAGGCACCTCTGGGCCATCCAACCTCAGAAATTCTTTAAAACCAGACTCTGGCTTTTGCTGCAATGCACTGCTTTACTTGAAGTTATAATAGTGGCAGCTGTAGCAATATTCCCAGTCTCAATTTCCCTTACTGTTAAGTTCTACTTATAAGAAGACTTCAAATAATAAAAATGCAAAGAATGAAAATGAGTTCTTCTAGCAATCTATTTTGTGTGTGTTTACTTCCATCACAGTTTTCATTATAACACAAACTTAGTGGGTGCTTAGAATCCAAACCCTTTGGATTTTCTGAGCAATAAAACAGCCAAGATCATTAATACTGTGTTAAATATGAATTAATTTATTTCTGATCAATATATATTATTACATATAGACATATAATATGTATGTACACCATTATATGTATATTAACCTTCAAAAGCCTCTTAAAAGATCTGTTTCACTACAGAGTAAAATGAATATCTATCAAAATGTGTTATTTAGACATAACAGAGTCTATAACACTTCTTTTGAATGTAGCATTTACCATTCTAAAAACAGATCTGGTAACTGCACATACTGAGTTTCTAAAGAGCTTTATTTCACAAACTTACAGAATAGAAGAATCTTTTATTTCATTGAATAATGCAGTAGTCCAAAGAGCATGTTAAGACATATATAACGCTCTAAAATGTGTTCTAAGAATTACTAAAAAAATTATATATCTGCATTTTGAAGTAGCAGGCTAAATGAAGAATGTACACATTTTCTGAAAGTGTTTACCAAATAATGATTCTTTTTTTCTGTATGTTTTTTTCAAAATTTTTCATAGATGTTATCAGAGGCAGAAATAACCAAAACCACCATGCAGTAGCTTTGTTCTTGCAGTAGAAAAATACAAACTAACCTCTCCCCCAGTCCCAGCAATCTTAACAGGAAAAAAAATGAGAGAGGGTTGGCTTTGCATTTACAACATCATTTTCAGCAGTCAAAAACGTTGATCAAAATATTCTCTAAAACTAATTAACCAATTGCAATCAATAGCAACCTCAGTATTTCACTCATTTAAGCAGGTTTTGTTCATTTGACATGTTTAATTTTGGCTGCCAAGCACAGAATGAGCTTTCTAGTCATTTAATTACCTGAAATTATGAGTATCTTCCTGATAGAGAATGCCACGGTCACGCTTAGATAGTCGGGGCAGAACTCTTGGCTTTTGTTCCAGTCTTTATGTTGCTGATGCGGTGCAAAGCTGACCCGCTTGCTTCAGTTCCCAGTCCTCAGCCTTTCTTAAAAGCGTTACTGAGGAAAGAAGTGTAGGGGCGAAATGGGGATGGGAAAAGGTAGAATGGCGTGTGCAGTCCTCTATTGGATCCTTGGCCATGAGTAGCATGTGCAGCATTGTAAGCTAGAGTATCCTAAAAATAATCTTAAATTATGCAGCAGATTTTCTTGCATTGTAAAAGCATAGGGAAATGGCTGAGACACACCCTTTTCCTAGACATTTCTCCAGGTACTTTGAAAGAATGAATTCTCTACTGACACCAGTATAAGCATCCAAAATATCGGATTTTGCATATACTAAAAGCATGAAACAATGAATGTCTGCTTTTTAAAACTCTTTGCTATTTAATGGCAACCAGCGTAGGGTTATTTGAAGCAAATGTATATTTCAGTTCTCCCTTTGGAGTAATATTTTCTGCTAACTTAACAGGTCAAAGTCTTCTATTTTTCTATCAGAACCTGACCTGTCATGCTTATTGACATGAAGGAATTAGAGACTGGAGAGGGGGAAGCTGTAGGATATAGCAATGGCAATTAGCATGTATATTAACATTTAAAGAGTGTTATGTGCCTACATAAGAAATGAGGCATAGTTTGCTGTATCGGTGCTATTTCTATACTGCAACAACTCCTTCAGGTCACACAGTGAGGCAGCATCTCATCTGAAATGCAAGAGGGAACAAGGAGACATTGTTTCCATCTATCTTGTTGTTTCAAATGTGATCTTAGTTCTTGGAAGTAAATTTATATGGTTTCATTTATCTCTCCAACATATGAAATTTCAAGATATACCAATTTATTTTTCATACATATTTTTGAGTGTATTCATTCTGAGTGCTGGTTTTCATGTTTTTGCAAGTTCAGAGTGACTGTCTTGTGCAACCTGAGAAATAATTAATCACACAGAAGTAGAATTATATGTTTAACACTTTGCCTGTATTTTGAAAAAATCAAACTCTCTGGAGGTTGCTCCATTTTCAATGTAGTAATGTATATATGGAACTTTCTATCAGCAGACATGTTTGAGCAGATATACATAACTTTACAGCTCCTCATTGGCTTCAGAACACAGAAAAACACATAGGCTTGGTTACACTAATGAAATAGAGTAACTTGCTTTGAAGAAGTTTTTGATGGGGAAAAAAAGTGAATGAATGAGTGTTTGCTAAAATCTCTTCATGGTTAAGCTATGTTTTACTTCGGTATGACTGACACACAGTATACATTCACAG
>NW_008824982.1:6933446-6959428 GCF_000699105.1 Pygoscelis adeliae
ATAATATTAGGGGAAAAAAATCAGCCAGTGAAACCCTTGGAGATTATTTCTTTCTTCTGCAGAAAATCCAAGCATCAGCTACTGCTCAGAGGAAGTTCTGCAGCAAGTCAGGGTGAAAATACCCTTCAGTGCCCTGCCATAGCAGGTGCTGTGCATGGGATTCATTTGAACAAATGTAGATTTCTACATCTGAGTGAGGCTTCCTTTTAGTCCCCACAGTGAAAAAGGTATTTTTATGCTGAAGCTTCTCTAATTTTGAACTAAACATCTACATTTGGTCAGATGAATCATGCAATAAAAATACCTATCTCTCTCCACTGTGCTGCTCTCTCCCAGAGTTAAAGGTGACCAGCTTAGATTTAGATGTCCTTGTACTTTCTGACCTTTAGGTGACAAGAATCCCACCTTAACTACCACCTCAGCATTAGTGGCTAACTACATCTGCAGCTGTTTACAATTCCCTCTTACCCCAATAGTCATCCAGCTATATCTCCTTGGGCAGCTGTGCACAAAAAACACTCTCTGTGATGGCCAGCTGTCCTGGTTTCGGCAGGGATAGAGTTAATTTCCTTCCCAGTAGCTGGTACAATGCTGTGTTTTGGATTTAGCATGAGAATAATGTTGATAACACACTGATGTTTTAGTTGTTGCTCTGTAGTGCTTACACTAGTCAAGGACTTTTCAGCTTCCCATGCTCTACCGACTGAGAAGGCTGCAGGTGCACAAGAAGCTGGGAGGGGGCACAGCCAGGACAGCTGACCCAAACTGGCCAAAGGGACATTCCATACCATGTGACGTCATGCTCAGTACATAAACTGGGGGAAAGCTGGCTGGGGGGGGGCTGCTGCTCAGGGACTGGCTGGGCATCGGTCGGTGGGTGGTGAGCAATTGCACTGTGCATCACTTGCTTTGTATATTCTTCTATTTTTATTATTATTAATTATTATTATACTTTATTTTATTTCAGTTATTAAACTGTTCTTATCTCAACCCATGAGTTTTCTCACTTTTACTCTTCCAATTCTCTCCCCCATCCCACTGGGACGGGGGGAGTGAGCGAGCAGCTGTGTGGTGCTCAGTTGCCAGCTGAGGTTAAACCACAACACCAGCCTAAGCTGGGTATTGCTGCTGTCCCAGCCTATATTGTCAGGTAAACCCTATAAGACTAAACAAGTCCATATGGGAGGAGTACTAACTGACTTGATAATGGTACATTATTTCCAGTATAGTAGAATAAGAGCAATGACAAGTTAAGGTCATAAGGAAAAACAGAGAGGGGAATTCAGTAAAATGAATAAAACTGTGTCTAAAACATAAAGCTGAAAAAACCACTTCAGCTAGGTCCATAGCAAATGACAGAAAATTATGTTGTAAAGTGAAAAACTATAAATAATTCTGATGATTGTTGTAAACTACAGTCCTTCTCCTTTGTATTCTGAGCAGGAGTCATCACAAGGCTGACCTGTACAATCCTTCTAAGGGTGCCCTGAGCTTTCACTCCTCACCATTTCTCTATAGCCATTAACTACACGTCTCATATTCTTCTTTGAACTCTGTGTTCAAGATGATACTCCTTGGTCCTTGTTTTTAATTCTTTTTCACATACTTCACCCAATCCTCTTTCTCTCTCATTCATCCCAGAAACTGATAAAAATGATAAATTGGCCTTTTTCTTTGACTCCAATGTAGGAACTTCCTGATACCACTGATGCAACCCTCTGTCTTCTGTCCTGTTTTCAGTTCCACCTGCACTGTGGCCACTAATTGAGAGGGAAGAGCACAGCTGTTCATTAAAACACAATGTGTGCAGCAGCTTAGTCTCCTAAAGGAGTCATTCCTTCAATCTGTTCCAATATGTAGTCCCTTGTGTGAGTGTGTGTGTGTGTGTGTATAAAAGAAGGAAAAAAAAAAAGAAAAATAAGGGCACAAGTCTAAGGGTACTAAATTCTGCTAGGGAAAGGATATTAATTTATAAATGCTATCCTGTAATTTCCATCAAAATACTCTGAAAGGTACTTTTCTACATAACAATAGTAGCTCAGAAGAGAAATATATATCAATAGCTTCAAGTAGTTGATATATCTGGAAACATCAGTTGAGGAGAATCAAAATCAAACATGAATGCATGCTGGGGCAAAAGTATGTTCTGGAGAGTGTCTTGGATTGGCAGTGCCCAGAAGAACAATAGAACATCAGAGGTGCCTCCAGCCCAGTATGCTGTCTCCAGCAGCGACCCAAACCAGATGGCAAAGGGGAAGTAAGAAGTAGTAACCATTGTTTCTCCCAACTAATCCCCTAGACTTCAACAGTTTTCAGCTCAGGCCATTCCCTGAACCAGGTAGGGTTTGTCTGTTTAGTAACCCCCCATGGATATCTCTTCCAAGAATTTATCCAGTCTTCCTTGAACCCATGCATCCACAACATATTTTGGTGAGGATGTCCTCAGGTCTGCTACCTAAAAATTAGGTAATTCTAAATGCACCAGTTGTGAGGTAAAATCAGGACAGAATAGTAAAACACAACTAATTAAGAGCCATCCATTTTTAATTCTTATAGCATATACCCAGATCAAATACTGAGGATTTTCACAAACCTGTTGTACTTTCAGATACAACCCATCCATTTATAAAATATTTATTTATTCTGCAGCAGTATTTCGGTTACTCAAAATTTCCTGCTACTCTCTCCATATGGCTCCTTTGCATTACTATTAATGGTCATTCTGTAAGGCATTGACTCTTTTTGTATAGACGTAATTCATTTGATATTAGAGTTAATGTCACTTGCCCATGAATTTACAAGGCTGTCATCGCTGTGACACTTCTCAGTTTGTTTGCTTGGTTTTGCCAGAATACCATAGGTGGACCTTTAATTTTTGCTGACTCATCCTAGTAAACTGCTAGCCCCATCCTGTCTCCAGACTTTTCAATGGAGAGTATTTTTCTTTGAAGAGAAACCAAATTGTGTTTTAACAATTTGTAAGCTGCATGAGGGGCAACCTACCAAATCAAAGTTTTAGGCCTGAACTTTACCTTTTTAGGTCAGCTTTGTAATTTGCTGTGATCCTTTTTCATTTTGAATCCCTTTACTTGTAATAGAGTCTACAGCCTATAAATCACTCTTCAGAAATATCCACAGCAGTATCTGACAAAAAGGTAGTGAGCTTTGTGTTTGAATCTTAAAAGGAAACATTTCCAGAAGGATACTATGGGAGCTAGTAGAAGAAATAATGAATCACTTCAATTTTTTTTTCAAGAAGAATAACTTAATAAAGATATTTTGAGAAATGGCAAAACCATGATGCTCTGATTTCCTAAATAAGTTGTAAATTATCAACAGCTTTTGACTTAATAAATATTACTTTTCCCCGCATGAAGTTTTTTTTTTTAAGTCTCAGATGCCTGGGTTTCAAGGACTAATGATATAGATAGTGTAAGAAAGAACACGGAGGCAGTGTCTTTGCATCTTAATTATAGCAGTCCTCTTCTTTCCAGTACTGAACCAAGCCACACTCAAAGCATGGGGAGATAAATGTGGGAGCTGTAAGCTTGACGTCTAATATCTGCTACTGAAGATTTGGGATTTGATTTAGTGCCTCTATTGGAAGGTTTGAAAAAAACAGGTCTTCCATCTTCTTTTAATAAATTCATTTTCAGACCTGCAATTTACCTTTTTGGCAGTTTTACGATTCAGAACAATGGCCCTTTTTTAGTTGTGTAATTTTTTTGGCTGTTTCCGTTTTCTCTCACATTTATAAGCAGAAAAGTGGTGTTCAGTAATTTGCAGAATAGGGAAGCAGGAGGCATTCATAGCTCCCTAGCTGGAAAAACTTCACCATGATTCCTGATTGCAGAAAATGTTGGGGGACTATTTGACAATTTTTAATCGTGACAAACTGATACTTGCACATTACTAGGCCACATTATATTAACTCCATATACGCCTGCTATATTGGAATTTCTGAAAAGTAACAAATTCTGAAGTGACATACCACAAATAGCTTCTAGCAGAAGGGAAAAGAGATTTTCTGCAAGGAGGAAAAGAATCCTACAACGGTATGACTTTGCTTTTATTTCCCAGTAATCTAAAAATAAAAAGACATCAGGGCAGGGAGGGCGGGAGGGCAGGAGATGTTTAAGAGGACAGAGGTAAGCTGTGGAGACTAGTGATCCTGATGAATATGAGACCTGATAAACTCGAGACACCAAGAGTTGGCCAAATCTGTGCAAGGCCACCAACACACACATCAACAACGGGTCGTGTCATGACTCAGCCCACGTGAAAGAATGCGGTGGCTGCTATGGGCAGACCAAGGCAACAGGATTATATGTTCACCACCTCTTGGGGGACTTTCTGAATTCGTACCTAGAGGCCACGGGTGCATCAGGGTGACCTTCCACTTCTGAGTGGACTTCTCAGTTGGCCTCCTCATTGTTGTTCCCACCGGGTAACTATGAGTGAGTATGTGTGTGTGTGTGAACTGTGTGAGGAAACAAGTAAATGTACTATGTGAACAGCTATCTGGTATTAATAACAACAGCTAGATTCCTTTAACAACAAAAACTTAATAAACAATAGTCGTTCTAATAAATCTAGGTTATGATCTGCCCCCCTGACTCATGAACCTGTCAAGGAAAAAGGAAGTGACAAGAGCAGACATCACCCCTCTGCACACATGCACTGCATCCTGTCTGGTGGTGGTTTTGAGTAAGACACTATAACTGCATTTTGTTGAAGAATTGTACGCTCTAACTCAGAAAATTAACAAGAGTGACACAGCTGTTGGGTCAAACACAGCAGTTTCTCTATTGCATTGACCTTTCACAAACCTGGATGTCTTGAGCACATGGTTCAACCAGTTTTTAAATAAATTTTAATTGCTTTTAAATAAACTGTAAAGAACAAAGACAATATTCTGTATTCTATATAGATAAAGATAGTATCATGTAATCTGTCTTCTGTCAACCAAAAGAAAACAAAGAACTGCTGAGATTGATGCAGTGATTCAGTTGTGTCATATCACCATAAAACTGAAATAACATCATAGTAAATCTGTCCTGTTATGTCTGCAACTCACAGTAGATATTCTGTGCTCCAAGTTCCATTTATTTGCTAGGAAGCAGCTGCTGGGAATGTTCCTTGGTCAGAAAACAACCCCAGCTTCACAGTCCTTTCATGCCTTGCTTGCACATAGACCTAGACAGGATCCCAGGGTGTGACTGCTCCACCTACACATACCAATGCTGGTTTCAATCTTCCCTGCCATTAATAGTGCAGATAGGATGATTAGGGTGATAGGACGATAGGTGTTTATGGGGTTGTTTCTATAGTGAAAATATCTTCCATGAATCAGGACCAGTAACAAGAAAAAGGTTGTGGTATGTTCTTATTCGTGTTGTTCATGGGTCAATGTAAAGAATGTGTTGCTAGCTATAGCATGGCTTTATTTTCATTTAGATCCTTTTCTATGGATTGTGGGAGGAATCTTGGAATGCTTAGTATTTATCTAAGAAATGAAATCACAGCATTATTCATATAATAAAACATTTATCTTCACTTTCTCCAGATTTCCACAACAGTTTACTATGTTATTATAAGGGAAGCACAACTGCTTTTATATTTCTATTAAATTCTGTTGATTAACAGTAAGAGTCAGGGTTGTATTCTTGTTCTTTTGATTCTTGCAGTCAGCATCCTTTTCAGCAAATGAAAGTTCCATAGGGCATTTTTGCCCTTCCTTTTTATGTATTTGTCTAAACCCAATAAAAATGGAAGAAACACTTAGGCTTTCAAAGGGAAGAAAAAAAAAGAAAAAAAACAACACAAAAACACCTCACTCCAAACAATATAATTAGGACAATTAAGGATCTAGCCTCCACTCAGTACACATACATAACTCTGATTAACGTTATCGGGAAATACAGGCTCACAGACTGGAGAATAGGTCCCTTAGCTCAGAAGAGAGCATTACTCTTGTAATCTGAATGTGTCCTTTTAAAAAATGACCCTTAAGTTTATCCCACAGCGACTATTTTCCCTTTTACTGCATATCTGAAACTATTTTAGTTTGAAGTGCTGTCAGGAAACTAAAATCTTGTTATAAAATTCCCCACAGAATTTGAACCACATGTTTAAAAAATCACTTGATATTAATTGCAAGATACGTGAAAATAAATTCTGCAATACCCATGTGGACCATCTCACAGATGGCAAGGGGGCTATATGGATGTAACAGGGAACAGAGTCCGTCCAATTTATGCTCCTTAATGCAACACCATACAGGAGTATTTTTGGAGAGAGGAAAAAGGAAAGGAAGAGGAATTGGACACTGGTTTTATCCCCTTGTTTTCTTAAATGTCATTATGAGTAATGATCCACGGATTGTTTCCAGGTCTATATTCCGCAGTAACAATAACAAAAATGGAAACATCTATATGCAGATATGGGCTCCAGTAAAAAAAAACCTCTCAGACAATTACAGAATCTTACTTCTGTTCCAATTCTCCACATTGTAGAAGGGAGGAAACCTATCTTAGCAAGCCATTTACTGAAACAATCTCAAAACCTATTTCATTAACTCATGTTCCTTATATCAGCTGACAAGGAAAATATTCAAGGTTTTGCCTTCTCAGCTCTTTTGATGGGGAAAATATTACACCTCCCCCACAGATGTGCCATCATGCAGGGCTGCTTTCAAAACAGTTTAAACAAGAAATGCTGGACTGGCAATTAAATTCAATCACTCTGTTTAGCTAACACATCCTGAACAATCTGTTCGACAGTAGAATACGGATGTGTTTCTAACTTGCTGCATACACTTGAAGGCCATCAGGTCATTTCTACCTAGATATACCAGAGATGGTCCATTGATTTGATACCAGGCGCTGTAATTCACTTGCGTATATACAGTTCAATATCTCTTGTATTCCTCTGTGTGAAGCCTGTTATCTCTTCACTAAAAAATAGATGTGTTTAATCCTGGTAGAATGTGATTCTTCTGGAAAGTTTACTGAGAATGGAAAGTAATTAAATAATTGCTGTGTGGCCTAAGAAGGCTAATGCTCTTAGTTATCTTTACAGAAAAAAATCTACTGAGGTCAACTGGAGTTTTTTAGTTGGCTTCACAGACTTTTATGGCTAAAAGGAATCATTAAATCTTCTAGTCTGTACTCCTTCATATTAAATTTCATCCAATTAGCTTTACAGTGTGTTCACTAACTTGCTTTTGGCTAAAGCATATCTTTTAAAAAGGCATCCAACCTTGATTTTAGGACCTTAGCAGTTGAAGGATTGGCCACATCAATATATATGTTGTTCCAGAGATTAAAATCCATGAGAAAATAACATTTGCAAACTTGTGCTTTTCAAGCATTTGAATTTGTTTGATTTATGTTTCTAGAAATTGGCTGTTGTGCTCCCTACCACTGATAAATTTTAGCCTTTTACCACCCACTATTTCCCTCAGAAACTTATTCATGGAAATCAAGTAATTTCTCAGTCCTCCTTTTAACAAACAAAACAGATTTGTCTGTCTTCAAAAAGCTTGATCTAGTTCTAGTTAATTAGAAGCTACCTTGAATTAGTTTCTCTAGTTTAAAATAATCTGTCTGTATCAGACATAAAATATCATCTTGTTCTTTTTCTTCCACAGTTTTTAACATAGATTTAGAAACAGGAATACAAGAGTGGTTTGCAGCTAGCAGTCTGATGTAAGCCACATTCAGATGTAGAATTACCCAAATGTATCCTAAATATGAGTCACTGTTTCCTTATCTATAATTCTAAAATTTGTTTTGCCCTTTTACTATAGCATCACACTGGACAGTTTCTTGTCTGCTATAAGCACTTCTCGGAGGCATTGCTTTCCAGAGTCGCAGCCCCTCTGTAATAACAGTTATATACTTCAGTTTTAGATGTATAACTTAAACCTATGCAAATATGATTCTAAGTTATGCTACTACTATGCATTTAAGGCATTTTCTACTGATCTTCAGCTGTCCCTCTCCATTTAGTAATGAACTTCTGTACTGGATACTAGCATGGCACTAATACCTAATGCTAGCTCCTTTTAACTCTGCACAAAGTGAAATAGAAAATAAGGGCTAGTGACGGGTACGGGTGAGTATCAAGCTATCAAGCTTGTGCATTTGACTGAAAAGAGTAGGAAGCACTGCAATAGAAGATATATTACATCATTCTCAAATGCAACTGTGCCAGCAACAGCAGCTGGGAAGAGTATGGGGTTCTAATTACAGATTGCATCCATCTCTGTGAAGAGAAGCAAATCTTCCTAAGTTTCAGAGTTGCAACTTGCTTGGAGAGGCATAATGAGTTAGGATTAAATGTTCACTTACAATAGGATGACATTACAGGATGTAAGCAGATGTTGCATGTAAGAGCTCTAATGATGTATATTTCAGTGCACCAAAACTTTGAACTTCTAAATTAAGTCTTTATTAACATAACTGTAAGTGTAAGGATCCCTCTCTTTATTTTGGGATGCAGAATCAGTGATTAGAAGAATGTTCTCCGTGCATGTTAAGTAAGATTATAAACCAGCTAGAAACACCTTAAAAGAAATATTGGGAGAGGCTTTCCACACAAGAATGAGACAATAAATGTTGAATACAAACAGAAATAGTGAAATTACAATGCTAAAAGTCAAAGTTTACCAGATGATACTGAGGTAACCATGTTATCATATTATTTCTCCTATCAGAACATTAAGCCCCAACAACCCCAAATTAAGATAGCACTCTTCTAGTCCCTCCAATTAGGAAATCTGTGTTACTAACAATACAGTTGCAGTTCTGAGAGGTTAATGAAATTGTGTTAAATAAATCTGACCTCAAAGCACACACATTATAGTCCAAGAGTTTGGTTCAACAACATCTCCATTTTGTTTGCTTTTTATTCCTATTAATCTGACTTCATCACTGCTGCTGGCTTCAAAAAATATTTCCTACTTCATAAGGAAGTTTATTCAACAACAAAGAACCTATTGAAAACCCCTTTAAAGGGTGTATAAAAATCAGTAATAGGGGTTAGATGGATTTCCTCTGCATCGTCTGTACCATGAAAGCAGGTATACTGACACCCTTGTCCTCCCCTCTGTTGTTTAAAAGTCTACACCAAAACACATAACTCTCCAGGTGTTTGGAAGTCTAAGCAGAGTCTTAATAAATGGTGGCAAGGGAATTATTTAGAGGCATAAGACTAGATACCTAAGCCAGGCTTCTGCTTCAAATAGTTGGCAAGCCTGAGTGATCCTTACATCAGAAGATCATTAGAACCAACACGTCTGAGCTTCCACTGATCTCCAGGCATCACATCTTCCATGGGCATCCTCTCATAGCGGGACACGCTGCTACATTACACCAGCCTTCCTCTGCTGTAAAGGACTCACTGATACATGTGAAAGTTAGGACTGACTGGCACTAAGACCGGCCTTCAGAATCAGACAGCTATAACCAGACACTGACAAACCCTCCCTCTCCCATGCCAAGAAAAGATCTAGTGCAAGACTATTGACAGCAACATTTGCTTGTAAAAACATTGTTTGGATTGTCAATTCAGTTGATGCTAGAAGACAAACAAAATGCAAGGACTAGAAAACCAAAATAATCCTTTTTCTCCTGTTTGATGGAAAGGAACACAAGGGGATCTGAGAACATTTGAGTTTGACATTCCTAATCATTCCTCATAGAGTAGATATCTATGAGCAGAAAATAATATCTTGCTTAATAAGTTTTCTTGTTTACTAAAAATAAAGAGAATCATGAACATACAAAATTTAAAAATGGCAAATAAAGTTTTAAAAATATTTTTAATGGAATTCCTCATATATATTTTATGGTAAACTCCATGATGCTGTATAGAAGAGTCTTTCAAAACAGAAGTGCAGATAAATAATGAGCACTGTAAACAACCACTACTTTCTTCAGCAATTACAGTGCTTCAGAAAAGACTTATGCTTCTGCATTCCACTCATAGTAAGAGAGCAGTCCATACTTCATCCCTACAAATTATCTACCTTGTACACCATTCGTATCAATAAAGATTTTTTAAAGAGCGGGGGTGTCAGGGAGCAGCAGGAGCTGCTCTGCAAAGGAGGACGAGGGTGACTCCAGGACAGACCAAGTCCTCATCGATAGGCACCACCCTGGACTACCCGAGCAGTTGAGCAGGGCAGGGTGGTCACAGCAGTGGAGCCTATCAACAGTCCAGTGAAAATGAGACAAACGTGAGATGACGAGTCAGGTCCAAGGTCAAGTCAACCCAGGAAACTCAGCCAACATCAGCTGGGGACAAGCCACAGATACATCTAAAATAGCTCAGCAACAACTGAGCTGAAATGGGGCAGCCAGGCCCATGTGTAGAGTGTGGGTGAGGATCCCAGGTGAGACTGGTCAGAGCCGCTAAGGCCTATTGGTGCCCTCAGGGCCTTGACACAGGGACCCTCTTTTTTTTTCTTTTTTTTTAATGCTAAGTACACTGCTTCTGGGACATACTTATAACATAATTAGTTTTCTTATATTTTGACAGACGTACAGCTGTGCTCTTCAAGTACTTAAAATTCTTATTAACATGGTTTTATTCATTTTAGTAAGAGCAATACGCAATACCTATTCATAAATAAATATGAAATTGGGTCATATTTGTTCAGTGACAGTGGTTTATTTGTGCCCCAAAGCTTCCTATGCAAAATTAGCCAGAAAATGTGAAGAAAAATTCTCTTAGTGGTCTCCTAGGATCTATGTCTGGACAGAGGTGGGTTTGTCCAGCCACCCACTGCTGCAACAACAACTTAACCGCTGAGCCACACAATCCCCAGGAACCACAAAAAGTCCAGTGCTCTCTGAGGGCTCCTCTCTCCGTGCTTGCCATTTCTATGCACACACCTGCTTCCAGCAGCATGGCTCCATCCCTACAGGCACTTCCCAGGCACAGTATGTTATTTTCATTGCTATGGCATGGAGAGCTTGAATTTAACACTGAGATTACTTTTATTTAAACACTGCACAACTCAAGCAGCAAGAGCTTGGCTTTGACTGCAGACCAGAGCCTCAGGCTTTGAAAAATAGAAGCCAAACTTTGTTCTTTATAGCTGCAACCCACTTCCTTGCTGAAAAATAGCAACTACTCCATGCACAGCCTGTGCAGAAGTTGTGCAGCTTCACAAGGATAGGTTTTTATTGAGAAAAGTCCCTGCATAGAGAAAATCTTACTATTACTGAGGTACTGAATAAACATGGTGACACAGAGCAAGGACAATTAGCTAAATTTAGAGCACAGATTCAAATCCCTTCACCTTACATTGCCGACTATGTCTATTTTAGGAGCATAGTTGCCACCAGAGAAAGGCATTTCCACAAATAAATTAGAACACTAGTGGCCTGGAGGTGTTATTTTTTTTCTACTGTCCATACACAAAGTCTAAGCGACTCTCCTGATTTAAGTGGTCCATGCTAGGTGACTTCATCTGAGCCTAGAATAGTAACTGGTAGAAATATCACTTCTGCAAATCTTTCTTCTTTTCAACCCATGTGTGCTTGAGTTTAGAATAAGATCATCCATTTTCTTCAATTGGATGAGAGTACAAAGATTATTCTTTCCCTCATATAGGCTGCTCAGGAGTTTGTCTTCTGACCAACACAGGTTTCTGTATGCCTGGAAACAGTACTGGGAGGAGATGTGGCTGGTGGGGTAGGCATGGTTTTGTTAGCCTAGTCCTGCTGTGAATCCGAGTTTGGAGGGATCTGAATTGTCTTGCGTTTATTCTTCATTTTACGTTCTGTCTGCAAGGGAGTACCAAAATGCATAATATTGCCCTGAATTTTTTTTTTTTTTAATTCTTCTCCTAGGTGTGTAGTTTATCCAACAAACACTATTCTTCTTTGTTCTCTCTCTTAATTACTTAGTCCTTTTTGAGACTTTTTTCCCTATTTTGTTTCAAAGCCATGTCCACCTTCCTTTGACGTCTTCTGCTCTATGGCCACCCTTCTGGAAGAACACTTTTTCTCCTGTCACCCATCCATCTATTTCCATCCTGTCTCAGCAACCAGAATACGTCCCTTTTTTCGTGTTAGTTTTGGCATGCTTGCTTTTTAATTTTATGTCTAAATGTTATTTATCTCACTGGTTGTCTTTAAGGATTCCATTGACACAGAGAAAGCAAAAGTTTCATTATACTGGATTTTTAATACTACTTGTGGATTACTTATATCAGACCAGTGCCTTTTAAACCAGTTAATCCAATACCCCGCAAGTCAAGAAGGTTTGCTATTCTCCTGAAGAACTGATTTTATCATCTTGCCAATATTATAAATGCACTGCCTGGTTGCTCAGTCAACATCTCCAATAGAAATACTATTCTTCTTATAACTCAACCATTTCAAATTGTAATTGGACCAAAGGCTGGCCTACAAGTACTGGCCCACTTACATTGTTTTGTTCAAATCTGAAAAGGAAAAACAAGGACCTTTTAAAAGCTCTTACTATTCTGAATCCAAGTAAAAGACTGTCATGGCAATGGCTAGACAAAAGCTATTGTCTGCCCTGTCTTCCTTTCCCATTCCAAGGTAATATTACTGCACATAACAAGTGCTGTTCTGATACTTCATCTTATATTTAGACTTCCCTAGAATTTGTCAGCTTAAGCCAGAGACTTAACACTATTTTTATGCAGCTTTTTTGTACTTAACAGCAGACAATCCATTCTGCTGCGGAGCCGTAAACAAGCTCACTGCAAGATGCCAATTGGGAATCACAATGGGAAATAACTGATCTCCTGTGTGATATTAGCTAAAACGGTGTGTCCTACAGCCAACCTTGAGACTTGGTAAAACACTGTTTTGTGAGAGATTAACTCACACTTAATACAAACTGCAGCAAACCCCATACATTATCAGATAACACAGAGGGGGTTTTTTAAACAATTTTTTTTTATTGAGAGGTGATTAAAGCTAGCAATCATACATATCTGTTGAGAGAAGTCTGTGTATTTATAGTTCACATGTGCATGTGCACGTGTGTGTATGAAGTTAAAAGCAACTTTAAATCTGACCTCTGCTATTTTGTTGCCACTGATACTAGCATAGTACTGAGGTACTGTTGATTAATTTAGAGACACATAAGGAAATGTGAAGTATCAAGTTTACCTGTTTTCTCACGTGGCTATGAGTGGCTGCAGTTCACGCCAAAACAAAAGAACTGTAAATCTGAAATAACTGGCAAAGGGGGGGTTGATATTCTGACTATTTTGATTTAGAAAAATAGTCCAAAGCAGCTAAAATGTGCTGGTGATGTGTGCAAATAACCTTAGTGAAACATTTTCATTACACGGTAGTAAGATTGAAAGAAAAAAATTTAGGAAAAGCCAACTCTTTATATCCATCAAATACTTGCCTCCTCTCCAAAAAAAAACCCCTGAGATCATAAAAACCCCTCAAATCTAAGTCTAACTGGGGTTCCTGTTTTGTTTGGTGGTGAAAAGGTATAAGAAAGAGATCTTACTTTAAACTTAACAGCTAATAAACTAAGGATGATGCATCATCTTTGAGTTATTTTTAGCTTATTCAGGTCATGGAGAAGGTAAAAAAAATGTGACAAAGGGAGAATGATATAAAAGAAAACCATGACTCAGGATGCCTGAAAAATACCTGTCTTCATTTAAACAGATTAGGTGGGGCCACGATTCACAATCTAATGATTGTTCTTTTGTAAGCAGACAAGGAGAAGACTTGTTGTTCTCAGTTGTTTCATCTCAAAGTAGTCCTGAATGTTGCTGCACAAAGCATGGTTACATTCAGCGTGAAAGGATACTGTAAGGAAAATCAAGGAACTCCAATGGGGGGAAAATAAGAATTATCAGCATTAGCAGTCCAGGTCTCTCCCAATGTCCTATTTCGTACAGTCAGGAGGCTGTAACTGGAGATGTATTAGCTTACACCAGTCAGCATTATCCCATTTTCTCTTGCCACCCACTGGCTGAGAATTTCTATCTTGTACTGTTCAAGTTGCTCTGCCACCTGTCAGTGTTATCTTGATAAGTGCCTTGCCTTTCCCAGTTAAAATGCATAGTAGGTCGTGCATATGAAAAGCATTCCTATTTCTTGTAAATGATCAGAGCACACATTATGTCCTGGGGTTATCAAAAAGCGCCTATGAATACGTCCAACTGTTCCCCAGCTCAGGTGATGCTTAAAGTTTCACAGTATGGGCTTCAGGTATTGCTGCTGTTAAATGCTTTTCTTTGACTGGGAAACTTTTATCAGAGAAAGCTATTATCTGCCTTACCTCCTGGACAACACCATAAAGCTGAAGATTCTTTTCTGCTATTTCTACAAAGTACTTGCTACATTTTAGTTAGTCGTTCTTCCCTTTGTGTGTACGGAGAGAGATATATATATATAAAAGTGAAAGTTCCCCATTGCATTTTGCAAATGGAAAATTAACAATAGCAATTATCTCCATTTCTTGCTTAATTGCACTTGCAGGCACAGATCCCTTTTTAAATAGCATATAAACAAAATGTACTATTTGAGCACTGACAACATATACCCCTAAAACTCACTGTTACTTGAGGGGGAAAAAATGATAGCAGAAATAATATTTCCATACGACAAATTCATGTGCAGTATCGTACCACAGTACAAACCAGGAACTTGACTCTTCTACTCCGCTTACTTTAGAGGCTACCTGCACCATAAGTTTCAGGGTAGGTGGGACAGCAGCATCTGTGTAAGGGCAGTACTACCTCAACATGCCTGGAGAAGGGAACAGGCAGTGTCAACGCAGACAAGGAGGTCAGCACGTGGTGGAAAGTCTGTCTTCACTTTTGGGATGCTGGAGCCATGGAGAAGTAGCACCTGCTCCTAGAAATGGCTTCACCAAGAAGGGCTTCATGCTGGAGCTTCATGGTAGCTGTGCAGCTCAGGACTCAGATGTGTTTCCAGGAGAGCTTCAAATGCAGTAAATGCTGACAGATTGTGATAGGCATATATTTTCTTTGTTTAGTGTCAGACATGATTCCCTATGTTGTAATGCGGGTAAGCATATAAAAATAACGATACTTCTAGCATAATGCAGTTTTGTCAGGCTGTACATGTAGACTAATGGGACGCAAGTGGTACAGTTTGCCCCAAGGCCCATCGCTTGGAAAGATTAGAGAGTCCAAACTTTTTACATTAGAATATATCATCATATAGATAAGAGACATATAGAGAGCATATATTTGTGTATATAGTGGAGGGAGCCAAAACTTTTGGCCTGGATTTCTTTGATCCTTTTTATGTCATTACCTTCACAGAAAGCCTCCGCCAGGCACAAACATGTCCTCAAACTAGTCTCTTGAAAGAAGGCCATGTGGCTAGGTCCTATTTAAAAAAAAAACAAAAACAAAAACAAACTACACACACAAAAACCCCAAAAAACCCCACACTTTTTTTTTCACGTGTTACACATTTGTAAGGGCAGAGCAAGGAAACACTGCTTAATTTCCACCACCTTGCTTCATCAGGAGGTAAGAGTGGATTCATTAACCTCTCCTGCATCTCCTACGCTGAAATATGTGTGCTTCAGAAGAAACAGCCTAAGGAGTTTATACTCCACGTCCCTAATTTCCTAGAATGTTAACAGTGAAGCCTAAAGCTATTTGGCTCATATTATAAACATGTTTAAAGCTAATCCAGGGCCCTAAGTGCAGCCCAGAGAAGACTCTTTGAAACAGGAATTTCTTGGCCAAAAAATGCAAAGGCTAACATTGTTCAAGTCAAGCAGTGTAGCAAAATGAGGTCAAACAATGATAAGTACTGTGTTATTGACCTTCCTGTGGTTTCTTTGTGTAAACATTGGGTAGGGTAGCATGTCTGATAATTAAAGTTTGTACATATTGTACAGTTTTCCAATATCAATATGATTTTCTTTTTCTCTCAGATAAAGCTAGAATCAGCATGTTAAAGGTCATGTCCACCTTACATTTGAACACCTCTGTAAATGTTTGCCCTTGCGCAGGTTACAAGACTTGTAATAGTGTGCTAGGTGGGGTTTTTTGTTTGTGTTTTTCTCTTCATTGACTACAAGTCATATATTGCGTAGAGGAGCTGGCTAAATTCAATCTGATATCCAGTCCGACCTCGGTTTATTGCTACTATCTGAATCAAAGAATTATCTAACCCATATGATGCTTTAGCATTGCGCTTTCCCAGTAAATATGCTAGAACTTGTAATTTTTCTGAACTCTTGGATGTGTATATGAAATACTTTGTACTTTTTTCTCCTCATTAGCACCCTAGCTGATTTCTCTTGAACTACTAAATAAAATGACACTAAAAAGCAGAGCAGCAAAACCCTGTTTGTTGTCCTCAACAGCAAGAGGTGTTATTTCTTGCATGTAATAATACATAAAATTTCTTATCAGGGAACAAACCAACAATCAAGTGCCATGAGCTGAAGCATATAAAATAAAAGCCCCTTACATTTTAAGCGGAGTGGATAGAAGAAAAAGACAAAAAAACAAGACAGTGGAAAAATCCCAGAAGTCAAGGCAATAGGCATATCTGATATGATCAGCAGCAGTTGTAGTACACTCATTATCTAACCAAGTGTGTTTCACTGGAATCCCAAATCATTAGATGAGCAAATATTTTGCCTTTAGAAAGACTCTGAATGATCTGATAACAGGCACATGGCACGGTATAATTGTCTCATGCTTTAATCCGGGCTTGTTTCACTGCATAGCTCAGGACAAATCACTTTTCACCCCTCATCATCTTCTAAGTGTGAATAATTATAGCTATCCTGCTTCACAAAGGTGGTATTAGGAACAATTTAATTGATGCCTGTGTAGTGCTTTAAGAAACTTGGGTGGGTAGATCAATGCTAAATTAGAGCAGGCAATTATATTCAGCCTGAGGGAGAGAAATCAATATCCATATGGCAAGGCAGGAGGAATACTTTCATGGGCCTGTTTTAAATCTCCCTTACTGCACTCTCACATCCCTGTATTTTGTGTACTTCCTCGGAATTAGTTCTGGACAGCACTGGAAAGATGAGATCATGGTCAGACCCAATGAGTCCATACCTGTGAGGAACAGCCAAAATGGTCTGTGTGGGACTGGAAGAGAAAGCAAAGAGCAAAAGTATTTACAGCTGAAGCTCTTCCATACCGTGCAGAGCATTTTGATTTCTCCACTTTTACACAGGCTTGGATTTTTATCAAGTTTTACCTTTTGGGGAAATAATTTTATCACATTTCTAGAGGAAAACTGAAAATGCTGACACTGAGTTTTTGCATTTTATGGCAGAGTCTTTTCTTTTCCTTCCTTTGGTATAATGACTGAAGCTTTTATTTAGTTACTGTCTCCATAAAATTATTTCCTAAATGAAGTGAGGTACGACCTGAACTTTCAAAATCAATTCACTGATTTTATCTTATGGGGAAAAAAAAAGGTTTCTGAAGATGATTTTTATGCCTAAATATATAAATTCAATTAATAAATATTTTCAAAATATTAGATCTATCACAAAGCAATACTGAAACATGAAAACATTGAAATATGTTTCTAAAGTATTTTTCTCATGTGCAATATGGGGAAAAATCCTGACAAATTTTATGGAAAAGCACACTTTTTGTTAAAAGAAAATACTATATAAAGAAGATCTTAATTTTGCTGTGATCTCTGTACCACTCCAAAGGGTTCGGAGAGCTGTTTTATCCAGCAGGTGAGGACTGTTCTGGTGATGGGATGAGTTATAGCAAATGCAGTGATCCATCGTTATTAGAAAAATTCCTTTGGGCTAAAAGGAGAAGTTGGCAGCTGGGATTATGTTAGGCTAGCCCTGAAGCTTCAGACCACCTTCACTTCTCAGATCCAGTGCCAGAATTAAACAGCAACCGAGATTTGGACCTGGAGAATACAGCGAATTAATACTGACAGATGTTTTCCTGGAGAAAGAGTATACACAGGTGTACATGTGTGTTGCACTTCATGATCCTGGGAAACACTAGAGAGCCTTTCAAGTCAAGACTGGATTAGATCTGAACACTGGCCCTTTTTTTCTGGTGTTTATTGCTAATGAAATGCATGTTTTGCAAACTTGGTGCAAAAGCACATTGAATTTCCACAAGTTAAAAAGGCTGGATCCTTTCACAAAAATGTGCTTCTACCTGAAACCTTGCTCTTTACTGTTACTGTTGATGCTATTGCTGGTTTTTGAGACTTGCAATTAAAAGTTAAGTGAAAGTTTTTGTTTATTTTGCAGTAGAACTCTTAAATATTTATAAAGGACCTTAAGTCTACTTGCCTTGAGGAAATATAGATGAATTAATAATTTATGTGGTTGTTTTGCAGAAAATTAAAGGTTGGGAACAAGTGTTTAAAAATTAAATCATCCACAATCTAAGATAGCAGATGTTATTTTGTTAAAATCTTGCAAACAACAAAGTACAATGAGGTGTTATCTTCTCCTTGGTCCAACTGAAATCTTAACGATTCATTACAATTGAGCAGATTCTAAAGCCTGAGGCCAGCTAATGTTAGAATAATGAAGAGGAACTTCAATTATGTAGCCTAGATTTTTTATATTTGTTTTTGTTTTATTTTTTTGCCTGCAGTGAGAAAGACTCTGTATCTCTATATGACATAGTGATTTGTAAGATGTTGCACTCCCACAAAAATCACTGCATTTTCATTAGTAATCATACAATAGAATCCTCTGCAACCAAAATATGTGTGCATCTACCTGTGTAAATAATAATAATAATAATAATAATAATAATGAGATTTTAGATGGAAAAGAGATCCTGCAACTACATAGCTTAATAACTTAATGATTCTTACTCTTTTTTCCAGCATCACTTTTTTTTTCTCCTCCTTCTTTTTTTTCTTTTTTATCAGTGACAGCTGTCTCTAACTCTCACTTAGTCTAGACATCATAGTTGGCCAATTTCTGGTCAGCATCCTAAGTCAATAGACTAGGAAAGATGGCTTTCAGACAGGGTCTATAATGGGTTTCCTTCTTGGCTTTGATGAGCTGCCCTGAAAATACAGTTCCAAATTCTGCTTTTGTATATTTAAATGCTTTCCATGATGAAATCTATATGTTGAGAAGCTGTAAACAAATTATCTTGCTGGAAGTAAGGCCAGACATGCAGTCTTTTGGAGCTATCTTTTTACAATAAAATTCTCTTTACAACTACAGTATCTATGTCCTAAACACGGTCTGACGGTTAGTCCTGCTTCTGGATCTGTTTCCAGTGCAAGGCTTCTACTAAGATCAATGCAAAACCCTCACAAAAAGAAAAAAGAAATGGTACCAGAACTTGGACAAAGATCCATTCTATGAATACAAATTCTAAGAGGTCTGTAACTACAGAGCCTTAAACCAGGATCCAAAGAAACCATACATTAATTTCTCGTCTCATTTTTTGCCTGGTTGTCTGTGACTTCAACTGCATGTATAAAACTTGGTCATTTTGGCAATGTAAAGACATGAGCATATCAGTCTGTAACCACAACTGCAAATATAAAAGAGATTTTTTTACCCTTCAAATAAAAGATCTGTACAGCAGAGCAGATGAGAGAATTTTGTGCTTAGATTCCATCTAATAAGAACCCAAAGGATTTCACTGCTATTAAAAATGTAAGTTAAGCAGAGACATCTTCAATTTAAATAAAAAGTATATGTAGGAAAGATATGGTCATAAAGGGGTGCTCTTTCAAGATACTATGTGAGGATTTAGCAATGTGATTCCCAAGATGCGAATAAAGACAGAACAGCTAAAACCTTGTACATTGCTTGATAATATAATTCAGCTCAGCAGTTTGGCATTTTCTGCTCAGAGGAAGCCAAGTATTGGCAATTCATCTACACTGATGCTAAATTATGGTTGGTATATATATATAAGACTGTAATTGCACAGTAATAATAAATGAGAAACCTTCACAAAAACTACATACATAACAGTTCATAGACTCAGTCTGTTCTGTTTTCCTTCTAAATGTTCATCTTTAATCAGCATTGCAAAAATCAATCTCTTTTTTTCTTGGGTTTTTTCATGTTCTGAGTTGCTGTTTATGATATTGACTATTCTTAGTGATTTCAGAGGAAGCTAGGTTTGCCTAGCACACATATCTTAATAAAAAGGCAGCACTCTGAATAAACCTGAGTGCTTGAAAGTAGAATCACTTTTCTAAATATTAAATGTAAGGGACATGATGAGTAGATTGATTTGATAGCATTAGAAACTTGCATCTCCTGACTTTCTCTAGATGTGCATTTCCATATATGTAATCTTTCCTTTTTTTAATGTTCTTTCTACTGAGCAAATTAATCTTACATTCCCACTGCTGGGGTTATTTTCATCATTTATTGTGTCAGTGTTATTCAACGCAGTCAAAACATAAATCTAGTGCCTAGGTTTTACGGGTCCATTATGAGATGTCAACCATTTTGTTCTCCCTTTCCAGACACAAAGTGCAACTTATGAATGTGATCAAGTTCTAAAGGTTTCCCGCATGATGCAGAGCATTGCTGTGACAAGTAGTAGTACTGTGAGGACAAAATACTAGAAATGTTCAGATTTTGAAACAGCTGGTTTGATTTGCTGTAAGATATGGTTGAAAACCACAGTTATAGCACACAAAAAACATCAGGGGTCTGAAATTTGTTCTTGTTTACTGGTGGTTGAGAGAGGAGAGGAAAGAAAACCTTTTGAAATCTGTCATGGAACAGAGGACACCATCTAGCACGCCTCAAAATATCTGGTAATTCACTGGTTAGAGAACATGCCTCGCACCTTGAAGTTCAAGGGTCAGTTCTTTATTCAGATCTTTACTCAAAATAACATGAAATTAAAATCTCTGCCTTCGTCTTTCCTGATAAAATTTCTGTGAAGACTTTCTATGAAATATTTTAGTTGCAATGAAACATTATCTCATAACAAAGAAAAAATAATTTTGGACCAACATTGTTAACTACTGCATTGTTAAGTACTGTAAAACTTTATGCAGTTGCACCTCTAAAACAGAGTAGATTTAAAATTGTTTAAATGTCTGAATCTCTGTTGACTTCAGTAATACAAAACTCCTTTTAATTCAACTGAAGTTGTGGCCCAAAGAATCTAAGAAAAACTGTCAAGCATTAAATGAAAATAACTTATAATTGCGTTTCTCAAAAACCTCCTTTTATCTAGAAACCAAAAGTAAGATACAGAAATGTTTTGAGAAGTTGATAATGTATCTGACACTTCTTCCAATTTCCAAACGATCTGGAATTCACAAGCAGCTGGTTTGCATAATATCTACAAGCATTGCAGATTAGATGCAAGCTATCACTTTCAACAGGACCAGTCAATCTGAAAGGGCGTTCTCCTTTACATTTTAGCAGTCATGTCTCATTACACAGCTAATGTTCTATTACTCTGTCTAATGTAACATGACATGACTGGTAAAATCCAAGGAAGCAGACAATTTTTCATATTACAAACCCACTCTTCCTGTCTCCGAACCAGTTGTCGATTCCATTTTGAATGCACCAAACTGCAATCTTGCCTAAATCACCTGTATGGGAGAGCTAGCTAACATAGCAGCTATCTTACTACCAGAGGCATGAAAAGCCAAACTTGAACAGCTTGGCATGTCACTTAAAAAAAAAAAAAAAAAAAAGCATGACATGATGTTTTTTCCTTTGAAATTGCTTTGAAAGCCTGTTATGGTTGAATATAAGCTTTTTCTCTTCTGTTTCTTCTGTTTATGTATTCTACTACCCACACATACAAAATATAATCGGGTTGTACTTTTTTAATTAAAAAAAAAATCACATAGATAGATATTAAGGAAAATATATTGCAAAGTTTGATTCTTTTTGGAAGCTGAGTACTAAGAGTTGAGAGCAGATGGAAATATCTTAGTCCTGCACATGACATGTATATAGTCCTTCCTCCATAGACAAATGCAATTCCCATTAACTTTGGAAAGTGATCTGTTTCAGTAAAGATTTTGAACTGCAATGACCAAATACTTCTTTGCCACATCTATCTGGAGTATGAGAAGGGCTGTGTCCTAACCTGAATGGCAGCTACAGCAGAATCCTCAAGTGGATTGATTTGACTCTACCTGTCGTCTTCAGCAGGGCTAAGACTGATGTAAGCTGTTATTTCGGTTTTAAGATTGGGGACCACTACACAGACTTAAGTCTATGAGATTTCCAGTTGTCTGAATAAGCCTCTGTTCTATGTGAGGCTGGCATCTAGAGAAAAAAGAAAACTTTATGTCTGACCCTACTGAAGTTTGAGGTAAGAATTGTTTTAAATGAGACACAATGAATCTCATTATGATCTTTCCTTAAGGAACATGGAAAAATAACCAGATTCACCCAGAATATTTCTAATGCAAACAACCATTACTTAACACTTCAGGACATTTTCATGATCTCAAAAGAGACCAAGTCTGACTAAGTCATTGACAATAATAGGAGAAGGATTACAGAATCAGTAATAAAAATTAGGTTGCTAAGAAGACCAACAGTCTCACAAAAGCGGGTTCTCCCAGGTTTGTGGCAATCATATGTTTGGCTAGATCTTAGAAATTCTAGTGCCTCTAGCCAGTGGCACCAACATCCCCGCTTGCACATTGCTGGAAACAAAAACTGTTAATAAGATCATTTAGCAAAGCCCTATTGCATAAAAAAGGGCCCTCACGAAAACAAATTTCTGCTCTATTCTGATGTCAAGTGCTTCTTTCTTTCTCTATTTTTTTCTGTCAGTCAATCAGTGTCTTTGGACACAAATTCCCTGTCTTGGCAGTAGTTGGGTTAAGTATTAATTGGGCAAAGGTATTTTATGTGATAGAACTCATTTGGGTATTGATGCATCAAAGCTGCACAATCATGAAGGAGGGCCGTAACAGCTGATTCTTTTTCTACTGAGATTTTTGGAAAACTTCTGAAATTTATAAGAGGAAAAATAACAAAATTAATTCTTTTCACTCAATGACTTTAGATACATATTTCATATTTTTGATAACCAGAATAGTCTTTTCTTAATTTAAGTATACATAAACTATATACAGCATATTTGCACCTGGCAGCAGGAAATCATTAGAAATACTTCAATTTTTTGTATAAAATTTGTTGGAAAAATAAATTTTGTTGTGTGGACCTCTCGTAAAGGAAGGCTATTTTGTAGTTTACAAAGAGGACATTTTCATGTTGTCATACTGAATACTCTAAATATATAGTATTGTAATAACCAGAACATCACAAACTTTCCTAAACTGCCAAGTATACCGTGCTTCAGCAAAATTATTACTTGTTTATATTTTATTGAGGTAACAAAAATAGTAAGTGGTTTAATCTGCCGAATAAACTTCCTACATGTAAATATATTTTTTTTCAGTTGAAAGGCCATTATGAAAGGCCGACATTAAAGAATACTCCTAGATTTTACCGCAGTGTAAATAAAACAGTTTTTATTGCAAACTTTTCACTCAGGAAGCATACACACTTACACTATATATGTTTTTTATACTTAAAGAATAAAAAGAAATGATGAGGTGAGAGTGTGACAGAACTTAATTTTTCTTAGTTATACTGCTAACGAAAAAAATGGAAAAGAAAAGAGAGAGAGCTATACATTAAATATCTGATATAGCAATGGATAAAGCTTTCTTTACATAACCGCTAAGACATATTCAAATTTTTTTACATGTCTAAAAATTGTAGACTAGAACCCATCAAAATATATTGGCACTCCAGCTGTTTTTTCTGACTGACCTAATTTTTATCTTTCTCAGCTTTCTCTAGATTTTTTTTAATTATTATTTAGGTTTACCATTTTTAAAAATAATGTATGAAAAGTAAATGTCTGAATGTCAGAATCCAGCAATTTGAATATTTCATGTTCTTTTTATTTCATTCTCACCTCACATCATTAATATGCACTCAGAATACAGTATTTACTGTGCAACATACCTATCTTGCAGAGCAGCAACTAAGACTATAGACACGTCCTTGAGACATCCATTCTTGGACAACTAATTCCTTACAAATGACCATAAGGTGACTTTACATAAACAGAGGCAGTAAATATTGTGATGCTCTTAAAACAAAGTGGTTTTGATGAATAGCTTTCAGGTGGTTTTGCTTACCAGCATGATCTCATAGGGAGCTTAAAAAAAAAAAAAAAGTGGAAGGACCATGAAAAGTCATTTAGCTTAACTGCTACCCAAAGCAGAATTAGCTATGCCTAAAAAATTCCTGAAAATTATTTCTCTACACCACTCTCCAAATTTCCAGTGAAGAAGATTCCCTAACCTCCACCAGAAATCTGTGACCCTATTTAACCACCATAACTACACTTTTTCTCTCATGGGCAGTAAGTCTTACAAAGGGATCGTTCTTTGCAGAAGAGAAAAAGAAAAGGAAAATTGTCTTTTGAAAAGGTGTGTTTAGAAGAATGAAATCAATGGCCTAAGCTGGTATCTGCTGTGGACTTCATCAGGAGAAACAAGTGTTTTCTTCTTCTGAAAGACAGTTATTTACCATTCTGAGGGGGGTAATTTTTACATTCTGCTTTCCTCCAGAAATATTATCCCCAAAATAGTCCACATTTTCAGTAGTCATCTCCTTTTCTAAGTCTCAGATTTCCTAGTTTCCTAGCTTTACATATATATGTGTATATATATGTGTGTGTCTATATGTACATGTATATATTCACATTCCAATCCCACACATATTTTGACTCTACGAAAGAACAAATTCTTGCTATCATGTCAGTGTGCCAGCCGAATTGGTATCATTTTTTCTTTGTTGCCAGGACTATTACAATGAAATTGTTTCCACTTGTGATCTCATATTATAAAGATTCCCGAAGCTCTGACAACTCAAGGCACTATGATATACGCCTCTTACACTGTTAAAGCAGACATAGGGAGCAGAGTTCTCTGTAGAGCATAAGTCAAGATTTATAGACATAGTGAAAGAACACTTTCCCTGCTGCCTTCTTAAAATAATTATGACTTTCCATGAATCTCTTTCTAAATCAAGTGCAGAATGACAAAAGCGTAAGGAAACAAGCCGCAAAAATACCATTTACGATAAGCTCTAGTGGACTATTTCAGCGGCACATGACATCCTTGGGTGAAAACTGTATATAATTATTTCAAGAAGACATATGTGCCTTAATATGAAAAATAAGTATTTATTGTGCCTGCCACTATGTTTCAAAAACTTCCTTTCTGCCTTAATTGTTATGTTACTATAATGCTTTCATATGATATTACTAAATATTGAAGGAGTGAACAGATACAAAGTGAGAGACACATAAAAGGGCACTATATAACACAAAATAAACATAATAGATTGACCAATTTTAACAGTCATGAAGAAATATTCTTATTTAGAAAAACAAAGTACCCCTGAAATGAAAGCAGCCCTTAATTTTAAAGACACCACTGCTGCTCTTCATTCAGGTTGCGAGAGACAACCGATCTGCCTGATCTACCAGCAGCAGCTACATGGGCTTGTCGATAACGTGGGGTTAGGTAGCTGCTGTGTGTTCAAGGGTATCAGTGACTTTCCACACTGCCATTTCTGCCTAAGCCTAATATATCTTACTGTAGCAGTACATGCTGCTGAATTAATACCCTTCATTCTTTGTGTTAATTACACAGAATAAAACCACTCAAGATTAGTTGTTAACTTAAGAAACAGTTGGGACAAAACCACCCTTCTGTTATATGGATCATAAATGCAGAATTTCTCTCTCTGACAACCTCTCTCGACTGAACAGTGCCTTGACGGGCTATAAAACCATCCTCATGCCTGGCTGTTCAAGTGCTTCAGCTCACTCACTCAGCTCCTCACCCTGCTGGCAAGGTTTCCCCTCAGCCTCACAAGTGCTGGGCAACAAACACAACCCCCTCATAACAACAGTTATTTATAGAATAGACTCATAGAATCGTTTAGGTTGGAAAAGACCT
>NW_008824982.1:6960122-6972944 GCF_000699105.1 Pygoscelis adeliae
ATCCAGCCTGTCCAGGTCCCTCTGCAGAGCCTTCCTACCCTCGAGCAGATCAATACTCCCACCCAACTTGGTGTCGTCTGCAAACTTACGGGGGGTGCACTCGATCCCCTCATCCAGATCTTTGACAAAGATATTAAACATTTCATTCGGGGAAGGGCACCCTGTTCATAAGCTGTTGCCAGCAACCCTTTCAATGAACAGATTTCATTCACAGTTCTTCAGAGTCAGTTAACTGACTATTTCTCTCATAGCTGACATCTCCCTGGCTGCTGGGGTGGTGCCTGCTGTGTCGCTTCACACAGGTAGGTATGCTGGGTTACCCTATTCTCCTTGGGTTTGTAACCCCAATTTTTTGACCTTCAAACACTGGCACAGCTTCAAATGCTGTCTGTGGTTTCATGGCATGAACCTGATCCCTGCATTTTTGAGAGAGATTGCTAAATCCATTCAGATAGCCTCCTGCCGTTACGTAGTAGTACATTCAGCTAACATACTCAGATCCAGTGAAAACCACTAAATGGAGGTACGAAAAGATGATCTGGACACACAAAAGAAGTGAATAAGAACTAGTAATCTAAAGGATTTGTATTATTAAATTGCATTAAACCAAAATATATCAATTTCTGTGATGACTTCAAAGAAAATTATAACATAAATGCAAAAGGTTTGTGAACTACAAAGGGTCAGCACTCAAAACAGAGGATCTTATAGCAGACAGACATGACAAAGCACTTTAAATAAAAGACCCTGAATGGTAAAATACAGAAAGGTTGGTATCTGCCAAGAAAAAGAAATAACTGCTGAAAGAAAATAGTGACTTTAGACCCATTATTTTGCCTTATTTTGTTTAGCCAAACCTTCCACACTCTGATAAACTTCTATGCCAGTGGATCTTGGTGGACGGTAAAGCTTTCTAACAGCTTGATTCTTTGAGATAAAGTAATTTTATTCTTTAAAGTAAAACATTTCTGATGTTTGTGTACTTGGAAGACAGGCATCCAGGTAGTTCTTTAAACTGTGTATAATCTTGTACATGAAAGGAATGAAAAAAAAAAAGGTTTTAAATAGCACTTGGTTTGCAAGTGCTGTGATGCAGAAATTTCATTTAAACTAACTAGCTTATGAAGTAGTAGTGGCCTACTAAGATTAAAATTATTGACATCCTTTAATCTAGAGAAGACAAAGCAGAGGGAAGGAGCATGATGGAAAAGCAAAATGCCCCAGTAACACACTTCAGATACAAATAAGACTGTTAGCAAGACCTGTGAACGCATCCTGTTCAGATTAGGGCAGCAATGAAAATTGTGCTCATACGCTTGTGATGCTGCCACTGCAATACAGCTGCTTCTCTCTTGGCAGGGAAGCAAAACACAAGAAATAGCTAGAAATAATCTGAAAGAGTAAAAACTCCTGAATCTGGGGCAAAAGTTCTCCAGTAAAAATAATAGGTCAGTAATGCTTCCTGTACCCTAGCAAAATTTCTCTCTATGAACAACTGGCCTAACTTGGTCTTATATTCAGTGGATCTTCAGTGATCTCACTAACCCACAAGTCCCAGTACTCTTTACAAAAAACCTTTGCTTAGATGAAAAAGAAAACCAACCAACCGATTTTGTTTTCTTATTCTTTGATATATAAAGTAAACAAAAAAATGGAAACATATGGAAATGCTGTCATGCAGAAGTATACAAATTGCAGATGAGTACATTTATTTTATTTTGTATTTAGTTTTTTTTCAAGACTGCATTTATTTCAAAGTTCACAGAGATCTAGCTTTGTTGCATTATGTATGGTAATTTTCACTTCCTCTTGGACTTAACCACTATAAAAATTGTATCATGCTCAACAAAATCAAATAAGAAAATGCTTTAATTAACAATACTAACCATGCTTTAACTATTGAAAACTTGCCTATACTTTGACTCTGTTTCTATTAGGCTTGCTGATAAAAGGTAGATATCAAATACCTGTAAGTGCACATAGCATGAAAGAATTATGCTTCTTTTTTTGCTTGAATTTATTAATACGAAGCTGTTTATGGAGATGTTTTTACTGAATGAGCAATGCTAATGACCATAACTTTTCTTTTAGACAAGTTACATGGTAAATTATGAAGTTTCACAGTGAGCTTCCAGACAAGGAATTAAAATTAACAAGGTTGAATTCATGTCCATTTTACTTTCATCAAATTCAGTGAAAATTTGAATTAGATATATTTTACTATGTATATATTAATGTGTGCATATTTTATATGTATATTTAGAGAACTGTGAATAATCTATATATATTATAAACAGAGTATATAACATTATATACTATTGTATTACACAGAACATGTTATTGTTATATATTAGGTGTGGATATTTCAGTGTACCAATCTCTAATTTGTAATGGCAGCGACAAGTTCAATCCTACAGGATAGAAGAAAAGCTCAAGACAAAGTCTTTATATAATTTTTCCACTGCTGCCTTTAAGAAGAAAAAAAAATATTCTTTTTTCAACGAGTTCAAACACTGCAGAGGTTCACTTTTAAAGTGTAGGCCTCTGGTACCCCTTTAACACTTTACTCAGCAATACGCAGTACCTTTTCTCTTGTGCTCCATATTACATTCACAACACATGACACAAGGCTTTTGTGTAATTAAATGTGTTACTTTTGACACCTATACAGAAAACATTCACATTTTAATGGGGAGTGCTGTGTGGATGAAAAAAAAGACCTATTCGTCATCCTTCATTATGTCAATTCACCACAATAAATTAACAGAGAAATATTCTCCATATTTCCACTGTGCATTCTATAGCTCTTCCCCTTCAGCGTGTTAAGAGACCTATCTCTTTAGGGAAATAGTGCAGGAGTACTTAAAGGCACTTTGCAACCTGGTGTCTGAATTACATTCTTGTAAACTCTGTTTGGCATTGGATTAATATCTAATTTTGCTCTGACAAGAATAAGGAAAACTTATGCCTGCTAAAATGCTTATTTAGGCTGAATATGAGAACATTTGTTTCTCTGTGGGAAATATACATATAAAGCTACAAAAGAGAGCCTGAGCTATGGAAAAAAAAAACCTCTTCAAGACTTGGTAACACCGGCAGTTCATGCAGCTGTGTACAAAAGAAATTATACAACATACATGAATGTTTTAATAATCCATTTCAAACTCTATGCAATATATATGATCAGTCACATAAGAACTACAGATATATGAATTATATATCAGAAAATGTAATGGGAATAGGTAGGAAAAAACATATATCCTACATTATATGAAAAGTGTGTTCTGAGATACATAATTAATTGGTAAAAAGATCTTATGGGAACATTGTATAATCACTGCCCACCATAGTAATCGTGCCTACAGGACTTCAGAGAATACTTATGAAAGTATTGCATATTGTAGACGATTCTTTGTTAGGTCATGACCTACTTCTATGTCTTTTTTATTCTTTGTATCACAGCTGCTTTAGAGCTCTTCAAAACAAAACAAAACAAAAGTCAATCCGTCTTTTTGTTAAATGCCTGGGGAAATTAATCTTTTCCCTGACTCCTCTCTCTCCTGTTTTGACAAGAGACCAGGTTTGATTTGGTCACTTTTTCAAAAAGTGACTTACTTATTACTACTAGTTAATCTTGATTCCACTGAAATCAGTGAGAGAATCACCCTTGAATTTTAGTGAAAGACCATGGGTTCACCTAACGCACTGAAAATTTCAGCTCAAAAGGTAAGTTTTTCAGAAAGCTACAGTTGTCCACAGGTAGAGAACTAGAAAGGATTGACGTGATTTCACAGAATCCCACATATCATAGAGTATACTATTTAACTCTTCTAACATCAAAATCATAAGCTTTGTTGTGCTTGAACTTCTAAGCAGCCACAAAGAGGTTTGGTGTTTTGTGTTTTGTTGGTTTGTTTTTTAATTGCATTTTCATTGCAACAAAAACAATGTGACAACTGTCCCTTCTCTCTTTGAGAACTATTATGAGATTTATATTTCTTTGACACTGAAACTTTTTTCCGAGACAACGTAGTGCATTTTTCTATCTAGTCATCGGATAGGTATATTTGGTGTAGCAGCACTTGGGATACTATTAGTAAATCTGGAAAAAAGATTAGAATTAATAGACAAATTGTAAAATTGGCGAAGATGTATTTTTAGGGACAGCAGCACACAGATGTTTCAGACTGTGTCAAGGTAGTTCCTAGTCAAGTTCCTTAGAACATGATCTTGGAACTCATCTGTTTTTTTGTTTTCAGTCTGGCACAGTTTTAGATCTGTAATGATAAAGTTTGCAGATGCCATGAATGTGGAAGGTAGTACGGTGGAGATCAGAACTGAATACCAAAAGATCTGGATGAACAGAAACAGGACTAGATTGAAATGCAAGGTCATGCACGTGGAGCTAATAATAAAAAGTTCTCCACTACGCTGGAGGCTTATCAGCTGGAATGTAGGAATGGGATGTGATAGTCAATCTCTGAATGAATGAACTGCCAGTATGATGCAGCATAAAAATGGTAAATGCAAACTGAAAATGTATTGCAGAATGTGAATCCATGAGAGACAGGCAAGCACTGGCACCATTATACTAGGCCCTGGTTAAACCTTGGCTGCAATACAGCATTGAGTTTTCTGGTTGGGAAAGGTAACCTTGAAAGAGAACAGTTGCAGAGAAGGCTATGGAAGAAAACAGGCGAAAAGGCCCAGTTTTCAGGATGAACCTGAAACTGTTTTCCTGGTAGGAAAATATATAGAAAAATGAAGCAAAGAGGGAGGTGATTGAGGTCCATAAATACATCAGTGGATAAATAAAAGAAAGAAGAGAGATCTCATTAAATCATAATACTGAAACAAAAAACCATTCTAGATGGACATAAACATACTGAGGTGGAAATGAAAAAGGCTTCTAGCCATTACACCAAGCAAATTTTACAGTGGCTTTCCAGCTAGATTACATAGGAAGAAAGCTTTGAAAAGAGATCTTGGTAGATCTAATCCCATTATGAATGGGATTATTTGTCATATGCCTAAAACAGGAGGGAAATGGGATACATGACACATGTCCCTTCCATTCTCACCAGCAAGACTCCAGGGGCATCAGTGCTTCTAAATTACTCTAAAAGGGTAATATATGGTTCTGTAATACCTAAATGTATAGAGACTGAACCCATGTATTTAGCTATGTGTGTCTCTTAAGGGAAAATTTAACAATACCGAAGATCAGATTACCGAAGTTGGACTTGAAAGATTAAGATTAATTTGTACATGGGCTTCTAAATATGGCATCTAGAAGGACTATGTACACTTTATAGGATGTCACCTGCAATGCAGGTGCCACTTATCTCTCTCTATTTCTGCCAGCTACATGTATCATGAAATGCAAATTTACTAAGCATGTGATGCTCAGTGTTTGGATTTGTTACAAAAAAGATCTGTTAAATATGGAAGTAAATGTAAACAGTCACGCTCACAGGCAGCTCTTGAAATACATTATTCAACCTATACTTGTATATATTTACTGTTTTTTTTCCATAAACCTAGCATCTGAGTTAAAGAAATTCAGCTGTTTCCATTGTCCACAGCTACTTGTGGATTGACAGTTCAAGGAGGAAAACACATCAGCAAGGAGAGGGTGCCGAGATGTGCATGATGAATTTTCTGAATTCTGTAGAGAAGAGCAGAGGGCCCAGCTCTGCAGCGTCTCTCCACTGTGATCAAGATCTGTGGATTAAAATAGGCATGTGGCTCATTCAAAGTTCAGAGCAGCAGTCTGCAGTGTGGCTCCAACATAACTGGTAAACCTAGAAAACTGCTGGTGGTTACAGAAATGATGAAAAAAACAGGGTCCTTAGCTTTATTCCCTACAGGCCTGACCTTAACTAGGCTGGTTTTGGATTACAGATGAATCAGGTGATTGTCTATCTTGGTCTAGCAAAGCAATTCCTGACCAACAAGATTCTAGCCAACAAGAGATCAATTCAGAGGAAATATTCACTTGGTGATTCTTAACAAAACTTCCCACAGATAAAAGTCCCTGCCTGTGGGTTTTAGCAGAGAAAAAGGAGCCCCCTACTGTATACCAATCAGTCCTTGTTAAGCTAAAGGTTTTTGGTTTTCAAGTTCAGTGGAAAATGAATATGAAAATAACTGTAACATTTTATGTCCCATTGAAATTCTCTGAAGACATAATTTAGCAAAAGAGATTTCTTGTTGTGGACAGTAAAAAAAGAAATGGTCATATTTCACTTTTTCTTCAATGCTTGTTCCAAATCAGAAAACAGGAAAGGTTATCCTGGCATCGCTATTGTTAGAAAACTTGGAGAGAGAAGGAAAGGCTTCCAGCCCCCAGCAATTCCAAGCAATTTCCCCCTCCCCTAGCTCTGCTTGGATCCTTTCTCCCCCTATAAGTGCAATATTTTAAGTGCTCAAAAGAGTGAGATGGCAGCATCAAAAGTGAAGTGGGCTGTCGGCTTCAAAGATGGAAATTTTCCAGGTGCTTCTAGACAGTAGGCAAACTTTTCCAGTTTGGCTCCAAAATAAATGTTCAGCAAACTTTTAAGTAGCAGATTATTCTGGGATTTAGAGTTTCACTATGCTTGAAGAACTAATACTCAGTTATGACCTAAGTCTAAAGCATAGGTGGGTTCCAGTTTAGCTCGTACATGAATTGTGAAGATATTTTTTGTTGCTGCAGGACCTTTCCTCATCAGTGCACAGGATGACTTATCTCTGGGGATAGAGTGGGACATATCTTATAACAATGCTGTCATCGGTTTTCTCTCTGCCTTTTTTCTTTTTTTAATTTTTAGAATGTATACAGTGAAAGAAGTTTCAGTATGCTTTCAATTAACGTTTCATTCTTAAACGTTTGAATGGTGACAGGAAAAGCGGGATACTATTCCCTTGCATTGCTGGGAAGTTCCAGCGGTAAGCTGGTAAAGCCACCAAAACTGAACTGTTCACTGAATTTCTCACAAGTTATGAGTATTTTATTTCTGGATGCCCTACTTAAAAGCCTGGGTCGCATTTGCAGAAGTGCTCACCTCTCAGCTGAAGTGAGCACACAATAGCCTTTCAAAAAGTAAAATGCTAATTCCTAGATAATTTACATTTACACTCAAAACTGGTGGATACTCTTGCTTTAATTTGTTATGTCTCAGTTCTCATCTCTGCAATGGGAATGATGGAAGCACTGTGAAAGTAAATTAATATTCATTTGTGAGGTAAGCAGATGCCATATTAACTGGTATCAGAGAAAATCCTCTGAAGATGCAATTAATATTTTTTCTCAGTAGAGTTTGAATAAATTGGTAAAAAGTGTCTGATCTGCCCAAAGGCCAATGAAAATAAAACAAAACATTACACAGCTACTTAGTCATTGAGCAGGACTCATCTTCTGCAGTGATAGGTGTCCTATGCTGATGGAAGAAAAAATAGTACATGGTTTTATCATTTTAAACTGTATTATAATGTATATCCACAAATAGGGAAGGAGAAGATGAATAGAGTTAGTAAAGGCGACTTCAGTTCTGATGTTGCCTAATACATGACAGCAACACTTTATTGTAATAAGAATCAGAGGATCCCCTTCTTCCCTTTCCTTTTCCTTCCTCTCTTTTTCTTCCTTTCCATTTGCCATGCCCTTTTTATTCTTCAAAGAAGAATGAACATAAATATTTCAAAAAAATGGCCTCATACCAGCAAGATTCATCACTGAGGTTGGGAAGTTAGACCTACAGGATATGTTTCTGCCAGTAGAGCTAACGTCAGGCTTGACAATGGTAACAGATGGTCACTCCTTGTGAGCAGCACCAGAGGAGAGTGAGGAGCACATTTTGCCAACAGGTTTCACAGATATTTATTGATAACAGCGAAATGCTGAGGTTTGGGCTGGTTGGTTCATTTCCAAGATCTGCATGGCAGTATGCTCTAGTATTACAGACTTTTCTGTTTCTTTTTCTGCCTTCATGTCTTATTCCAGCTCTCTCTCTCTCTCCCCCACTTCTGGGACTTCATTCTCATCTTCACATCTTCACTGGCTTGTTTCCACCTGACTTTTTTCACTTAGCCAGCTACGGTCTTCAGTATTTAGATTTCTTCTTTCTCCTTATCAGCATATCCAAAATTATAAACTCCTCATATAGTTTTTCCATCTGACTGCCACACAGACAGATCCGTTGTCTCTTCCCATGCTCCTTTCCTGCACCTAGCACTTAGTCATCTGAGTTCAGTCTCTGCCTTACCAGTTCTTCCCAGGTCTCACATCTTTCTCCCATACTTTTTAGCATTGAAATCCCTGTCACTTCATCTTTGCCAGCTCCCCAGTCCCAAGAAATCCAGGGAAGACTTCTTGCTCTCCTGTGCTCAGCTGAACCAGCCTCCTTCTCAGTGCCTCTTTGGCTCTAACCAGATGAAGAGCAGAGGAAAGACAGACCTTCTTGCTTAAGGACAACAGCATTGGGAGACACAAAACCAGGCAACATCTGAATATACCTGGCTGGAGAACAGCTAAACATATGCATTTAGCTGCATAACTCTAACAAACTGCTATTTAGCATATGTGAGCTGAACTTCCAAATGTTCATGAACTGGAAAAATTTAAATTAATTTTTAGGAAGGTGCCAAGGAGTCCTCAACTAAACTAATACTTATCACCCTGCCAACTTACATGTTTCTTCTCCATTACCTGCAGGTTCAAGAGTTCTTAAAAAGTAAGTCTTACAAGGAATGCATTAGCAAGAAATAAACCAAAATAACGTCCCTCAATCTCGTTCTCAGGTATAGCTGAGCCATTTTTGTTGGTATGCTAAAAACATACAGCCTGAGGCAGAGCTCCAGCATACAGAAATTCAGATTGAATCACTGAAGTTTAGCAAACTTATAAGAAGCTAAAAGCAGTGTAAGATAATGGCAGTGTCAGGAAGAAACATGTAAGGGACAGGAAAATAGCTGAGAGTTATTCCTCTTATATGCAAACCTCAGCTATTTTGTCAATGCTTATCTGAATGGAAAACAAGAGTGAGTAGGCCTCGTATGTTAGTTTGGAACTGAACAAAGCAGTAAAAACATCATAAACCTGTGAAAATGATGACTAGTATGGGTGCTCAATGACCAAATAACTGCACATATCCATTGATCTTCTATTAAAATTAATGTTAGGTCTTTGCATATAGTTTTTTTTCTTCCTAAAGGGAGTCATACATGGACATTTGAAGGCAGAATTTGATTCTAAGCCTAGTATCTTTGGATATTTTTTTTTCCCAATATGAAAGTCTCTCTTTAACATGCTAGTCACATTTCACTATGATTTTAAATAAGCTGCCTCTCAACCTATTATGGTTTACTATGTTTTCCCGTATATTTAGAAAGAGTTGTCAAAACTCTCAGGTGCTGCAGATAAGCCTGCAAAGCAGAGTTTCAACAAAATAAAGAAGGAGATGGTATAAATTCTGAAATATATCAAGGTTAGATTACCTTTGTTGCTCTGTATATCTAAGATTTGAATTGATTTTTCTGGTATGAAAACAAAGGGGGGAAGGGACTTCTGATGTAATGCTTTGCAGAAGCCAGAAAAGTCAATAATATGCAGACAGCTCAAAAATATAGTATTTACTGATTCAGTGAAGCATGTTTTTAGTGGGTTATGACAGCAAGTTCCAACCTAACAGAAGAATATTGGTTAGATTTCTTAAAAATTATATCTATTCTTGTAATGCACAAGTTTACATAATCCTGTAAGATCCTTAAACACCTTAACTTTTTATGAAGTTCTTGAAGGGCACAATTTTTTTTCCAAAAAATAAGACAACCTGCAATAAATTAATAAAAAGTTGGGGTATGAGACACTTCACATGGAACAGAATGCAAGTTTGAAAAATTGGAATACAATTACACAAAACATACCTTTATGACAGACCAGATGTTTAACAAATAAAGCAACACTCTCTCCTAATTGCCAGAACTATTACTGAAACTTGAATTTTAAACTGAAAATGCAGGCAGAATATACTCCTATTACTATTGGCTACAATATTAATTTTAACAACTGAGACCATGTATCTACGTGTGACAAAACAGTGTGGCTTTTAATGGTCAGATGTTGGCTCGCAAACTGAATTTCATATTTTGTGAAAACACCACCATTTCAAGCTACATTTTGGTTCCTCACCGTTCTATAAGGAAGAGTAGCCATCCTGTACCAATCAGTGTCATTTTCTCCATCATTGTGACTTTTTTAGAAAACCCTCTTGAGTATCAAAAAGCCCACTTGGTTTAAAAGGGTTAATGAGATTACAAGCCAATGCAGCCATATAGCAAGTGTAATAAAGGTTGGGCATTTAAGTCTTACCATTCTTATCTATTGTTGCTGGCTTTGTTTTTTTGCAGTGAATGACAGGTTTTGTTTATTATTTTATTATCAAAGCCTGTTCGTAATAAATGATACATACTTCTTCAAGTTACAGTACTGAAAATGAATAAATAAAGCTGTTGGATAATATACCTGGTAGTAGAAAAATAAATAAATAAAAAAAAGAACTTTATTAAAGAACAGGCGGCTCAACTTCGTATTTCCTTAAAATAATGGCTACCAAATATCAGCTATTTTTGTACCACATGAAAGGCGGGAAGCTTGGATAGGCAGGAACATCACAGTTTTGCATCTGCTAATATCAATGTGATCATCCTACACAATATATGCAAAGAGGGACCAGTGTGTGATGCCCTGTACCTCTCCCATATTACAGTGGGCAACTCTCAAGTAAGGAGAAAACACTTTGGACTTAGTGAAGAAAACACAGTGAAAAAGCAACCAGCTAAAATGTACCTACTTTCAATATTTAACAGGCTCTCTCCAGTAGCAATAAGCACTCATTCATTTTTGAGCTATTAATGACTACTCTTGCCACAACAGGTTGAAATATAGCCTAAATTTAACACTATACAGTGTAGATTTACATCTTTCCCATCCCAAACGTCTGCTCTTGAAGCCACAGTCTCACACAGTCAAAACATTCTGCTAATGTATCCATCACTTCTTGATTTTGTTACTGATCTTTATGAAAATGGGATCAAAACTTCATTTTCTCAGATTAAAACCATATGATAGCCAGCAAAGAGTCTGGGCCTTTCTTTCTTTGGGCTAAGACAGCATAGTGCCAGCTGACTATGTCTGAAGAGTCAGTCAGGGTGACAAAAACCACCCCTAAAACCTTCCTCCTTGGGGAAAACAAACACAGATCCTCTAGGAAATGGGTGAGTCCCACGAACTTAAGATTTTTTAGCATTTCGCAGAGTGTCATGTTTGGTTTTTTGTGAGGACTTCTCCGAAGACACAAGAGGATTTAGAAGCAATGTGTGGAGGTCTTTAGAGGGTATAGGTGTTATCCTATACTCATCCCCTAATGAGCAATGGGATGTGTTTTACAGCACAGCCTGACCATGAGAAAGGAGATGAAAGTCTTCTTTCAGGCTGCCTCCTCCACATGAGATGACATTTTGTTTCCAGGCCCAGTTTCTCCTGTAACATACTAGCTTCTTGTATTCCCTGTTGTCACCCAGTTAGCCCTACTCCCCATCCTCATCACCTTTCCCATTCCTTTTCCCCGGATCCTCATGTCGTCTTTTTTGCACATATCATCTTCCACTCCCAGACCAGACAGCTCGATCTAGCAGTGACAGATTCAACTTCTCTGAATGCAGACTTTCCAAAACAAATATTTTGGCACATGGCAATTAGGACTACAGCCTAATGTCAAAATGTCCTATGCCAAAAAAACCCAGAAAACATTATACTTCCATTTTTCCACAGAAGTATTTCTATTAACTAAGTTGCTTGTGTAAAGAATAAGGTGCAAGGTATAACTTTCATATTCTTTCTGTATCAGTGATTCTATGAATTCCTCTCCGAGTGGTAGCATTTTTTTACAGCACTCGGCAGGGGGTTGAGAGCTGTGTTTTTAGCTTTGCTTCTTTTCTATACTCACTTTCTATACTAATTTTTTAAATTATTTTGAAGTCCATTATTTATATAATGGGTATTTTTATATATATAGCACGTACATGTGCACACACATTTATGTCTTAATATATAACTTCAGACAATGTATTTGGGTTAAAGGGCATACACATATATGTCTATATATACACCTATAACATATATGGAAAAAAAGGGCCCTATATATCCTATTTTCATATTCTAATTTGATTATGTAGGGTTTTGCCTGGCTTCTCTCTGTAAAAGAACTAGAACTAAAACTTTAAATGGCACACAGTATAAATTATAAATAATTAAATGCTGAAGGTAAAATTATCCAAAATCCATGTTATAAAGTAAGAATTTTTCATATGCTGTCCACCTTTGCACATATTACCTTAAGCATAGCACAGTGTTTTTACTTATAAATGAACACAAAGTAGCAAAAAACCCACAGTATATTTCTTCCTTATTACTTTCACTGTCGAAGAGACCCTTTTTAATTGCAGCATAGGAGAGTGGAGTTTGCTATGAAAAGAAAATGGCTTGTCTTTAAAATATAAGAATTTGATCGTTGTGCTATTGTTGCCTGCCAACAATGAGCTAAAGAGGTTAATGGATCATAGGTCTGGCAAACAGCCATGCTACCTCCGGCTCCATACATTTAACTGCGTAATCTGGGTTAAGGTTTGGTGCTATTTTTTTGCATCGGGGCATGAATTGTTGGTAAATAAAAGTTAGGTTTTGTCCAATCTTTTTCCCGAAAACAGCCCCACTTTTCACTGATCTTGATTTCCACAGCTGGAGGAGCGAGGGAAAGCAGCCGGCGGCCTCCCGCGCTCCCA
>NW_008824982.1:6973512-6974105 GCF_000699105.1 Pygoscelis adeliae
TTCCCCCCCCCCCGGCTAACTCCACTTGCAACTCAGAAAGCACCACCTGGAGCTACCTCGCCAGCAAGTGGGGAGGGGGGGTGTGTTCGGTGTTGTGGGTTGGGTTTTGGGTGGGTTTTTTTGAGAGCGCGATTTAGAGAGGGAGAACTACCGTCAGGAAGGGAAAGCGCACGAAAAGTATGTAGCTCCCTCTCTCCCATCTTGCATGTTTCTTGGGTACACTGTTGGAGGAGACAGGCAGCAGCGGCAGCGTTATAATGCAAATCACAAAGCGAGCAACTTTCAATGCTGTTGTGGCTATTTTTGATTTCTCTCCCGAGAACGGGCTTTTTTTGATGTGCGTGTTGCTTTTTTTCTCCCTTTCCGTGTGATTGTTATAATTATGCCCTCCCGCCCTTCTCCGCCTGCTCCCGCCTCCCCTCCCCCAAGAAACCAGGCAGTAATGATGCACTGTCCTCGGTCCTCTTCGGCGGGTCATTCCGCTCAGGCAGAAGGTGAGCCGAGCGGGGGAACCCGCGTTTGCAGGCGTGCGATGGGGCACTGCCCCGCTGCCCGGCTGAGGCGGGCCCTCCCCGCTGCTTCCTCATTCCGCC
>NW_008824982.1:6975867-6978742 GCF_000699105.1 Pygoscelis adeliae
CTCCCCTGCCCTCCCCCTGTCCCGGCTGCTCCCTCCCGTGCGTGACACTGGGCGACACTGGGCTGCGGTGGCAAAACGCTCGTCCCTTAGGGAAGGCTTAATGTTTGCAAAATGTTTGCTGTCAAATTAGTGCGTGGCTCTGCTTAGCTCGGGTTTGCGCACGGCTAACTCCTCTCAGCCTGGGGTTCAACTCCGGCTACCGAATGCCGGGGACACCGGGCAAGGGGCTTTTTGTTCTCCTAGACCGCCCGATGCGATTTGTGGGAAACGTATATAAAAGCTGACTATTGCTGGAGATTTTAAACTGGATTTTGCTAAATCATTTAAATATTTTTTCTTTTACAATGTCTACTTTGACAACGACATCTTTCCTCACTGTGTTTTGTGTCCTGGGTATGGTAACTCTCCCATTGAAGTCAATGGCAAAACTCCCAACTGACTTCAGAGGAAGAAGGTTCTGGGCCAATACCGAATACTTTTTGAATGAAGGGGACTGGGCAGAAGGCTGAGAGATGGCAAAGTGAGAGAGATGTATAAAAGAAACTTCATTTTTAAAAGATAGCTTTTTAACCAAAGAGATTTAGCTGCACTGTGTCAGAAATGTCTTCTAGATTTTCATTCCCACTTTGCAGTGGAGAAATATCGGAATGATTTCTTGACATGTTTGATACCAAGACGGAGTGAAGCCCATTGTTTTACCCACAGACGTTTTAAAGTATTACCAGATTAGTGTCCTACACTCTTCCGGTGCTGTATATCTTTTCTTCTCACTAAAAAGTTGGAAGCAGAGGGAGACCACTGAGACAACTGGATGGGCTCCCATTGACTTCAGTGGCCTGTGGATCAGGCCCAGAAAGGTTCAACAGAGAAGTAACAAGAGAAATGTAGTACAGTTTGTAAGGAAAGGTGTTGCATAAGCATTTAACTCATGAACAGCCTCCCTCTAGGGAGGAGAAAAATCTAAATGTACATTAATTCCTTATCCCATTTTTAAGAACTGTTTCACAACACAGATACAAATAAGAAAGAATGCTTCTGATTAATAATTAAAATGGCCATATTCATATAGACTACAAGGAAGATTTTATGCAAAAAAAAATCCATTAGCAAATGGAAGTTCTGGTTCACAGAACATCCTCTGTTCAGTGCAGTGTTTAGATCGGGAGCAGTCAGATATATAATGAAACACCAAATAAAAATATTGATATTCAGATGGCAAAAGCCAGTCTTATTCCTGTAAGCTGACTAACCACTTTCAATTGCTTGGAATGCCTTAAAAAGGAAAGTGTGAAGACACGCTTTTAATTTTTTTTCAGATCTGAGTGTTGAAAGAACCCCAAAAATGCTGCATGTGGTCAACAACTTGTTAAGTGTCAGAATTATGCCAATACTCCATGAAGAATGTGACTATTACATTGATAAGAAAAATAACCTTTCTCAGTTATGGTCCAATAATAATGTTTCCCTTCTAAGCTCAAGTGTGTGTTAACAGGCAAGTATAAAAAGTTTGAGGAGCTGCATCTCTTGTTCATCTTTATTTGTAGGCATCTGGTAGAATTGTCATTGAACTGAACTGAATGTGCCAATGAATTTAACTGCGAACAGATTAAGATGTTCATGTTACAATGGAAAAAAACCCTGCAAAATGGACAAATGCTTCACTGGTTATCTATTCCCTCCTTGCAATTACATAGGGAAGACAGAAACCTCCTTTTTAAAATGTCATGTTACAGGTTCCTTTCTAATTTCCCTGTGAATTCAAATATTTCTTTTATCATGTGCCCTATATGGAGCTGAAGGATACATATTTTATGGGACACTGCATGGAGAAAAATTTTCTTTGAGCTGCTTTGTTGCTTTCTCTATTCTCCACTCAATCAGCTGTTTACTAACACATTGTAATGCCACAATCTATTGATAATACTTCAATTTAAAGTCAAATGTGAAGAATATGGTGATTAATTCCATATTAAGAGTTTTGGACTGGGTTTTTCTGGGGGGAGTGGTTGTGGTTTTTTTAAGGTCGAAAGCAAATGCTTAATCCTCTTTGCTTCCTTGGATGAAGAGAGTCAGCAGTTCTAAAAATGAGGATATATATTTGCATCAATCTTCAGTTTTGTCCTGAGAGCCATCAGTTTGAAATTCTGTATTCTTTTCATTTTGGTGTTCCAATACTTATTCTTCATATGTGCATATGGAAATGCAGCCAGATGTTCTTGTGGACAGCATCTCCAAAATAGAAAGTTAGGTTTTTTAGGCTTACCTGTAACTGAAGAGTATATAAGGTTTGAGTATTTAAAATGGGGTTGAAGGAAGCCAGATAATGAAGTGCCAGGTAACTCCAGGAGATGATTCTGAATATCCATTACTCACTTTTAGCATCTTTAAAACCTCATCCTGTTTTAAGGAGTAAGTGTTGTTTGTCTTTATTCAGATACACCTTTTTCTAGACTATTGCAAATTTGCTGTCCCTTGCCTGTCTCTCAAACATGTTTATGCCATTGTATTGCTACGGTTGTTAAGTGAACGGTAGCAAGTGTTTACCGGTCTCTTAGTATGTGAATCTAGGAAGCAATATTAGTGGGATTGTTGAAAGTCACATGAATTTTGTAATTATTACACCTTTAAAAACTTTTTCAACATAAATTTGATTGTTAATCCTAGAACACATTTGTCAGATAATTTATTTAGGACTGTATTCTTCTATCCAATAATGTAAGAACAAAAGCCTCCACTGTAGCTCAAATCAATCAAAATATTGGTTTTAGGTTATACATTGTACATATGGAACCTGGCATGTAAAGCAGATGGTATGTAAAATTATGCATAGCATGTCTGGAGAGCCATACAATATCTAAATGCGGTGCAACAGAAC
>NW_008824982.1:6978837-7006336 GCF_000699105.1 Pygoscelis adeliae
GCGCGTGTGTGTGTGTGTGTTGAATTTTCTTACTTCAGTCAGGACATTTCCTTGATAATATGATCTTCCCTAGAAAAGCATGCAGATTGAAATGATATGCTACTGGCTAAATGAAATAAAGGTGGATATGCAAGAAAAACTAGTTTAGTTTAGTTTGGGTTCAGAATACAAATACATGCAAATAAAAAAAAATGATCAAGAACAGAACTTTTAATCTTTTAAGGAAAATGGCCAGACACCATTTGCTACCAACATTGTGTTTTTCTATATTATTTACGCACTTAGTTTGCCCAACCCAGCAATAGCACTTAATAGTACTTCTGTCCTGTTGCATAAATACTGTGTTAGCTCCACACACTCTCCCTCTCAAGTATTACAAGTCTGTAAGCACAAAATTTCTTCCTGAACAAACAAGCATTACTGTGCATTGTTAACACAATCAGATGAAATGGTAATTGCAGAAAGATTCACATCAGCAAAACCCTTAATTAAATACTAGTCTTTAAGCATGTGCTGACCTCAAAGGGACCTAATCACTTGTTCTGTTGAACAAAGATGCTTTCGTGATCAATGACCATGAAAAGTAATAATTTTCCCAAGTTTATTCAAGTGTCTAAATCTGTGGTTATAAAATATTGCCAGCATCAAACAACTTCAATTTTTAACTTCCAGGGGAAAAGCTTTAAATATTTCTACCTTTTTTTTTTTTAATATTTTGTATACTTTAGAAGTACTGCAAGCTACGAACTGTTTTAAAAAGAGTTGCACAGCTGTACTGTTTGATATTTCTAATCAAAATGAACTTTTGTAGATAAGATGTGAAGGATGAAGTTTATAATGAAGGACTACCACAAAGTGAACTCTAGATATGATATCAGGAACTCATACTGCATAAGGTAGACTTTAATAGCCAATTTTGTAAGATCTAGCTGTTTTTCAAGGAGGCAAATTGAAGGAATGCCCCCATGTTTAAACTGTTGAATATCCCCAAACATTTTTAAGGTTTTTTAAGGTACCTGAGTTGATATAGAATGTTTCACACTACAAAAAAATGGTAATTCCTGTACTTTTTTGCACTAGCACCTTTAGTCCTCATGCATCTTATTGCTTGCAGCGGTGTCGCTCGAGAAAATACAGCTCTCTTTCTGGGGGATTAAAGTAACACATTTGTCCTGATATGTTACGGAACAGTGTCTATCAATCCGTTTCTGTTTTGGAGATGAAAGAACTTTTATCCATTCAAATCACTATAATACAATCTTGTATTATAATGGCTTGAACAATCTGGACTGCACACAGTTGCTGGAGTCTCCAAAGGACTGTCATAAATAAAACTGTTAGACTGTATTAGAGCAGACACATATTCAGAGTCTACCAAGGGATAACAGAATTTTACATTACAGCACAAATCGCTAAAAAATGGCTGTGAATACCAAAAATGATTAGTATGAATGAATTAATGAACCAATTTATAATCTATATATATATGCTATTTTTCTTTAAAAGTATGTAAAGGAAATATTAATATTAATGGATTAATCCTATGTAGAATTAAGTGGAAACTGAGCCAACGAATAAGGGATTTGTCCTCTACAACAGGTACTTAAGCTTGCTCAGCAACATGTAAACTTTCTGCACTAGCTGACGGACTTTCAACCTACATCAAAACCTCCCTTTGCAACCTGGCATTGCTACTATGATGACAGCATTAGAAAACTGGCATCTCATGGGAGACAAGTCAGTTTACATCAATGGAAATGGATTTACGCTGCATCCTGGATTCTGTGCAGACAGGTTTGTTTTTATTTTTTCCTCTTACCAGATACTATTATAGAAGGTATGACTTTTGCCAGATATACAGACAAAACAGAGTTTGGCAAAACCCTAAATGAACCTAGAAGCAAAGTTGGAAATGGTGGAGACATGGCAAAATGAAGTAAAAATATGTAAGGATGTGTTTTGTTGGGGTTTTTTAAGAGAGGAAAAAATGTACTCTTTTATGAAAGATCCTTAAGACAGAAGTAAAACATAAAAATAAGTGCAACTGAGGTTAAAAATAAAATTACGAAAGTTGAATTACCTAACGTTCTGTCCATGGGAGATGTAACTAAAACTGACGTACCGATAGGATGGGAGCTTCAAAGGAAGACAAAAGCCAGAAAATAACCATTTCCCATGTTGGAAATCCAGATGGCCCTAGCAGATTTTGTGTGTATTTGTATACACATTTATCTGTGTGTATACATGTGCATACATATATAGTTTTTTTCTTTTAATATCAAAGTCTGTATAATGACCTACTTTGTTACTATCTGGTTTCCTCACCCCAGCAGGGATTTGCTGGTTGTTCTTCCTTTCTGACCATGAAGATAGAGAGAAAGATACGACAGCGCAATAAATAGCTGAGAGTGGTTAAACTGTTTCCTGAAGGTAAAACAGCAGGGTCCAATGGTTCTCCTGCAGAATGTTTTAAACCCAAGGCTATAAATAATAGCCAGTGCTGGGGGGCGGGGGGGGGGGGGGGGACTGAATCCTGAAAAAGGAGAAAACAAAATGAATTTTCACTTCAGTGTGTGAAGCCAATGTTACATTACATCCTGAAAAACATGAATCTGAAAGATATTTTGCCAGCTACAGGCTAGTGTCATCTACAATCACAGTCAAGATCTTCCTGTTAAGACTTGAAAAAGCAACTACATTGTTTCTTACATTGAAGAACCAGGAAAGATTATCAGTGAATGTAATGTGGAGCTTTAAGAAAACAGAAGATGACAGTAGAGCAGAGGAGTATTTAATACAGCACTGTATTTAATACAGTAAATAGATGTACCATTTTTTAATATGAAATTGTGATGCTGAAAAGACAGTTGACTGGATTGAGTGGAGCTAACTTTGGCATGATGTCAGAAGTAAGATTTGGGGAAAATTATTTTAGATAATTTGCTGCTGCATGTCCTCACCTTTGTAACTGCTGTGTAAGTATAAATAATGTCAGAGGTGGCAGCAAATCCTTCCTATTTATAATTTCACATTCCTGTCTCTTGCAAAAGGATTAATCTCCAATGTAAAGTAAAACAGATTTGCAGTAAGAAAAAAGTCTCTCAGTGTAGAGTCTATCAGTATAGTCAAACAACGTGTCTTTATTTGTGTTCTGGTGGAAAATTACATTCCTGAATGGTGATGCACAATCTGGCTAAAATAATCTATTATAATCTTTTTCGCAAATAATTCTGAAAAAGAAAATATGACTGATTAGCTTTTTACCAACCACAGAGTTTTCACTCAGAGGTAGAAAAGATTTGAGGAGAATTAGTGAAAATTCGTTCCAGGATTAGAAATTCTCAGTTTGCGTATACCAGACAATTCTGGTTACAATTGATATTGCTAGCCCCTCTTTCAGTATCCTATATTCAATGGTTTCTGACCTAAGAATGAAATTCATTTCCCTCAGGTATAGCCAAACAACCCGGGCTTCAAAAATTTGAGTTGTGCAACTGCAGAAAATGGAAACCCAGGCCTCCATAAAGATCCGCCTAAAAACATGTTTCACTTCTGTGGTTGCTTTCCCAGCAGTTCCTTCATGACTGCTGCCTGGCTGCTAGTGGGGTAGATCCAGGTGAACATGAGTGAACAGCTCTTTCCTCCCTTATATATCGGACCTACAGTGTTGTAACTGCCTTTGCTTCTCTCCTGGAGGCTAGCAAAGGAACTATTTATGGTGCAGATGCTTCAGAGACATTTTCGTATACCTCCATCTTACACAACTTAATAGCAAGAAACAACAAAGGATGAATTTCATGACAGAAGCTTTACTTACCAGCATTATCCCTGAACAGGAATTATTTTCTTGAACAAAAATGAATTGAAAAAGATTTAGCTGTCATTCAGATTTGTCAACTTTCTTCTTCTGTAAAAAAGCAAACTAGAAATTTTTGCTTTGTTTGTTTCAGAACCAAATAGCATATAGGTTTCTTAAAGATATGTCATTTTTCTTTTCTTTTCTGCTTTTCTTGTTGGGGAAGCAAGGAAGAATTCAGTGAGAAAAAGAGAGGAAAAAAAGAAAAAGGGATAAAAATATTTTTAAGCTTTGAAACAATTTTCTCTTTTACACAAAGTAAATAGATCTGATTAATGCCTCTTTATTATTCATCACCTTGAAAATATTCTGTATTAAATTAAAAAAAAAATCCATTTTTTAATGTCATTTCAGAATGGATCAAAACTTTTTATTACAAAAATCTCATCTTTGAAGATATTTCAGTCAGCTCTCATGAAAAACTTGAAGCTGTTTGAAATTTCTTTGAAATTTATGTTTTTCAGACATATAAGTTCCTTGAAACCAAAGCTGTCTGTAGAAAAGATGTATTTTCAAACATTTTTTCTGTGTGGTGTGATCATATATCAATTAAAAGACATTTTTCTTTTTTTTATCGATAAGGTGATTTTTTTGTAAAAATAAGGAAGAAATCAAAACCCAAAAAAATGTCCCCAAAATACTGACACAAGACTCTTGATTTGTCCCTAATCAAAATGTTTTTCCCTCTAAACTGTTGAGATTTTTAACTTCTTTTTGCAACTTCCGAAAAGAATTTCAAAAGCTCCAAACATTTTCCCTGATGGGGAGAATACTTCTTGCCCAGTTCTAGAGCACACGCCGTTGGGTAGATTGCGGTTTTAGTCTAGTGGATAAAGTGGAAGAATTGGAAAGGTAACCAGGCACTTTCTTGGAAAGGCACTTACTAGTGGAGGGTTGCTTATTATTTTATTCCTGAATAAAATTCCTGAATACAGCTCATGCATTGAGGCAGACTTAAGGTGGTAACAGAAAGAAAGAGAGAAGGAAGCGTCTCTTGCCATAACTAAAGAAAATAGTGAGTGGGAAATCAGGTGTGGTTTTTTAACAACTTTAAGCGGAAAATGTCCTCTGACTGAACTGTATTTAGGCTCAGGATGTAGGTTTAAAAGACATTTAGTGGCCAGCCGGAAAGAAATCTAATTTACTTAGTCTACCGTTTCAGGAATTTAAGTTGAATATGTGTTGTTTATGTGACTTGACATGTATCAGTAAGTAGTGCTTATGGATGAGACAGCTTGCCTCTGGACTCGGATGTATATCAGCACCAGTGCACTGGATCAATACGGAAAGCACAGCATGGAGATGCAGTGTAAATCCCCAGCATGGTGGTAGACAGAACCTGGCCGCTCACTTCTGTTTATCCCCCAGGGACACAAGAGAACAGATTTGTCAGGGTTTCTCTCTTTTATTCCAGTAATAATGAGGGATTAATTGGGAATGTTTACTGTTGGGAGAGTAATTGGGAATGTTTGTTGTTGTTTAGTTTTTTTTTTTTTTCTATTACAGCTGCATTTCTGCTCCTTGCCTATATTTTTTATGAGTAAACTGAATGATGCAAGGCCTACCTCTAGCCTGGAGGCCAGTAGGGCATGGCCACTTCCCTATGGTTAAGCTCCCTCAGCCTCCCGAGCACAGGCTGCAGCTAGCCTGCCTCTCGGGAGCGGTCCCCAGGCTGGGCTAGTGCCCTAGCTGTGCCCAGGAAACCCTTGGGAGACGGCTGGTCAAGTAACCAAGATCAAAAGAGTGTCAGGGACTGCCCTGAGATTTTTTACTTCAGAAAAAACTAGTTCCAGGGCATGGATTCATGCCCTACCACTATTGAATTCAGTTTCATAGATGTAGTCTTAGTATTATTTAGGTCAGTATGACTCCAAATGCATACACATTGTTTATTCACTTTTCTCATTAGGAGTGAACTCCACTGATTTAAGTGGTGTTACTACAGCACAGCATGATGTTTTTACAAATAGTGTGAAAGGGGCTTAATATTTGTTTGTAAGCAGTCATTAATTGTGGTATATGCAATAATGTTCTGAAAGTAGTGGAAGATTTAAATGTGGTACAATGTTCTAGGAAATGGTGGCTACTTTTCTGCATACTTTTCATTATTTATAGTTACGTTTCTCATTGAATGCTGGGGTCAGTTTATCCAGAAATCGCTGTTTTAGGAAAGCTCTTATCTATTTACAGTGCATTTGTCGTCAGAAGTTTGTAAAGTATTGAAAAATCGGGTTTAGAAAAGTGAGGGTACAAGCACTTCTTCTCAAAAATGCATTACTAACTTTTGCCAGAGAATGCAAATGGAGACAAAAATCCTTATTTGGTAGTATATTCAGTATTCTGTGTGTCAGAAAAAAATAATGACTAACCTTTTAGGAAGTCAAACTTGTCAGAAGTCAAACTCCTTTAAGCTTTAAAATACAGACATTTTCAGCTAACTGAAAATTATGCTTATACAGGATAGTTGGATAAAATTTTAATGAGTGATTGTATGACAATGGACTAATTGCATAACAAAAATAATATTTCAGGTAGTTGTGGAGGAAAAATACATTAATTTATAGTGGTTCTTATCACAGGTTTTTATTTCTTGGTATTTAGCATCACTGTTGCATCTTTTGCAACATCTACAAGTCATCTTCTCTACTCTTTCTTCATCTTTTACTGTGGGATTTTGCAAAGTTTTATGATTCTTTCACCGATGCAGGATAGCACAACTTCAAAAACAGTGAAAATTAATCTGGGCATGGGTAAATAAAAATGTTGCCTAGGAGAGATTCTACTTCTTACTGTAATCCTTCTGCACCAGTTTTGTGGTTCATGGGTTGCATACATAAATTGCAGTGCTCTTGGGAGAAAGTCACCTAGCAGAGAGATAATACTTTCCTACCAATGGTAAAATAATTGCCTCCAAATGCCGTGACCCCAGGTGCGTGGTAAGACCAAATCTCAGGGGGAAGGTCATGAGGTCCCAGTGCCTTCTCTGGACAATGCTTTCAGTTCAGCCTCCAGCAAGCTGCATTGATTTAATACTTTTGGTGGTTTCAAATTGGGAGAAAGAACAAACCTAAATCTTTTAGCCATTTCTTCCTCTAAGTGATGCTTTTAGGATATCTCTCAGGGGAGTTTCAAGGAGTCTGATTTAACTATTGTGTAAGTACATGTATAATGAACCTGATGGACCCAACCTACAAAAAATTGGATGTGAATCTGATAAATAAACAATAGTCAAATATCAGTTTCATTGTTCAGTAGGAGCTATTTGGCTTGACCCACAAAGAAGTGAAGATTTTTGTAGAAAATTTAAACTTAATGAAGTGTACCAGGACTTTGAGCTCAGCTTTGGTTTGGAAGTTGGGATGACATATAAGTCACTTACTTTGCCTTCCTATTGAAAACACTGAGTTCCCTAAAATTCTTCACGCTTGGAAAATTATGTGTAATACGCAACTCCATAAATTTATTTAAAAACAATAGGATAGTAACAGATATTGGAAAAACCCCTGCTAAAAATCTGAGAATGGTGCTGTATGATTATTTATGATATAACCTGTAGATATTGACTTTTAATTTATTCTTACATATATAGTACACACTCTCACCAAAATATAAATGCATTTTTATCACTAGGTATGGGATGTAATGATTAAGGAGAACTGAGTGTGTTCTAAAAAGTTTAACTTCTTTATGAGTGATACGTAAAAAGGAATGGTTAAATAAGTAGATCTAAAGCTGGCCTGGATCTTCTTTGGTATGTGGCTGAAGTATATCTACTAACTACAACCGTAATTCATCTTCTAAAGAGCATCCTGCTCCTTGCATCCTGCCGTAATGCCTCTGGTGCCTCTGCCTTTATCTCTTCTCTCCCTTCAGTTTGGTCTTGCAGGGATGGTAGCTCTCAGATGATGAATACGAGTCATGCAGTCCAGAAGAAGAGGAACTCTTACCAAACAGTTGCTAATAGATAGTGAACTATTAGCCAGTCTCAAATCTGCGGCAGACACAGAATATGCCACAAGTTTGAGATTTCTTTAGGTGTCTTTCTTTCGAAGATAAGTCTTCTTCTTCCAGCCTATTTCTTGGAAAAAGCCCCAAAATTATGGCCTAGCTCTGCAAATCTCTTTGCAGACTGCTTCGATATCAAACCATCATCATTTGTGGCAATAAGTGTAAGTGTCTATTAAATATTTCAGCCTACATTATAAAGGTACTTTGAACAGATGTTAGGTTGAGATATCCAGGGAGAAAGATCATGACACGTTTGGTGACAATGTGGTACTGGTGCCAATAGCTTCCTATAAACTATGAAAAAGCAGCTGTTACTCTGGCCAAAATTGTACCTTCCTCTTGAATGCTTTCAGCGGGCGGCAGGCCTGACTCTGCCCCCCCCAAACTAACCTTGAAGCTGCTGTTACGGTAATGGAGACCTCTCTATTGGCCTGGTCCTGCAACCATTTGGCACACCCTATGGCAAAATTGTTCTAGCCCAACTGTATCAGCTGCCGCCTCAAAAGTGATACTGTCTGCTTATAACTCAAAGTATAACTCTGTCATACATACGCTTAGTGCAGTATGGTTCTTAAAAGGCATTTTAATCTGCTGGCATTTTAGTTCGTAGGCCTCTGGGGTCAGGTTGAAAAATTACACTAATGCTGAACTTACTCTGATATTCTGGGCAGCCTTCTGAATTTTAAATAACTATCCTCAGAAGGCCATGCTTTTCAAAAATTATCTTTAAGACTGCACACAGAATTTTAAGCTCAGTTCAGTTAATAGCACACTGATATGCAGGCTGAAATTTATAAAAAAGCAGGGTAAGAATCTCTGAATTTATAGATACCAGCAGTTATTTTAGTTTTCATTCTCTGAGTGTCTGGCCCGTAGATTGTTAACTATATGGGTTCTGTGTTACTGTAATTGTTAATATATGCATCTGAATTAACTGTTCTTCATTGTTGGTTTTGTAGTTGACTGCCTACTCAAATATGTGGGATTATTTTGAAACCTGTATAGAAAATTATCATTTTATAATCTGGAATTAGGCAAGGTGAAAGACACGGGTCTATTTCTCCAAACAAGAGCATTCCTTAATCCATTCCCTTATATGTATATAAAGAAAAAACAAGTTTACCACCTCTTTGTCTTGAGAAAGATTTATGTGAGTATTTCATATGTACCTTATCCAGTATTTGTTGCTTCTCCCGGTGCTCTACTTGTATTGTTACTGATTCTCATCATGCAGCGATCCTCATGCCCCCCAGACTGTATTTTACAGCTTCTTCTTCTGTTGTAGCCTCGTCTGTTGCAGAATTGAATCTGATGATTCTTGCTTGTCCAGCCCAACCCGTTGGGCTCCTCCTCTGGATCTCTACCACCTCTTCCAGTCTGACCCTGCCTTTGCCCTCAAACTGTTTCCAAACCGCAGACTGCAGTGGGCATCCAGCCATGGAATGGGACCAGCTTTTGGGCACAAAATAAACCCCGCTGCTTCTAGGCAGGGACTGCAACCCGTTAGCCATCTGTTCTGCTGGATCGTTAGGGATAAAGGTTACCCAGAGGTAGTTTTTAGCAAGGCCTTGAGCAAGTGTACCTTTCTGGTTTATCTGAACCCCCTCTTGCTAACAGCCTTAGAGGCGTGCTAGATCTAGCTTTCTCTTGTATTGAAATCAAATTTTGAATAGCTGAAAACAGTTCCCAGCTCACAGCACATCTTCTTACTCAGCTTGACTGGAGCTGTTCTCCTTTGGGAGGAGGTCTTTTTGAGCCAGAGGGAAAGGAAGGATGAGCTCAATATATTCCTTGTTCTACCAGCTGCCACCAAATGTATTCATCTTCCCTCCGAGGACCTGTGAGTCCAGATCCATTTGCACTGTGCACCCTGATGAGACAGAATGACATCTTCCATGATAGGTAATGAGGCTGTGGTTCCAACCTCTTTTTTTTAATAGCATCTAATGAAGAATGTCAAAACAGATGTGTTTCACTGTTGTGCTTTTAGGAGCAGAATGAAGTAAAAAGCCTAGGATGGCTGCTACAGTGAAATCTTGCAGCATGCTGTGTACCTGGACTGTGAGAAGAAGTTACTCTTTGCTTTCCCAGACAAGACACAGTCTTTTCTGAGTGCTCCAGTAAGCTCTAGGAAGAAGGTTTAACAACTGCTCAGCTACCCTGTGTTGGAATAAGCTTATTAACTTCGGCATGTGTCCAGCCCTTTGCTAGTTAGCAAAGAGTTTCTAGAATGCTGCTTTGGCTCCTTCTAAGATCCTGTCTTATTTTTAGATTGACAGCAAACTGTGCCTGGTAGTGACATCTGCAAGCTATTCTTTCTGGGGTTGAATGGTTGCTTTTGTGCTAGATGTGTGATGCATAATACACCAGTTCTGCTCTTTGAGTAGAAGGAGGGCAGGGTTTGCTTCAGAGGGTTTATTTTATCCTTGTCTTAGTCTAAAATCATTGGCTCCTTAGGAACCGGGTGACTTTTTTTGGTTGTTACTTGAGGTAGATAATAGTTCTGATTCTCCACAGGAGTTTTTTGGTACAAATATGCTCCAAATAATGCAAATAGGAAAGTACTGATAATGCTTTATATTATTTGCAAAACAAAACAGAAGGAAAAATAAGATTATACAACTCCACGAATAATCCATTACCTCAGTATACAAATTATTCTGTTAATATCTGTAAGTATGCAGTTGTACAGAAGATGTAAAGGTATATCAAGAAATCCCTATGTCTTTTGATGTTTAGACACCTCTTTCGAGAGTTCTGGTTGGGGTCCTTATGAAGACAGAGTCCTCCTGTCAAACTATTCTGCTTGATTAGTTGTCCATTTTCTCATCTGGGGATATCTGTGCTGCAAAAAAAAAGGATCAAAATGGCATTTCATTGCCTTTTTCTTCCTCTTGGGAAATACACGTGGAGTTGCCCCTCTTTTTGTGAACTGCAGTTGTGATGATTGTTATCCAACAAATTCAGGTCTTGAATATGAAGTGAAATACTGTATTACTTGCTTTCATCATGCTAAGTGATCCATCTCAATTCTTCACTTATATGAAGAATGACCTATGCTTTCTTATCCTGTTCTCTCTCCCAGAGTTTGACACAGAATTTCAATGTCACAGGAAGAAAATAACAACATTACATCTATGCAAAAATAATCTACTTTATCATATATCAGTCTCAGTAGCATCGCACTTTCACCTTTTTCAAAATTAGATGACGGATTAATAAATTGGTGTTTGTTCCAATCATAATGGAAACTGTGACTACTTAACATGCTCATGCCCTCCCTGTAATTGAAATTTGCAAATATTAATGAGATTATACCACTGTTCTGTCAATAAATATTATCAACTGAGTTCATTTATGTGGAGGTCTTGGGATTTCTGTAGAATGATTTCGCATTGTCGCTCTAGAGATTTCATTATCAATGGAACAGATCCCGACTACCTTTTTTAATTAACTCAAGTCTTCTCAAACTTTATATAACATGTCACTGGGTATAAAGTATACAGCTCTTGCACATGTAAGCAGACAGGGAGAACGCATGCTGACGTGCCTGTCGCTTATGAAGAGTTACAACTATTTGGAGCCTTGCGGTTGCTTCCGTAGCTGAAAATAAGTGAATGACAGATAATCTAGATCTATTCCACATGTAACCTGTTCCTGAATGAATGTATGTCTCTCCTGGGCAAAAAACATGCAGCACTGTCTCTGGGAGACACAGCCCAAAGCTCCTACCCAGTTCCTATGTGGCAGCTTTGCGATAAAAACTGACCCTGCCGGTGACAAACTCCTTAGTTACTCATGCAAAGCTGCTGGAAAAAGATGACTCCCTTTACACAGAGCCTGGCATAGACAAAGCTGAACACTACTTAGGCACACAGGGAACAGGAATACTGTATGTAATAGCACCACTCGATGACACCTGTCATACAAATATCATCATTGCTGTGGTTCTTAACTACCTTAGTTATGTTTAATAACTGTGAGGAGTCAATGCTCAGTTTTGAAGGGGTTATAAGTTTCTGAAAATGTCCCTGAACTGAAATTTCCAAGATGGGCCTATTGCTGTAGGTATCTGGAAAGTTCAAGGAAAATGGTTTCTCTTTTTACCTTTAAGGAAAACTCCACAATCATGTTAATCATTAAAAAGCTAAAGACTTGAATATTTTTAATGCCTGTGAAACTGAAACTTCCAGGGCTGGAAAACTGGAAAAGTTAAATCCAAAACCATCACCCAAATAAGTCTTTCTTAAAATGTATTTGGTCATTCTAGTGACATTTGACTGAGCTCCAGCTTTTCAAAAAGTATATAGTGCAAGATTTTTTTCTAAACTTATAGATAAATGTAGTTCTATATATATTTTTGTAATTATCTGAAATACACTGAGCTTTCAAAGGAATGAGAGAGATCTCTTTTCCTCTGTATTTGGCATGAAGGGTGTCCTAATGCTCATTTTCAGCTTTTCATTGAAGAAGAATGCTATCCTGTGGATTGCTTACAGAAAATGGGAGAGTCTATATCTGAGACAGGCAGTCGAATGACATTGTGTAATACACAGTCAGCATATTTCAAACTGAGAAATCTTTTTTCTCTTGTTACTTTCCTCTCGTTTCCCTTTAAGGCAACATCACCAGATAACCTTGGAAAAATCCTACCAAAAGTCCATCTAGTGAGAGAAAATTAAAGCTGTCACTGTGCAAAAGTGTAAACTTAGTAAAAATAACTTCTACTCTAAGTATTACTCCCCAGTTTTCTGTGCCCTGTGTTTTGAAAAAGGACAGACTGAATTATCATATTGTTTCCTCCTGACCTTAGAATCTGTGTCAGTACATTTTATTTTTTATTGAAACCTGGCACTGGCATTTCTCTGGTACTTCTCTGAAGGTGCTATCTTTTATTTTTAAATAAAAGCAGAAAATCTGGGGGGAAAAAAAGCATAAGTCTCTAGCTGTGACCATGACAAAGAAAACTTAAAAAAAAAAAGAAAAGAAAAAAAGAGTTACGTTTTTGTCTTTTTTTTGCAGAGAGAGTGATTGGCAGTTGGATTTTACTGCTTGACATATAGTCTAATTTTAGGTATGAATAGTCATATTGCAAAGCTCTTTGTATCGGCACTGGGCCTGAATTCGCCTTTGTGATGTGCAAGAATTCTGGCTCCATTTCTAACTGCCTGAACCCTGCTACAAAACTAAGTCATCCCATATTTTTTTCCAGTTAATTGAGAAAGAACTCTGTGCTATAGGAGACTTTCTGAAGAAATATGATATAAAGATAATTTAAATAAGGAGAGATTCCGAAGATAATCAGTATCCCATCATTCAAATAAGTTTTTTGACAATAGAAATTCATAAAATCATGGCATGACTTTCAGTATCATCTCTGAATTCCTTTCATACCCACGATATTTCCCTAGTATATTCATTGAATTTTCCAAAACTAGATCTATGGCTAAATAGTATATGAGCTAAGGAATTATTCCTAAAAAATTACTCTTCTTCATTGCATTAATTTCAGAAAAATAAGTAGGAAATTAATTAAATACATTCAAAAAATTATTGCAGAAACCATTATAATTGATTTCTCTGCCATATTCCAGGACCTCTTCTTTTTTTGTCTTTTTTTTTTCATAAGCTTTATATTTTAGTTTAATTATTCTACAGATTCCCAAATGCTATCGCAATGTTCAGTGCAGTATCAGAACAGGGGAAAAGGTGAGGCTCTCTCCAAACTGCACCTGCACAAGGTGCTCTTCCCTGTGAACTTATAAAAATAGCTGCTCTTCATTTTTAATTGATCATGTATTCAGAAAATTATCACATCTGTGTTTCTTCATGGGCTCTGCTAGTGTGGACTTCCTTACATGAGATTAAATGCGAGTCGCAAGTTTCAGTCTTTTCCTTTCTGTATATATAAACCAATTCATGCACAGGCATATGTTACATTTCAACATGGATTGAGTTTTGGAAAGATGTTCAAGTACTGCTACTTTAATATTTAATACTAGTTTTTAAAATGATATCTTTAAGTATTTCCCATGTATGAATTGGAATAAAATTTTTTAGACCTTTCTATCATTAAAACTCATTACTTTGTACGTTCATGTAGAATGTACATTTGAGCAAATTAGCTTTTCATCTAGCTGAGTTATTGAATTTATTTTTCTCCCTTTTATGTATCTGTGCATTTTCGTTTTTTGAAATGTGCTATTCCCAATAATTTATAAGGAGACATAAGATATCTAATGGGACCGAAAGTGTCCAAATATTCAGTAAAAAAGGACGCTACTACACTAGTAGGAGGGAGATGTTTGTACTAGAAATGGTCAACAGCTCCTGTCATTTTTTAATATGATTGAAACCACAGGCTTCTCTCTGATAAGACAGACACTATTTCATAAAACTCTCTCATCTCTTAGCTCACACACCTACCAGTTGAATATGTGACCAATGACTGGAACAAAAGATATATCCTTTATAAAGGATATTCTTTCGCAACATGAACTTTTAAAAATATTTTAAAGAAAAACATGGGGAAAAAAAATAAGCTTTACCATATCCAACCTAAGGACTCTTCAGGTATTTCCTGCATCTCACATAAGAGAACTAACTGTTTACCTTTTCTATTAAAGTTGCGTACTCCACAGTATTTGCTTGTTACAGGGAGGGGGGGTTAAAAAAGAAAATGCTGCATATCCCATTCCTAACGTGGTAAGAGGAGCATGGTCCCATGATCAGAGCATTGCTATTGCTAAATGCAGAGCCTTTGCCTTGCTTTTGGAGGACATCGAGATCTAAAGATTTAATCTATCATATAAAAAGTTAATTACAGCTTCTGCAGCATCAGTAACAGTAATTCCATGTATGGTTAAAGGTGAAGTCTAGGGCAAGATGTATGGGCTTCTTCATAAGTTTTCGGAAGAATCTGATCCCATATTAAGGTTTTAAGTTTGATTACATTGAAAAGTGAAGTATGGGGGGGGTATAACTACAATAACGTTCATATTCATAATTCAGTAGTGTGTCCCCAGGCAGCTTCATGCCAAGCCCTGTTGTCGCACTTATGAATGGTGTATGAGACAAAGCATGTACTGAGCGGTAAGCCATGCCTGTGCTCACTGTCCTTAAGGACGACGGCAAAAAAGTGTATCCATGTGTAGACAGCCATTTTCCAGCAACACCCCATACGCATCATTTCTTACTCATTCCTTTCATCACGAACGCGCTAGTTGTGTCTAGACACTCAGGCGCCCAGGGTCCTCTCCAGTTCCCTCTGCCCAGCTCTGCAGAGCAGCACCACGGCTGTGGCTTGGGGAGGAAGGTGTCCTGCATCAGCACAGAAACAGTCATGATCCGGGGAGAAAGACCCACAGTGGACACCCTTCTCTGTGGCATAAATGTGAACACGTGTGGTCGAGGAAAAGGGTGGAAATGCTCTGAGGATGTCAGGAGGAGCTGGCAAAAGGGCAGGGTGTCAACTCAAAGGAACAGGTGGTGAGTCTTTTGGTTCAAAATTGGCTTGTGTGGCTAGCTGGACCTGTAGGTACTAACTGACTAAGCATAATTTTCCAAGCACAGTTTGAGGCTGGGTTAAAAGAGAGGCATAGGAACAGAAATGAGATTTACAATCTGCTAGTGATAACAGCACAATTTTCACTACTTTCTCAAGAGAACCTGTGGCATAACAGGGAAGGAGTTTTACTGTACAACCAACCAGTAAACTCAGCTTGAGACTGTAATATCCCCCATGCCAGTAATTACAACTACCTTTGATGATAGGCCTCTCTCTGCCCATTGCACCTGGCGTCTGTGATCTGAGATAGGTCCCACCTTGGGTGAAAACATGGGAAGACATCAGGCTCTCTGCGGTGGCGGCTCTCCCAAACATGAACTGGTGTGACATGAGCTGTGCTCCCAGCATGACTGCAGTGTAGACATCCCTTTGAGATTCCCAGGTAGGACAAATTTTCAACAGCTGCCTTAGTAGCTAATTAGCCCTATCCATGCTTTGATATGTGGTTCAGTCACTACATGATGAAAAGTCTTATTTACATATTTTCCACCTGTAGCCTGTTTTTCTATCAGCCTAGGGTTTCTGAAACTGTAATATAATGCCAAGCTTTCCCAGAGTGATAGTGTGTTTGAACTGGCACTATTTTATACTATTAAGACCCAAACCAGATGCCTCCCAATTTTTTATTTTTTAACTGTATTAAGTTTTCACCTTGCTTTTCCTTGAGTCTTCTTTCCTGGGAGGAATTCAGAGTAGTCCAGTGCAATAGAAGAAGAAATAAAAGCATATCAGCCTGATGGAAGTGACTTTTTCTTTCTATTCACATTGAATATAAAGAGGAGATATTCTGTATTTCTTTGTTCTTTGTTTAAAAAAAAAAACGGAAATAACAGGACTAGGAAAGTTAATATGTTTCTCATTCTCTTGATGTCATTTATACTAGGTTGTTATTCTGAAGTCCTAAACTCAGAAAATGGCTATGATGACCAGGGGTCTAGCTGAGTCCTGCCTTGCTTGGCAAAACTTTGGACTTTAATTTCCTTTGCATATTTATAAGTCTTCTACAACTGTACACAAGTAACTGATATTCCTGCTAAATCCTGGCAGTAAATAGGTTTGTGCAGTTGGTACTTGAGTTTGTGAAGGAAAAAATAAGGAGGAGGAAAAGACAGGAAATTGCTTGTGTTAAAGTACTCTAAAATGATCCAAAATCAGACCATCCCTGCAGTGGGGGTGTTTCTCATAGTCAGCTACACACTGTGGCATTCCTACATGACAGTGGGCTGCCATTTACCATAGAAGTTTAACCTGCCATGCATTTAAAAAAAAATGCATAAAATATACTTTCGTTCCTTTGCCAGTCTTCCTCACCCACTACAATAGTTGCTGGACTTTCTTGTTTCCTGTACTGTTTGCAAACAGGGCTGATGGTTATGTCACTGGGAAGGAATGAAATCCCTGCTTGTCCTACGGTGCTGGATCTCTTCAGCATTTTGCACATTCCTGCACAGTTCATAGTGTCACATGCCACTGCCCCCATGACCGACTGCAGTCTGCAAAGTGGCTGTCACGATTATGTTGTTGACATACTTAATATTTCTGGCATGGAAAGTGTATACTAGCTGCATTTAAACTAGGGGACCCGGTAATTTTTCTAGCTCAGAAGTTAGAGGTGAAAAATCTTCACCTGGCCACATATTGAGGGCAGACGTGAATGCAGAGCAGCAGATGTCACCTAGCCCTACACCACAGAATAACTTGTCTCTCCAACCACCAGCAGCACAGCATTTTCAGCTAACTAGACACCATAAACTTCTCTGCTATGGGTCTGCAGCAGGCCAGAATAGTCCATTTCCATATAGTTATTAGCATCTTCTTTCTGGATTGGAATGGCCTCGTTCGCTCGTCTGTCCTAGGAAATCCTGAAAATGTCTCTTTTCTTTAGCTGTGGAGTCCTTGCAAGTTACTCCACGCCTGCAAGATGATGGTGTGATGCGACACGTGTGGTTTTGCATCACAGGAGCCTGGAAGCAGGTTTGTCCCGCACGCATCCAGGCACTCCTGGTTCTACTTCTGTATGGACTGCAGTGTGGGTGCACACAGGGGACAGGGGAGATTCCTGCCTCAGTGCCAGTGGCTGTGCACCGGGAGAGAAAGACGAGGGAGCTAATTAGCCGGAGACTCCCTGGGATGTTCCAAGTTTATGTTTGTTTGTCACACATGAATAGTTTCTTATAAAGTAGATTTTTACTTTTATAATGTCTATAGTAGAGCATAGTTACCCAAGAAAACCATTAGTTGACTTTAAATATCTAAACATATTTTTGAATAATTTCATTTTTCTACAGGTCCTCTTAGAGACAGGCAGAAGGGTTTTTTTAAACATTAACTATTAATTTTGTAATTCATATATAACTTTCCATAATCATGTAAATGTACATTCTAATTAACAGTGTAGAAATCAAATTATTCTGTTAATCCGTGACATACCATTAAATCTGATATTTTAACCATGATGAACTATAATTAGATGAAATATAATTAGATCAAAATACTGTCCTGAACATTTGGAATAAAAGGAAAAATATATGGCTGCTTACATATGCACCATTATGATAAATTTATTACAAAAGAACATAAGCTAGTGTATTCTAGGTTGGTTTAGCGGTCTTGTTCAGAACATGGCAGGAGTAATTTAAGAGGAGTTCTCTATCAGTTTTATCCACATTATACATAATGAAACAGTCAAATTGAATCATTAGTATACTAATTTTGGCTCTCTTAATAATCCTTTTTGTATTGTGTAATCTTACACAATCTTACAATGATGAGGAATGTATATAATTGTTGGTTGCACTAACAGCTTGTCAGTATAAAAGGAGAACAGATTTCAAAAATAGCCACTGCCTTCAGTTGTGCAGTTTGAGAAACCTTATTTAGTCATCCAAAACTAGAAGAAACCAAAATCAGGGATCATGACGTCAAACCAATAACTTGCCTTTTAACCAAGCTGTAAGTAAGTAAGCAGCCATATAACAAATGGCAAACACTTAAAAATACTAGGAAGATTTTGAAATCAAGAGCGCAAATGTTAGGAAACATCACAACCAAGGGCACTTTGCTTTCAGCCCTCTTATACGCATGCATTATGATTCAGACTTCAATTACATGAGTGCATAGCACTTTTTCCGAAGGAATCTTGACTCATTTGGTACGATGATTAGAATGGACTCTCTAATGAACAACATTTCAATATTTTTTTTCTTTTTATTGTTTACTGAGTGAACCTATGCCTCATTCACTTCATGCCGTCAAGGTCTTATTTTGAAGACAGAAATCCTGATTTTCTCGTTGGCTTTTTCCAATGTTCATTGTTGTAATCTGCAAAGGTCATTAATTATTATTAGTTTTCATCAATCCTGAAGAGGAAACAGGTTATCATTAGTCCATTTTCACAGTTCAGAACTGAAGCTCAACTGAATGTTAGGATATGAACTCACTTTTGCTCTTCTGCTTGAAATTCTGCAATATAGGTATGAAGAGCTCAAAGGGAAAAAGAAGGAGGTGGAGAAGACAGCTGGATTATTTCATATAAAAAAAATAAATCTCCTGAAGGAACATACTAGCTGTTCAAATGTTCAGTTCCAGAATATGACTCATTCAAGCAAATTTCTCATGTTTAAAACCAAAACCAAAGAACTGATTTTTCTTTCCTAAAAAAAACCCAAAAAACAACCAAACAAAAACAATCAAACAAATTTGACAGCTCTACTTATTGAAATAGGGAATTCTGGTAGTCTGTGTGTGTTGGCAGAGTGCAATGGTACCTCTCTAATTCACGAAGTAGTAACCAACTCAGAAAATGCATCAGAGTAGATAGGGCTGTGGTTGCTTAATATGTACTACTAAAATGGTCGTCTAATTTTTTAAAATATAGATTGACTTATTTATTTAATTATATGCTTTACTAGAGTACATAAAAGTCTTAACCAAGAACAGATCTAAAGGTCGACCTAAGATCTATATTGAAGATCTATTATAATTTCAAAATGCTTGGAATTTAAATGCTGGTGCTTTTTTTCTGCATATTTGAAAGATGTATTTCATCAATATGCTGGATGTATATAATACGTTTTCAATAATTATTTTTAATTCCCTTGTTTCCACATACATTGTGTTAGAAATAGCTACTGTATAGGCCTTTTCCACTGCCAGAAGTTCTTTGTTTGAAAGGAACTTTTTGTTTTATTAATTACATTATCAATTTCCAGTTATTACTCAATTTTGATGCAATTAGAGAATGAAAAAAATCCAAGATCTTCCAAGCAATTGTTCCTAGTGGTGCATCTTTGGGTTTTTTTTGTTTGTTTGTACTTTTTCCTCTTATAAGGAACTAATGAAACAATGCCCTAGTATGACATTTTGTTTTGTATTCATAAGGGCATTATTCTGCAATGTGCTCAACCTCTCATGTCATAGGAAAAATATGCTATGCTACTTTTTACAAGAGCAAGGATGTTAAACTCTTGTTGTCCTGGCTATGTTCCAGGTTGATTAATTAATATTCTACATAGTTTCTCTAAAATTTTAAATGAAAAGATTGTTCTTTATTTAGACTTGTAGCAAATATAGTATTGCATGTACGTTGCCCTCCAGAAAAGACTGCATTTCTCATTGCAGTTTAATTTTATGAAGCCTTTTCAACTTTGAGGAAAAATAATTGTAGAAATGTTAGTATGTCACAAGAAACTAAGGTTGGTTATTCAGAGCAATGCTTACCTGTTGCAGGATATCAGATCTGTCATGGTAAATTCAACTTCATATGAAAGACCAAGATTTAAATGAGACATAGGTGGTACATATGGTACAGCAACATGGCGATGTTATCACATAAAGATGAACCAAGATGGATTTGAAGATTCCTGTGACCTTACTGACCCCTGTGAGGACAGGAGCAATCAGAGTCCTTGAGCACAGATGTGCCCGGCGTTGTTAAGGGGTGCTCTCGACTTGAAGGGAGATGGGGCGTTGCACTCTCTTTCCTTTCTATTGAACAGCACAGCTGGCCTGTGCAGATCAGAGCATCTGCTGCTCCCTCTGAAACACTGCTGCTGCAGTGCCCTTACCACAAGCTCTGCATTCTGCTTGATTCCCACACCTGCCACTTGGATAATATAACTGAGAATTACCCCAGTGCAATACAGAAACTGCATAATGCAATCCATAACAGCAAATTTACAGTTTTAAAATCCAACAGGATTATTGTATAAATAGAGCTGGAACTAAAAATACAGTAATGCATATGTGTTTCATCTCATGTTTTAGGAGACAACAAAGGATAAGTATGCCCTCAATGAACCGGTTCTCTTTCTCCCGCTCTCTTTTATCTTAAAAAACATAAATACTCAGTAATTCAATTGTAAGAGGTGCTGAAGATCAGTATCTTCATATTCAAAGTTGTTGGGTCTTTCCCTGTGGTATGAGTAGGAAGAAGGAATTTGTGGAAGGACCTGAGGGTCTTTAGCCAAAGAAGTGATGGATTCATGTGGGTTTGGTTCTCGTGATGTGATTTTGAGAGAAGGTGCCTCTGATATGTCTTAGGACCGTAAAATGCCAATCAGGCCAACCTGTGGGCATACCACATAATTCTGAAAGGGCTTTGGGTGGGAGCTTTCAGATGGTCTCTGTAGGAGATCTGGTTTCTCCACCCTACTGTGTTGCCATGCTTTATTCAGCCCAGGTTGCTGTAGCCTTCCTGGTCATACTGGAACCGGCAGGATCAGTTGTCACTGAGAGATCTGAAAAATGTTCCTGGCGACTCGGACTGCCAGCCCATTGGCACCTGAATTTTCAGAGCTACTGATACACTCATTTTATCTGAGTCAGTCTCCAAATGGCAAGGGCTAGTGTTAAATCAGCATTGCAAAATCCTGGGGAATCTCAGTGCCTCACCTGCTTTAGCACAGACAATTAGATGGCTTGGTCCTCATCTGTCGCCTCCCCTTCACAGAGCACTCTGAGGAGACAGTAATTTCAGGACAGAATCTCACTGGGAGAAAGGGTTTGAAGACGGAGCCTTGTTATAAGAAAACAGGGTAAGGTAAGAAAGATAGGAAGCCATTATGTGGCAGGGCAGCACAGCTCACCATAAGCTAATTGCTTCTCTCTTTGGAGAATGAAAGCGAGCAGGAAATAAAATCACTTTGAGAGGTAAAATAGCACTTGTCTGGTCTGGTAGTGGTTTTTTGGCCATGAGGTAAGCAGGTGTAAACCCCTGATGATTGGAGGAAAAATAGAGGGCCTGATGCCACATCATGCTGCAGCCTACTCCAGTTCTAGCCTACAGCAAGGCAGAATTATTGGCAGGCTGGAAGGTTAGTGGGGCAAGGAGAGACTCCTGTCCCTACGCGTGGTCTCCCCAAACTCTAATGACACTTGTCCAAAAGTTTTAATACTGTCATGATCCCTGATGATATTGTGCCTTTTTTTAATATCAGGGTTTTGAGACACTCAGGTGCATTACAAATCATTATTACCCACTGGTCGTAGCTGCTGACTGAAAGTCCCCAAAGCAATGCTCAGATTCAGAAAAGCTGAAGAAAGTATTGACTATGGTATGTTGTCCTTTGGAAGGATCATTCATTCGGTGCAAGTGTCATAGATCTTTATCTTGCTCTAGCCTCACGCTGTCAGGATAGCAACAGAGGGAACAGTATATTCCTCCAACGTAGACATAAAGACCTTGTGTCATCAAGCCCTGATATCATAGAATCATAGAATTATTAAGGTTGGAAAAGACCTCTAAGATCATTGACCCAACACCACCATGCCCACTAAACCATGTCCCTAAGTGCCTCATCTACACCTCTTTTAAATACCTCCAGGGATGGGGACTCAACCACTTCCCTGGGCAGCCTGTTCCAATGTTTAACCACTCTTTCAGTAAAGACATTTTTCCTCATGTCCAATCTAAACCTCCCCTGGCACAACTTGAGGCCATTTCCCCTCTTTCTATCGCTAGTTACTTGGGAGAAGAGACCGACACCCACCTCGCTACAACCTCCTTTCAGGAAGTTGTAGAGCATGATAAGGTCTCCCCTCAGCCTCCTCTTCTCCAGACTAAACAACCCCAGCTCCCTCAGCCGCCCCTCAGAAGACTTGTTCTCCAGACCCTTCACCAGCTTCGTGGCCCTTCTCTGGACACGCTCCAGCACCTCAGTGTCCTTCTTGTAGTGAGGGGCCCAAAGCTGAACACAGTATTCGAGGTGTGGCCTCACCAGTGCCGAGTACAGGGGCACGATCACTTCCCTAATTGTTACAGTCTCTTGAAAACTCCAGCTTCTTGGCAGGAGTAATTACTGCGAAGGGTCTGATCCAGACCAGTAGAGGCTGTGCGGAGCCTTGCTGCAGAAGGTGATGCACAGGGAAGCTCAGGTACGTAGCAGTGTGGTGGCTGCATGGGGGCCTCTCATTCGGGTCACAGAGCCTGTATGACTGACAGAAGAAATAATGCACCAGAGCATGACTCTGCCACCGGAATCTGACTCTGCCAGAGTCCCTGGTGGGTCCAAAGCCAGCTGCACAATTTAGGGTCGCCTGTCACAAGGTATAACGTTCAAAAGGACTGGTTCCAGCACTCTGAAACACCTCACTCCTTTCCCGTCTGTTTAGGAGAAAATATAATTATCTGGATCATATGTTACCATCATGCATAGGAAATGAGCTGCAATGGTTAGATTTTTCTGTTACATACCCAGTGTCTGACCCTATTTAGGGTTTTGAGTATTTTTCATTTCACTTTTAACTCTTCAGTCTTGATATAGAGGTTGTGGTAGGTGAATGACAGTGCTGTGGGTCAGGCTATCTTTTTTCAGGCTGGAACAGGAAAGGACAGACAGTCAATATTATTAGGAGGCATAACTATTAGTTTATAACACTGTAACACCAACTTATTTCAAATGGCCTTTTAAAAGTTTACAGTAACAGAAATGTTTGTAAATAAACACTGAAGAAGAGTATCACTCTCTAGAACTTTTATGGGCTAACTTTGCTCTTGTGCCATCTATTCTAAGTGTCCTGATTTCTGAAGTCCCTGTAGGTATATGACTGTTCATTAAGAAAAAAATGATGAGGCAAATGATCTTAAACTGGAAAAACACCGTAAGTCCCTACATGAAGCTACTTTGTTATCATAAAGAAAGCACTATAGGCTAATGTTTTATGAAGATGTAAAAAAAAAAAAGTGTCTACAGTTTTGAAAGTTTCATAAAAGTGATTCACATTCTTTTTTAAATGATGCCAACTCTGTAAGACTTTTGCAAGTTGCTTTAATGATAACTGTGATCATTGCATTGCATTATGTATTCAGTAACAGTAGTGGAATATTGTGTATTAGTCTGAATAACTGAAAGCTGGAAGAGACGTTTATGCAGTCTACAAATGCATTATGAAAGTACTTAATCTGAAGCAAACAATTGTATATGCTTTTATTATGTACTCTTTTGGACTTAGCTATGACAGAGTATCTTACAGAGCATTCTAAGATATTAGACAAAATTATTATATTGCTCAGTTCATCCTAATTTTAAGCAGATATATCTTGGGTTTTTTTTAAGAGAACTATTCCCAGTGAATACAGAAACTGTGGTGAGGTGGTACACCATGCTACCGCTTCTTTTAGGCAAAGAGCTGCTTTCTGAATGGCAATTTCTTTTTTCCCTCTGAGTTTGCTTAATGATGTTATTCATAGAGTGATAATTTGTCGCAGTGTGAGCCTGCCTGCTCCAGAGGAACTCAGCAGGGGCTGGGACATGCTGCCTCTCTCAGGCCACTCCGCTGTGAGGCAACAGCTTGTATGCCTATAGGAACTTGCTAACATCCACCCCGCTCCCCAAAGAAATATCACCCCTCAATTCCCTCTTTTTTTTTTTTTCCCCAAAATTGGGTAGCATCTCAAAAATCCCAAAAGAAATAGGAAATAAACTTCTACACACGGATGTCTCCACTCAAATATGGGTTTTATGAGTAGAGAGAGTGCTTTCTGTTCTTTCCGAATGCATAAAGTAGTTTATTTGACACTTTAATCTAAATCTGCCAACAAATAACCAAAATATTAAGGAAGAGGACACTTTTGTGACCAAGGCGCCAGCCTAAAAGTCAAAAGTGATTACTTTCATTATTGAACTAAGGAAGTCTGTCATTTGTCCACAAAATTAAATAAATATATAAATAAAAAGCTTTCAGTATCTTTTGACATGTCTTTTCAATGTCTGTCTCTCATATCTAGAGGCAGTGACCGCATGTACGTGACTACTACTTGATGCTGACACAAATTTTACTCGAAGTGTTGTGTCCAAACACGTGTCTTTGGCACATCTACATTTTCACTTAATTTCTCAAATTTCTCTGACTGTTAACTCTTGGAGCTTTTCTTTAGTGGCCATTATTAAAAATAGATGGGAGCTATCAACTTCTTTTCACTGTGTTTTATCAGCCAGAGGTATCAGAAGATTATTAAAGGATTAGATCAATGTTTCCTCCACCATTATAGAATAAATTGTACTTCGCTCAGTGGTTCATTTTATAAAGTGGACATTGTAATATGTCCATTGAATATTTCCTAATGACTTTGGAGAGCCCACAAACATAATACTTTATTAGGAGGAGCTGCAATAAGGTGTGAAATGGAGAACTGACGAGTCTAGTTGGGAAAACCAAAAATGTCTCTCAAACTCTTCTGCCTTGCACAGCCCTTTGGAATTTAACATCTTTGTGTAATCCTCTTTCTTCTTTCCCACCTTCTTTAATTACTACCCCTGCGTACCTACTGATATCTTCAGCAACAAAATAATGTTGAAGTGCACAGAAGTACACAACTGCCTTAGCAACAGGTTTTTCAATTTTTCTTTCTTAAATTATACTTCAGGGTCATTGTGCCTCTGGATTTCCTAAAGGCCAGAAAGATGCTAATTTAGGTGGAAATGGCCTAGACATTCATAGAGAGAGAGGTGAGGGGACTGGGTCGTGGACAGTGTTTTGAAAGCAAGGAATTGGGAGATATCCTAGACCTATGGCTTCGCTTGCAGTAGTGTTGCTCTGTTAAGATGAATGGGAGATGTATGGGTTCAGTGACTTTGAAAATGAGTTTATATAAGCTCTGCAGGATTCTTGCTTTCTTTCATGCCCTCATCCCCAGTGCCATGAAGAAGCTACGTGTGTCAAAGAGATTATAGTTTCCTGTCTCCTAATGCTTTCTGTTTTCCATCCTTCCTTATCTTGAAATCTGGAGTTCACCCATTGTCTTGGACTGGATTCTTCACACACACCTTACAGTGTTGATTACACAGCTAAATTTAGACAGAAACGTGCACTTCTTTTTTTCGGGGGGCGGGGGGGAACTATAGCTTGTGCTGTTCAGCACTGAAGTTGTCAATAGTTTTCTCCAATGCAGTGCAATTTTTTGTAGAGTTCCAGAAGGCCATGTTTTTTCCTTCCCTTTCTATGTGAAAAAAGTGGCAAATTAACATTGTTTTCTAGCACTGAGGTGTTGGGAAAGGCGATTTTTCTTTTCCTTTATTGGTTTATTTGAGGGCATTTCTGCAAAAATTGATAATTTAGACTCATTTTAACTTGGTGCTTAAAATTGTTAATTTGTCTTTATCACAATGATTACCCAAAAGAATGGAAATTTCACAATGAATCTTCAAGCTCCTTATAGGTCACGGACATATGTATGTATGTTACTTCTGGCAAATGAATTTCTTATGGAAATTATTTTAATGTGGTTGTATACAATTAATTTTAACAGTGATAGTCCAATAAAGAAGCCTTAATAATTAAAGAAAACATTTGAAGAATTAAAATCTAGGCTTATCTTAATTCTGGTAGTGCTGTAGACCAATTTAGGTAATATGGAGTGAGCTGAGTCTATCTACTTTTTCTTCTCTAGCAGAACTACTTACTTAAGTTCCAGTCAATTACATCTATGTAATTCCATTGCAGGCTTAATCTAAAGACAGTGGGGTGGCCCAACATTATCTTGGGGTTTAATTTTGCCTTCAGAATCTTTATTACTGGTGATGATGTGTGAAAAGGAAAGAGCACAGCTTGGCTTTCAGAAGCCAGGGTGAGTTTGGCTGATGCTTAGGAACAATAACAAACAAAGCCTTTGTAAACTGGTCACAGATGATGTGTAAGTCCCTAGAAAACAACAAAATTTAAATTATTCCATTTTAGAATGTAACCCCAATTTAACTTGTAGGTGCTGCAGTTTGTGTTGTGAAGGGATTATAAAATACTTATTTACATGCCTTAAGCTAAAAAAGTTTATGGTTGCAAAGAGCTAAATCATATTAAACAGAGCAACATGCACCAAGTATTACGTTGTTCCTCACTGAACTCAGTGGTAAGACCATGACTGAGAATTAGATCCACAATGAATAATTTGTGACAGGCTTTTTTCTGACAAAATATGGATTAATTTCCCTAAGAAAATTAGCAATCCTTAAACTGAAGCTGAAGTTCTACTCTACTGAGGTTGGACCAGCTTATGTTATCTCCACTTAAATAATCCTCTTAGCTACTGAGAGGACACTGCAGTTGATATTGATGATAGGTGTAATTTTATTAGACCCTCATAGATCCTCTTAAAAAATACAAACAAACAAGAAGATGGTCAACTGTCCTGAGAACAAAATGCCCAACTGCTTGCATTGTCACCAGCCTTCTGAAGAAACATGTCATTTAACTGCATGGTGTTCATTAAGATTTGTAAAGATAAATACGCTAAAGTTAAATTAACCTCTTGATATCCCTCTAAAGACTTAACAGTAGGTGTGTCCTATGGAAACTCTGAGTCAAGACAGAAAAAATGTGTGCCCTCCTCAAACTCCACTGGTTTGTAAAGCACTTCCACTATTGACTTCTTCATGTTCTGTCCCTAACCCATGTGAGTCCTGTGTACTGACTGACCTCTCCTTTCTATTTCAGGGACTCTTGTAGTCCACTCATCACTTTTTGTTTGCTTGTTTTGTTTCCCTATAGGCATTGATTGCACTTTGTTTCTCATTGCTTCCCATCCCAGGTCTCCACTTTCCATTGTTTGATGTGATTCCCTCTACATTCTGTCC
>NW_008824982.1:7006381-7009694 GCF_000699105.1 Pygoscelis adeliae
CTTTTACCCAGTGTGTCTCTGTTCTGCTTTCCTCACATCAAGATTCATCATGCGCCTTCTCATGTACCTAGAGCTTTGGGTCCCCATGGCCAGCCATGCTGGGTCTCCTGTTTTTCTCAGTTCCATGGAAGGTATAATTTCTACCTGTGCCTAAATTTTCTCCTCTCTCCTATGGCTCTGGCAGCTTCCTCTCCCTCTCTCCTCTCCTTTGTAATCTTATTTTCCTCTCCGAAAGATAAATCATTTAGAGCGTCAGCCTATAAAAATCTATTGGGAAGATGGTTAGAGCTGAAGTGGGAGCATTGTTTTGCTGCAAGGTATTAATTTATGTTATCAGCCCTATTCTTTGAGCTGCAGGTAATTGGAAAGGTGCTTGTAGCTGCTTAGGTAAATAGATGGCAAAGGTTTAATGTGTGACATATTTTTCTTTTCATGTTTTCTACTTTTTTTTCCTCTGAAAAATCAATACATTTCTGCCCATTGAATATTTTCTGGAATTTGGAACACTGATCACATGCGGTATGCAAAAGTGTTATGGACAAAGAAATGTATCAGGCTGAACCAGAGGCCTTATAAGCATGGTTGATCAGTAAGCAAAGGTAAATCTTCCTGTCTGCCTTCCTCCATTCATAAGTAATCAAGTGAGTAAAGAGATAGGATGTTGTTCTCCGTAGTTCTTACAGGTAATTATGGTTATCCACTGAGGCTTAGTTCTCACAGATAGATTTATGAAGCTTGCTCAGATTACCTTCTCACTCTCCATGAGCAGGTCTCTCTTTCCATTTATTGTTGTCTTTTGTGATTGGTTATATATAGTAGGATGGTATTCATTTCACCTAACTTTCTACATCTACAGCATTTCAGTTAGGTGGCCTTTATAGCTGAAGGAAAGAAAGAGACATTTTTAGGGTATGATTCATTTGACCTGTTTCAAATGTCTACTTTAGGAATAGATGGAACAAGTACCTCCACTAACTGCAAAGAAAACCTAGAGGGACTAGATCAAATGTGAAACTCTTATTGTTGTGTTTGCATTTACTCAAATTAGGAATCTCAATTTAGTGATTGGAATTAACTAATGACATCTACTTCTGTACGGAGTTGGTATACAAGTAATTTTTATCATGTAAACCTTAACTTGAGAATATGTTTTTTCTCTTTGGTTTGGCTGGAAGAGACCTTTAAAGATTGTCTAGTCCAACGCCCCTGCCATGGGGGGTTAGATTAGATTGCTCAAAATCCCCATCCAATCTGACCTTGAACACTTCCAGGGATGGGGCATCCACCACCTCTCTGGGCAACCTGTGCCAGTGTTTCACCACCCTCAGCGTAAAAAATTTCTTCCTTATATCTAGTCGGAATCTACCCCCCTTTAGTTTAAAGCCATTCCCCCTTGTCCTGTTGCAACAGGCCCTGCTAAAAAGTTTGCCGCCACCTTTTTTATAAGCCCCCTTTAAGTACTGATAGGCTGCAATAAGGTCTCCCCGAAGCCTTCTCTTCTCTAGGCTGAACAACCCCAACTCTCTCACAGCCTTTCTTCATAGGAGAGCTGTTCCATCCCCCTGATCATTTTTGTGGCCCTCCTCTGGACCCACTCCAACAGGTCCATGTCTTTCTTCTGCTGAGGGCTCCAGAGCTGGACGCAGTACTCCAGGTGGGGTCTCATGAGAGCGGAGCAGAGGGGCAGAATCCCCTCCCTCAACCTGCTGGCCACGCTTCTTTTCATGCAGCCCCGGATACGATTTGCTTTCTTGCACAACGTTGAACACCATGGTTATTTGTGTCTTTTCCCACAAATGAACCCTACCTTCAGAGACAGCACATTATTATGGAGGGGGTGGGAAAAAGATAGAAAAATAGTGACAGGATAAAGCAGAAGGAAAGTTGTAGGAATCACTTAAAAGCCAAAGTATAATTTATAATGATATCTTGTGACGCTGAAATAATTTCCAATGTGTGTTACTAAAACAAGCAGACCTTAAGAAAAAAGGTCTCTGGCAGTTTCTTTACTTAGACCATGTTTGCCCTTAAAACAATTTGCTGACATAGCTGGGCTGGGGAGGGGTGAGATGTTTTCACCATCCTGAGTGACATAAGTATGATAGCAACTCCCTGGATGTAGAAATGCTTCTAAAACAGAAAAAAAAAAAAAAAAAATTTTGCAAGTACAGCTTATTCTGTTCCTGGAATAAACCTCCTTTGCTGTTGCTCTATCTCTATGGTTAGGATTTACCAATGTAACCGTAGTGTAAAGCTTTTTCAGCAAACCCTTGTAAATCTAGAGGACACCTTCTGCCCTTCAGAAGAATCAGCCCTTATAGTCTTGCTTTTTGATAACCTTATGAATCACATCCAATGAACAACCTTTTTCTTAAGTGACCACGTAAAAATATCCCCATGTTGCCTTTGGAAAAAGTTCATTTGACCTTTTGTTGAGGATCTTTTCTGCTATACAGCCAGTTTATACTGGTCTCTTGAGTGGTCACTTATCAGATATGTATATTCATTCAATAAAGATGTGCTGTCTAGCTGAATGTGTGCCAAAATGTTATGACTTTCCCTCTTCATTTCTGCCGAACAGTATGAAACTACTTAATAATTTCTGGCATATTGTGTTTTGTCACTACGTATGACCTGAATGTATCCAGACATATGTTATACCGAGCCTTTATCTCTTCCTTTTCCGTGGGTGGGAGAAAGTCAATTACTTATCAGGAAACTGCCATGTTTAATTCTTGAGGGTATTTAGTTCCAGAATATAGTAGGATTTGCATATTCAAGACAGTCATTTTATGCTATCCAGGCATCCAGGTTCTGTAACCTTCTGCAAAGTTCACAAAAGCTCTTCGTAGCATTGGGGGAGGAAGGTGCATGCTGCTCTGTGCACTGGAGAAGAGGTGGGTCAGCATTCCTCACAGCACATTTCTCACACCGTTTTGAGTACATCAGCTTTCGCTAGAGTCAGAGCACAGTGGGGTTGTTGAGCATTATGGTCTTGTCAGCTTAGGGAAAGTAAACCGGTGTAAGCAAGGATGGGGTTTTAAATTATGTAAGTCTACATGTCTAAATCCAATTTGTAAATTCCTTCATTTCAATAGCTTTAAGTTGGGATTTTTTGTGGTTTTTTTCCCAATTTAAACATAAAATAGAAATCTACAAGAAAAACCCAAAACAACCGTTCTTACTTCACCATGAAAGCATTCATATGAGGAGTTATACCTATATGACTTGCATATTGTAAGTATGTAACATCTGCATATTGTAAGTAAGTAACATCTGTGTTCAGATATTTTATAGCTCACCAAGCCTCTCT
>NW_008824982.1:7009722-7050191 GCF_000699105.1 Pygoscelis adeliae
CAAAGCTGTGCTGCTGTGCTCAGGGGCACCCTGGTTTGTACCCTGTGTTAGCGTAATGCCCTGTTGGAGATGTGGTTATACCAGGATATCCTGTGCATGAAATTGTCTCAATGACTGCCTTTACTCTGTCAGTCCAACAAATATCTCTGCTGGTAAAACAACCCCCCTACTTTTAACTTATTTATGGTCTGTCTATAACAAAGCAGTAAGCCTGCTCCCAGCTGCACGGACTCTCTCTTCCACCAGATTACACTGTCTCCTCAATTACTCCAGCGTGGCCATTTGACTGCTCTGTACATTAAATCTATAAAAATGATCCAGGCTAAAGTCAGAGCAAGGGATGTGGTTCTGTGGGACAGAAACATGACACTATTCCAGCTGACTTGAGATTTCCCTAGGATTCATGCATTTCAGTATGAAGTTACTAAGCTTTTGGTGGACCACAGCACAAGGTGGAGCGCAAACTCAGTGTGATGAGAGTGTAGCCTAGTAAAAAAAACAAATGAGATCTCATTCAGTTGTGTCTAATAGATTTTCTTATGAGAGGTGTGCAGAAAATCTCATCTTCTGCCAAGCCCTTAATGGTGTTTGCTCTTATTACTAAATATTGCAAAATTCCTTTGGGGGATCTTTAATACATAGCCAACGTAACATCACATGCATTATCCTGGAGATTCCTCATAACTTGCTGCCCCTGTTCTTTTACCTTATGTTTTCTCTCTGAGTTAACTCTTTCAGAGGCAGCAGCACATCACGAGAAACAAATTTATTACATTCTTACCATGTTAGGTTACGGATAACTGTCAAGTGCTGTGTCATTTAGGTCAAACAGTATAATCCACACTATTACTGCTACAAACCAGGGCCCAAAGAGAGAGGAACAAGTTCCTGCACATATTGAAGGTTTCTTTAGGTGATGAAAATGGCAGGAACTAGAGATATGCCATGCCACTTACACTGATTCAACTGGAAGGTTTAATTACCTCTAATTTGCTTATACTGTAGAACAGCAATGGAAAGAAGTATCTGCTGTGTCGCTGTTGGCTAGAAGAGCTGAGGAACTGACCAAAACAAGATAAATTATTGCGAACAAGGTTCTGTCTGGCACTTGGGGCTCTTTAATTATCCAGGAGACCGAACTCTAATGAGAACAAATCACTAGAGGAGAGAGCTTTCTGATTTTTCTTGGTTCTTGCTGAGCAAGAATATGGTGAATAAAAGATAGCATGAGGTAAACGTTCAGATAGGAGCTTTGGATTTTTCCATAACAATAAGAACACTTCTCTGGTTTTCTTTCTTTTTCTGTTATCCCTGTGGTGCTGGAACCTTTAGACCAGAGGGAAATGAGACAGCAGACAGGTTCTTCCTGGTGCAGGGGTGAAAACTTTGCAGCGCTCGCTTCTTCACGTTTGTCACTGCCCCGCCAAGTGGTGTGCGTGTGAGAAGTCCCTAGCCAGCTTCCAGGGCAGAGTGCAACAGGCTATTTAAACAGCTTAAACCGCTAGTCTGAACTAAGCTGATTTTATCAGCGGTGGATTAGGAAGCAGTTATATGAACTGTGCTGCTGGCTCTGCAGCGGGAACAGAACCTTTGGCCAAAGTTGAAAAAGCAGCAAAAAGAAACGGGGTGTCTGGGTAGCTCTGCAGAGCCCAGTAGGTAACTTTTCCTCCAAGTATGCTGCGTGGCCGAGTTGTGGACTAGTTCTGTCTTATTTGGTTAGCACTTAGTAAACATGACACATCCAAAACATGCGTAAGAAGAAGATCCAGTCCCACATACAGCCAGTCATTTTGGGGAGTATTAAACAAAGGCTAATTTCAGCCAGCAGCAAGCTGGTCTACAGTCAGTGGGAAGAGGGAAAGCAATCTTCCAGCAGCTCTTCCAAGTTAGACTTCTAATCTGAGTCATCACTTAACTAGGAATCCCAGTGAATTAGGTACTCATTTGTACTGCTCTTTTTTGAGAGAGATTATTGAAGGAGTGGGACTGAAATATCTTAGCAGCACAGATCAGACACTGATTAAGCTGGATTTAGAACTATATTGGTGCTGAGTTTGTTCCGGCTACCATAATTGCTCTTCTTCTATTTGATGGCAATCAAATATCCAAACTGACATTAAGGTGTCCACTATGAGATTACTTATAATTGGCTTACTTCTTTTCTGAAAACATATGAATGTATCACTGAATAATTGCCCCTTCCAGCTATTGCACACACAGAAATAAAATAGTTGGTGAGATCAGTGTCTTTCTATTCCCCCCTTTTAATCCCTTTTCATACAACAGTGAAGTTGTTGAAAAAAAGGTATTTTTGCTCCCTGTTCTGGATTTACTTCATATTTGGACAGTAATTCAAGTTAACCAAAATAAGAGCAAAAGAGCTTGTAAAATACTGTAATGACATATTTTTCAGCCACTGCCCCAGCACAAATAATTGTATGAAATACAGAGTAGGGACACCAGAGTGAGCCCAACAGTGAGTCAAAAAACCTACAGGTACTTTAGCTGCACATCCACTGTGTGCATCCTAGCCATATAGGTTAGGTAAAACAATGCTGTTCAAATAATTTCTTCTCCAATACATACCTGCAGCTCAACTCTACAGAAGATCTCTGTGCCTGAGGCAACATGACTTGAAAATCCCTCTTTGTGTAGCTTCCATCTTTAAAATAGGGTTTCAGTGCCGATGACCAAGAAGCTTCCCTCTTGGAGGATCAGAAATGGTTGCGCTCTTCTGCAAGTTCAAGGACTTCAGCCTTAGCTCACTCCATTGGAAGGGCAAGAGAAAAAGGTCACCGTTCCCTCAGCATGCTTACCCAAACAATAAATCCTCTGTGGAAAAAGCTGAAAGAATGGTCTGGAGTTGTTCTTCTGGGCTTGGTGTACTTGAGCAAGTTTTCTTCATGCTTTGAGAATGATTTGACCCAAAGTTATTATATACAATTTGGCTTCCTTTTCCATTTCAGAACTTCAGTCAGATAAGAAAGGTGACCTTACTGTTGGGTAGAGACCAGACCAGTTCCACTGGTGAATTATTTAATTAGCTCGTTACAGCAAGTAATGCATCTGTAATATGGTTGCTTTGATAGACCAAAACCCCATAAAAGGCTAATTTTTTTCTTAAATATTTACTTTATAAATACATTAGTACCGATGTTCAGACATGGAAGCTTGCTCCAGGTTTCTGTGCCTGAAATTCAAATGCAAACAATGTTTAGTTATTCTAATATTTACCTAACATTTAATTAGCTGGAGTTTTATATAAGGAATGAATATAAGACAGTATTTGTGTGAAACAAGCCACCCTTCTTTACCTTGTATCAGCAATTGCCAGCCAAGGTTTCCCATTTTGGACTGCATGCAACCCACTAGTTATTCACTGCTTGAGATTTGCACTTGGTTTTGACTGAAACCATGAATAAAATTAAATTAATTGATTTTGATTGTAGGAAGTATTTATCTGTATGACAAGACTATCAGAGACCTAGGCACAATTTGCAACACTTCCCAAGGTAGCACTTGTAAAACAGCAAAGGTGTTGATAGACCCATTTTATGCCTTTTGGCAGGCTTTTGTGAGGAAACTTGCAGTGTTGTGCCTAAATTATATTATTCTCACATCTAGTTAATGGGTTTCCCACCACTGCAACAGGAGATCCAAGAACTTAAAAATCTCCAAATTCACTCAAAAGTCCAACTTTAAATAGAGCATTCAACCGGAAAGATGGAAGGTCAGGGAAACAAACACCTTATTTGTTTTGTCTTTTAAAAAAAAAGAGTAACAATTTTAAATAAACTAGAGCAACTATTGTACAGACTCCAGAATTTGTCTGTCTTATCTAAATTTTTTTAAAACATTAATATTATTGTGGATTCTTATAGATTCTTCATTCTTATGGTCATTATTGACCACTGTATTTTACTGCTTCAATGAAATGTCCAGCAGAACTGTCAAGAAATTAAGTCTATTTTGGCAGACTCTCTATTGTCACATTTCTAATTTGAATTTGAGTCTTAACAAAATTTTAAACAATTTCTCAGACTGAAGGAATTCTGGAAACTCAAGAGCACACAAACTTGAAAATAGTTCAGCTTGAAAACAGACCAGTTTGCCTTTTAGCAGTGTGAGTCAGCACTGTATGTATTGATTCCAAATAACACGGACATTGGAGACACATGATGACCCAGTTTTAAAATGCATATTGTTGATTAGAATGGTCATTTCATTTTGGTGGCAGAATGAACAATACTGGCCCACGTCCAGGCCCTTAAAACAGTTAATGGCTGCCCTCCTCCAACAGATGGCCACTGTGTTTGTTTTATGGGATAGTTTGGATCCGTGCAGCTTGCTGCATGACCTGCTTATTGCAACTAGTTGTGCTACAGTTAGAAGAGCCACTTCCACAAGCAGATGACATGATGGTGTAATTTATACAAATAATTATCAGCACGCAGTCAAACCCCTGTAATGAAAGGATTAATTTCTAGTGACTCGAAGAAAGTGGTGGAGTAGAAGAGGGTAGGTTATTACCAGTTGCTCATTCACTGATGGCCTAATTTATTTTGTATTATAATAAATTTGGTAATTGTCGATAGAAAAAGTCATACACACGTGCCTGCTTCCATTTATCTTAATGGTAGTGCAACATTAGATTGCAGCATGAATGAAAAGCTGGTGTGTTTCAATGCTTTGGCAGCTTGCGGTGACCTTCAGGAGAAATGAAATGCTCTGTTGGTTAGGGAAACAATTGAGCTGAAACCAGTCAGGCGCAGTAAACTCAGAGATAGTCTTTCCAAATTAAAAGCTGTTAGCAGCAGCTCAAAACAAGGCAAAAAGTAAGAATATGACATCGTGCTGCAAGGTGATTTTATGTGCAGACTGAAACAGGAGAAAAAAAAGGCAAAGTTCAGATCTAAAGGAATTCCCATTAACTTGAAGAATTTGGAGATTAGATTGAACATTAGCATCCAAAGGTAGCTGATGTATGAACACACTGTAGAAGCCATAACCTGTTGAAAAGCCCTGAGATAAATTTAGGCTACTGACCTTTCAGTGCATTAGGGCATGAAATAAATCGCTGGCTGCAAGTAGTAAATTTGCTACAATCAAAATGCTTTCCAAGTACTTCTAGTTATAGAATTTTGCAGTCAAGAGCACTACATATCTGGAATAACCTTTTAATATTTCAATTATGCCTGAGTGTTATGGACCCAATCCCGCATTGTTGCATACCCAAAATTCCTATTAATGTCAATGGGTATTTCAGAGTATAAGAAAGAAAAGGTCAGGCTTTAAATCAGCCAGCAATGTCCTCATAAATTAGTGGTTATTTACAAACTGATGAGGAGCCCAGATTAATCTCTCATAAATTTCCACAGATTTCAGCTGTGATGCTTAAAAATATATTATTCAATGTTAAAATACACTTCACCAGGATCCCTTTCTTTATTGCATGGGTGTTGCTTCACAGGTGTGTACCCTGGGGAGGCCAGCCCACAGTGTGGGAACTAACTAGCTACCACTGTGAGTTCCAGTCCATACTTCAAATGTAACTTAACAATATTTCAGAAATAGATTTTGTAGCCCTGTTTTTTGTGTCCTGCTGACACGGAAGTTGTATTTTCATCTGTTGTAACAATACAGCTGTAACAAGAAGTCACTTCAAGTGCAGACAATGCTTTCCTCTTCTTTCTGTCCATTCCAGAGCCTTTGTATGGATGGTATACAAGTGCTTATACAGTTTTACAGTAAAAGAGAGTATTGATAACTTGTATTTGGGGGAAGGAATTATATCGTCTTCTGTCCTTGTGTGTTTTCCTGGCTCTAATGCCACTTAGACATCTTTCTTTTTGCAGAAGAAATAATAATATAATCCATACACCATATATAAATCTGTAAATGTCAAAATGCATTCCTCAAGGTGGCAAAAGCTTAATTCTTTCCCCTGATAATTGGGGTACATAGAGCATTGACTGGCCAAGCATGGGCTTTTTCAGAGGTCTTCAGGAACTACTGTTCTCTTGAAAGCTCGGAGGAATCATTGGGGTTCAGCATCTTTCAAGATCAGACATTGGAAGAGATAGGGAGAAGTGCTGTCTCACTGCAACATGAGATAATGTTGGTTTTATTCTGCTAGACCTTATTACAGTCTCTTTGTGAGGGGAATTGGAAAACTGTATGGAAGGAAACATAACTCTGCTTTGTCAGCTGAAACTCAAAGCTCCCTCACTTCACCAAGTCAGCAGCATTTCTTGACCACAGCAACCCTGCTGTGGCCCTCTCCTTGGCTGGAGCAGTGAATGGTCCCTCTTCTCTTCCAACCGACTGTTAGACATTTTAACAGGTGGATGATCAGCTTTTAATAAAAGTAATTGATTTATGGAGTGCTATCCTGGGCAGGGTCCTGTATGTTAAAGATCTCAACAAATAAGAGCAATTAGCTAATTATCAAATCATTTTTATAGGGTTTTTTTTCCCCTTTAGTATCCAAGGGATCTAGCTAGTCATGCCTGACTTGCACTGTTACATGCTTACTACATTTTCCCTTCCCTGATACAAGTATTCAAGGCATATGCTTTTATACTGCTCAGGGGAATACTTCTCCCCAGACAGCTCTCTTGTGAGATTTTCAGGGAATAGCATGTAGGAAGTGATTTTCTGCACAAATGTCCTAGCAAACCCAGAAGGCTGAAATTTGCAGGTTTCCTTCAATTCTGAGGTCGTACTAGCATTTAAAGAGACAAGGAGAGGTCAGCAACCATACACTGGTTGCTCCTTAAAAATACATACATACATACATACATACATACATACATACAGCTCTGGGAGTTGAAATCAGTCTCCTAGTTTCCTGCCCCTCAGTTTAACAACATTAAAGATAATACGAATGATCACACGTGCCCTGAGACCTGCCCTTAGTTCCTGATAGTCTTGCTTGCAGTTGAAGTGCCATTTTCTGCTAGGCCTATTGCCATCCAGGGAGACCTCTTTAACTTTACACTAAGATGGCATGCAATGGAAAGATCTTTATTCCACAACATCAATTCAGAAGAAGAAAGAAAAAAAACCCAACCAACCAACCAAACAACCCCAAAAAACCCTTTGTGTCTTTATTTTTTAATTGACTACCAGCCTGTTTATGAGCAACTTTTTAAATTACTTCTCAAATTTATAAAATCTGTTCATGAAGCTCCTTTATTTGGCCTTTCTTCAAAGTTTGACTTACACTATGTCCACAGAAAATTTGAGTACAAAACCATCATGGACCTGCACTCTCAGCATATTGCTGGAGTTCAGAGCTCTGTACAGCTTACTTGGCTCTCTGCATAATGCCCTGTTTGGCAAAGATATTCAGATAGTATGTCCCATTTATACAGTGTTCTCAGAGTTTGGTGAAGTACAGAGTGGGAGGATTTGGGAGGATGCTGTGATAACAGTTGACCTTGCATGCAGTGATCAAGGACATAAATAAGTTACAAGAATTGTAAGGTACACAGAAAAGGCAACACAAAAGAGGAGAGGTAAAGTTAAAATAAAAAGAGGCACTGGAAAGGCAAAAACTGAAGATCTTTCACATTCAATATGATCACCGAACATGTATATGCCTTTTATTTGAAGCTAATTTTTACAGGGATCAAAGAAGAGTTTTTTCATCCTAGCCTCCCCTTCTGTTACTGCTTTTTTGTCTCCAGTACTCTTCTCATCTTTTATTTCTCTTCTTTATTTTTAATCTTTCTACTCCTCAGCTTTTAGGGATATTTTTGAAGCTGTGTGTAACACGATCCTTTCACATTTGCCTGTCCAACTTCATAGCCTGTGCACTATGAAAATTTAATCAAGACTTGAGATTACCAGGTGTTGCTTTTAGGCGAGTATATCATTACAGGGAAAGCAAGGATTTTATCTGTAAATTTTCAGAGATATTTGTATCATTATCTAGCAATGAGTGAGAGAAAAAAAAGTGGTTGCCTGTTAGGGGATCATGTGTCAGTCTTACTGGAGAAAATATTTACGCTTATAGTGTCCTCACAAACAGTAGACTTGATAGTTAATATATTTTTTATTGGATGAGCAAATCACTACTAAGCACACAGGATTTGCAATAGAAAAGAGAGGCAACACTCTCCATGTTACTTGGTTTCTCGTAAGCATGTTGACAAGTATTCTCCTTAAGAACACAGGGTACAGACTATGAAAGAAGGCCACAAACTGCGACATGGGTCAGTATAAACTGAAAGTTCACTAAATGTTCAAAAGAACATTTGTCCCAAACACACGTGTCAAGCATCCATAATTTTTTCTCACATTGTGAATGTCAAAACTATTGACAGCAGCTGGAAAAAACACCACCTGGATAATAACTCTGATGTCTTCTGCATGCCCAGCTTGAAGTATCCCTAAAAGTCCAATTTTTGTGAAGTCCTGAGCATAGGCCTTTTAGAATCAATTCCTAAAATTCTTTGCCCAAAGTTTGGGCAAAGAAAAATTTAGGTACATAAATTGCTAGGGTTTGAAAATCTGCATGTAGATGTTTGTGCAATATTAAGTATGTTATAATCTTGAATAGTTTTCTAAAGAGGATCACCACTAACACGACTGCTGACACTCTTTGTTCTTGCACGTTTACAGTAAGTGAACTACATGAAGTGTAGAGTCCATGCTCCAACTGGACATTAAATGCATATAATATGCCTTTAAAATACTTGTTTTATTCATTTATTTATTGATGCAAATGCCTTCTTTTTATAACAGTGTTTATTAATTTAAAGTAAAGTGCTTCCATGTATGTGTCGCAAGTGTCCTTTTGGAATCCCAGCAGAAGCTGCTGCACACTCCATTATTTAAACCTGCTCTACTTCTGCTTTGGGCTCCCTGTTGTCTTCCGTGAAGTCATTCCCCATCTATCATTTCTTGTATTCATTTTTTTCTGGAGGAGAGCTGTCCCTTTGCTCTTACTTATCTGGAAATGAGGAATCAGTAGTGCAAAGTCAAGAAGCTCAACTGAAATCAAGGCCCTTTGCCTTGCTGGGTTGATTGTGCACTGCTATTTGGTCTTGGAAGTAAAGCATGGCTGGGCCCATTTAGCACTGAGAAGGGAAACATGAGATTCCTGTTTCAGAACAAGCCAAGGAATTATGGTGAAACAGTTGGTAGAAGTCAGCTTACAAAAACTGGAGGAGCAGAAAGGCTTCATTTAGTTCCTTTGTCATTATTAAATAAATAGTGGGATTCCAAGTGAAAACCAGCCACCTTCAGCCAAGACCAATGCTTCACTTCAGAAGAAGAGGAGAACAAGAAGATATTGCCTTCTTCTCTCCTGTCAGCAGAACCTTTCCTCAAAGCTTCCCAAGTCCTTCCCAGAGCCACCCCTGCCTATTGCTCATCCTCCCATTGTGCCTTCTTTTTCATGCTGATATTCTTTCTGGTCACTCTTTGCAGATCAAATGCGGCCTTTGAAGCTCTAGCTCACGATAGCAGAGAGCTAATTTATTTATTATTAATTTCCAGTTGTTTAAGCTATGTCTGTTTTAGATGCAGTAGTTAAAAACCTAAATTTTCCTGAATCCAAAATGAGCAGTGGGCAGCATCTGAAAGGGTTCTAAATATGAAAAGAAAATTGAATTCATCACTTAGCAGCACTAATTAAAATTTTTGTTTGTTCAGTGCCTTCATTGTTTATTTTAATATCAATATTTTATTAGGCATTGAGAAAAAAACTGCAGTTCTTGGTAAAATGCAAATTCACTTTTGTTGCTTTAAATAAAAATGCAAATTCCTTCTTCCCACTTATCTCTTCAAAAAGAGAACACAGCAATAAAAAAGGAAAAAATTCTTTCTACCACCTGCATTTCCTTCTCCAGCCTTGGCCACACAGGAAAGTTACATAGGTATAAGCCAAAAAGATGAATTAAAATGTCCTTGCTAAATAGGTGAAAATCTGTCTGTGGACACTGTTTTCATTTTAACACTGTATTTTATGGGCCAGCTGGGACCAGATTTATGAATTAAATCACCCTTGCACTGATATAAAGTCATGGACCTATGAACACAGACACAGAGGTCAAGGCATAAACCAAATCACTCCACAGTAACTTCATGCAAAAAAAAAAAAAAAAAAAAAAAAAAGATTTCGTATATTAACCCTCATTTAGGGCAGTGTGGATGCCTACCTCTTTGGGAAGCTGCTTCATGACTCTAAAGAGTTTGAAGCTCTTCAGGGTGAGGATGTCATACCTCGTCAAAAATTAATGTGTTCATATGCTTGAAGATTAAAGGGTATGTCCATAGTGCAGCTACAAAGGCAATTTCAGTGTAACATGGAGACACAGATCTAGGGTTAAATTGTATAGACCACTACTGAATTGTATTGGTAGTGGCAACATAAATCTTGGGATAGAGTAATTTACCCTACTTGTGTGAAGTATTTAGACATACTCTTTTTTAATGTCCACGCAGGTGTCTATCACAGTATAACTATCAGCTTTGACATATTAGCAAGTGACCGGGTGGCAATATGTTACCAGGCATCAGCAACTCCATGATAACTGTGCATTGTGCATGCTCCATTTCTTTATGATAAATGTGAGGTATTTGATACAGGTTACCCTTCATAAGGAGGGTAAGCTTCTTGACATGTACAGAGGATGCTGCAGAGTAAGATTATGTGTAAGAACATCGGAGCAGCTGATTCCCGGGACTACATTTGTGTGTTAAAGCTTTATGCCAGATTGAAATCCAATTTAAGTTAAATCAGTGCAATTCTGCCCTTCAGGCGAGACATTAAGATTAGTGCATTAGTACACACTAAAAACTATACTGGTACAATCTATGATTTAAACAGTCACCCAGCGTAAGTGGGCATATATTAATTCAATCCCATATGCAAAGGGAATAAGTCACACTGGTCTAAGGCCAAATTTGCATTACAGGTTTTACTGACATAGCTATATTAGCCAAAAGCCTGACAGTGCACACTCTGGTTGACACAACTATAGGAGGAAAAGCACCTAAAAACATGTAAAGAAGCAGTTAAGAATATTAAGCCTTTGCCAGCAGTAGTCTACATCCAAAGATGCTATGTTTCTGGTCACTCTAGATATAACACCCTTAAGCAAAACGGTCATGAACACAGAAGTGCTAGTTCAAAAGCCAGAAAAAAAATATTTTGATAGTGTATGTTATTCTGTTCAAGGAGCTGTCTTAAGCTGTACCTGTAAAGAAAGCTATTTTATCAGAGTGATCTATTTCTGTACTACAAAGGAGTGGCTGGTGTAATTCTATCAGTGTAGCTCTTTTCACCAAACCCGTTAAGTGCAGCCAAGCTCTCAAGATAACTTATTTATCATAGGAAGAGGAAAGGTGTGTTGCAGTAAAGTATACCGGCTGGAGTTCAGATTTGCTGATTTAAGTTGCCTTCTCAAGAGGAGCATTTTGCTTGTCATATTCCAGCACAAAGTACTGGCCCTGACCTTAGAAAACTTTTTACTGTATAAGTGATCTTATCAGGACTTACATCAATATATCACTCTCACTAAAAAAAGCTAAAGTAATAACTGCAGTGGCTATGTAAAATTGTATACAAAAATCTCTGTGTAGACCAATATTTAGGCTCCAAATATTTTTCATTGGACGTTGTGGCTGTGGCTGAATTTTTTGTAGATTACCACTTAAGTTTTCGCTCTGGTCCTGATGGTTAACTTCCCATGTCATATAGGCTATTTGTAATTCCTTTACTGGCATAAAGATCGTATTGTGATGAGACCTGAGCTTCTGATCTCCTCTGCTGTGTCTTCCTTTGCCTGAGGTCATACCCATGTGCTGCATCCTGAGAATTCCAAATTTATGTTCAAATTCTCTGCAAGGCAAGTTTCACATAGATATATTGATATAGATAGGTATGGCACAGAGAAAACTCTAAAATTAGCTGGTTTTTAATTTGTTTGGGGTTTTTTTGTTTTGTTTTTGTTTGTTTGTTTTTTTTTTAAAGAGCATAATCTACAGGCTTTAATTGCAGTGGTTGAAGAAAATGCTTAAAGCAAACCCGTCCCTTCAGGCACATGTTCAATTTGGGATTTTAGCAAGAACTTGCACTTCTGTGTATTTCTTCCTCATTTCTATCCAAGATTTATCAGCTATTGTTTTCATCAGCACGTCTTCTCAGGAGTCCTGCTGTTCACTGTTTTTTCCTGCGCTGAAGGGTGCCAGACTAAGCTAACAATGTTATTACTCCAAGTAACTTTTACTCAGTTTTTCTGGAAGATGAGCTACTTTATCTCAGTTCTCACATTTATCAAGTTCAAAAGAGAGACATCCTCTGTCTTCACAATGGAATAGACAGTCAGGACCCTGTTGTTATTCTACCTTGTTGAAAATAATCATCTGATACAGTGATTCCTTGACCTTGACATTTCTAATTCATACCTGAGATGGATTTATAGTTGACTGTGTAACATTGAAGAGTTACTATATTTTCATGTATGTCCCATATCTCAGAAAACCTACACTCCAACAAAACCATTGGCAATTAAAGTGATGCTTACCTTTGAATAACCTGTACAAAATTAGAAGTGCAGATGCGGTACTTTTGGAAAGAGGGAGGACTCAGTGGTAGTCATCTTCTTTTCCTCCTTGCAGTTCAGATGCATGAAAATGCTGTACTTGCCAGCCACCATTGCTTGGGTATTCGGTAATACAGATTAGTATTGTTCACATGATGCTAATAGGATCACAACAAGGGTAAGTTTAATATTTTTGATAAATGCAGGAACTATTTCTACTGTGATATTCTTAAGAACTATTTATAGATAAAAAACAGTTTTTACACAACTAGTCTTCATTTGAGTTTTGTGTTGAATAGGTAGCCTTTTCTCCTGGAAGGAAGCATGGAAAACGTGGAAGAATGAGTGTTCATTGACAGCAATGAATACCATTCATCAAAATTTAGCCAGTACTGTTTTCATTTGTGTTTAAAATACTGTCATGGGAAGTCTAGTCTTTTTTTTCTTTTTCTCCTTTTTTTTTCTTTTTTAATAAAGACATTTTGGCCAGTGGTTTTATAGAATCTCACCCAGTGGGATTTTGCATCCTAACCTGGAACAATTGTAATAGCCTTGCCAGTTGGCGAGTCCCAGTGTGTAAACCAACAGCTTTAATTGTGGCCATTCTGTCTACTTTTAGGTAGTGACTTAAAGGCTCTATTGTTAAAATAAAAAAGGTAAAACAAGCAGAAAATATTACTTGTTGAATCATTCCAAAGTTAGCGATAATATTAATAGTTTAAGTACTTAGCCAGAAATTCACTATAGCATCGTCCACAGCAGTGATGGTAAAGTGAGTTAGACACACTTTCCATAAAACAATGCAGAAGTCTCATACACTGTCCAGAATCCCTCAGTTCAAGGAGAGAAAATATAGGCTACTTAAAACTTATGTGAGAATTAAATGGTGTCGTTTTTAATTCAAGTTCCATGGAATCAAACTGCAGCATACTTTATGTGAGCACAATTAAGGTAAAACATAACCCTTACTCTCTTAGGAATGTTTTTAACAGTCCAGAGAGCTTAATGGTATCAGTTTTTCTCATCTATTTTTGCTCAACCAAATGCTTAACCTGTTTTTAGCCATACAAGTCAATTTTATACTAATGGCAATGCGGAGACATAAATGCCCTTTAATTATAGGGCACTGTGATACTAGTATTGTAAAAAGCCAAGATGCCACTAATAGAAAGAATTTTGGCAGGCTACATTAGCTGGGAAAAAAACTAATTTTATCTGAACATACTGACTGTCTGTAAGATCAGCCTTTGGAGTCCTTTTAAGCCAATGTCTCCCAGTTGTGACTGAAAGCAAATGTGTGAAAATGTAGTAATAATACAACCTGTTCAAAACAAGGACAGCTCTTTGTGAATTGCAAAACTGAAGATATTGCATAGCAATCAGGGATCAGATAACTAGAATTTTAGCAAATCCTATATGCATATTACAGTCATTTTTATGGTATACTTAATTGAAAGGAAGCTCTTTTTTGCTTTATAGAGAGATCAAACTATTTTGAGCTGCAAAATGTTTGAATAAATTACCCAACATTAAATTGTTTCCGAAGCTGCAGGCAGTTTTTAGTCTACCTCCCTACTCCACTGTAAAGTTCACATTGTTCAGTGAATTCAAGGAAGGCACAGGGGAACAAACCAAATAGTTAAGAGGCTAAAGAAGACAGTGCTTCCTCATGGGTACTACTATTCAGATGTATGAAGGACAGAAATTAACCTGTAGATGAGTTCAAGGGTGTCCTCATGCTTTGAGCTTCAGCAAGCCTAGCTTGTTTCTTCTCATACCGCGGACCTGTCATTACCCTAGCAGTGTTACTGCTGTCATGCAGTATACACTTGGCAGGGGAGCCTCACTTGAACTCCTCAAAAGCCACGAGATAGTCTCCCATGAATAAATCAGCTTGATTTGGTGGCTACTTAATTTCTCATGTATGCCAGTCGAAGACTCCTGTAGTTCTTCTACAGTAATAGGCAATCACTTAATTTCCAGTTAAGATTTTGATGGTACCATTTTGCACGGTGGCCATTGCACACAACGAATCCCCATTCCTGTTACCATATCCTAAAATAACTTCAAAATTAAGCTCTAGGTTGCTAGGTGGTTTTACTCTCTGCTGGAAAATACTTAATTGCAGAGTGAAGATGATTAATAATGGAGTCCATGAGAACCACTGAATATTGGAAATGTGTTTCTTTGAATGGAGGAGAGGGATTTAATCAGGACATAGTAGCAATTTCTTTTCAGATACTGTCCTGACATGTGATTTGTCCTATCATTAAAGTCTGAAGAGGAGACTAGAAATACATGCATCTCAGTTACTGCACTGGTACATAAACACCAGCTCAGACTTCTAGACATACAGTTATATTGTACAGAAACTCACACACACAAATACACACAAAAAACACTCCTACACAGAGTAGTGGTATTACGGGAAATGTCAGAATTATGGTGTTTATGACATCTTAATTCAGTTCTCCAGAGTGTGTATCAGGACACAGGGTTCACACAGTCACAGCCTCTTTTCCACGCACTCTTCTACTGCACAGCAGAGCGTCATATGCAGCTGCATGGTGTAGTTCTTTGTCCTCATGGTTTAGTATGTCTTTAGCCAGTAGTAACTGTGTACTAGCTATGCTTATTCTGAATATAGTGGTGTGTTTTTCCCTACTCAGATGTTCATTACCATTTTGCCTGACTGATTCACAAATATTAATGCTGCTTCTTCACAATGTCCTGTGAGAAGGGAGTATTAGTTCCATTTTACAGGTTGATACGTAATACATATGGAGATTAAAATAAAAAATGTGCACTGATTTTGGAAGTCCAGTTTGAGATATTGAAGAACTAGGTTTTTTGCAACATTATACAGCAGTTTAAGTAATCAAAACTCAGCATTTTCTGCACCTGCAATTGTCAGAATTTCTGCAAATCTGGTACCATGAAAATAAGGAACAAATGAGCAGAGATTAATCTGATTTAAACGACTCTTACAGCATCATATAAAAATTCTGTCATTTGATCATATCTCCAGAGTGGCTTTACCATAAAAATATGTTCTGTTCCAATTCTAGAAACATTTGCCTTATCACTAAGCACCTTCCATCTCCCATAGGAGGTGAAGCTAAAGCTCCTGCAGCTCTCAGTCTTCTCTGCATGTTCCAGAGTCATTTGTACAGCAGGTCTGTCAATAAACCAGACAAGGCTCTTATTAAAACAGAAAATGGAAATAAAATTTAAAGATAATATGTTGCATCCTTCAAAAATTGATCTTATGACATCAAACAGATACTTGAGAGTACCTCAGCAGAGCTGAGACACTCCAGATTCCCTTCCAAATATTTCTTACTTGAGGAAATAGTTATATACATCGGATAATGAGAGTATTGTAGTGCTATACAACTGATAGTGAAAGTGAGTTGTTACGTTCAGTAGGGATCAGCATTACAGGAGAAACAAGCACAGATTGCCAGGTGATTTCACAGATACTTTGACAGTCATTTCAGGCTCTTGCCCCAGACTTCTTGATGTTATTCACTAGACCATGTCAGTTGCTTGCTCCTCATCCAACTTGTTAGCCTCTGTAATCTTGATTTATACTCATGTCCTATCCTATTGTGAAATGTCTTTCTCAGGCCGTCTGCAGTAGCAGTTTCCCTGACTGCCTTTTAGCCACGTCTTCACCTTATCTCATTTTGCCCTTTCTCTCTTTCTCCTCAACATCTGCAGCTTTAGGTTGTCTTGGCCATCCCGTTTCAACTTTTTTATCCTGTTCCATCTGTCGGCTTCTTAGACTCCTGGTCCCATATCTGCTTCATCAGTGGCTTTTCAGGGCTGAATGTACCTCTGAAAACCATTGGTACCCAGTCAGTCCTAGTCACCTCATGGATCCAAATCTGAAATCTCCTCATCCTGTCCCCATCTCCTACCCTTCTGGCTGAACTGTCCTGCTGACAGTCTCCTGTTCCAAATCTTCTACACCCGCTCCTCCATCAGCACACACACACGCATGCAGTGTACCTAGCTCTTTGCTTGCCACTTGAGCTAGGTGGCTTTGCCCCACCGTGCTGGCTGGGATGCCAGCTCCCTGTGCTCACTTCACAGGCTCAGATCGGCACTTGGGGTGGGTCACACAGCAGCCCAGAGCTGGTACATGCCTACTGAGAACAGGACCTTCAAGAAAAAATTCAGCTACGAAAATCTAACCTACTAGGTATAAAAGTATTGATTTTTTTTTTCCATACCCAAAATATATGTTTGGATGTAAGAAAAGGTAAAAGATGTATCTTTGTCACAAAGGTCATATCTGTACAAGATTTGAGGGTCTTGCTCCCAAAACAGTAGGGACTCTGAAATCTATAAAATGGGTTGCCCCCACAGGTGTTGGGTTTTGGGTTTTTTTTTAATGTGTTTGTTTGGGAGTCTTTTTAGCATTGTTGTTTCCCAAGTTTCGTTCTTTGAAATGGCTGGAATTTACCAAAATGTTGCTGTTCAAGCCAGATACTTAGGATGAATGCTCTAAGCCCCTATTATTCAAATTTGGGAATGTTACAAACAACTGAAATTCAGATTTTGTGATGGAAATTATTAGACAAATGTACATTTTCTGTGATTGAAGCAAAGTTCAGACCAACACCTGATTAATAGCTGTAGAGTTAATGAGTATGCAGAAGACATAAAAAGAATCAATCATCTCTCCGTGGACTCTTTTGAATGGCTTAGTAGCTTTGGCACAAATTTATAATACGCTGTTGCTTTTTGAAATCCTGTACACGAGAGAGAAGTATGTGTACACAGTATCCTGTACACAATGATCCTGCCCCACTTATAATATTCTTTCTTTCTTTCTTTCTTTCTTTCTTTCTTTCTTTCTTTCTTTCTTTCTTTCTTTCTTTCTTTCTTTCTTTCTTTCTTTCTTTCTTTCTTTCTTTCTTTCTTTCTTTCTTTCTTTCTTTCTTTCTTTCTTTCTTTCTTTCTTTCTTTCTTTCTTTCTTTCTTTCTTTCTTTCTTTCTTTCTTTCTTTCTTTCTTTCTTTCTTTCTTTCTTTCTTTCTTTCTTTCTTTCTTTCTTTCTTTCTTTCTTTCTTTCTTTCTTTCTTTCTTTCTTTCTTTCTTTCTTTCTTTCTTTCTTTCATTCATTCATTCATTCATTCATTCATTCATTCATTATTTTTTTTTCCTCCCCTTGGCATCTAAAGCCTCAAGAGTGGTATTCAGGCTTTTTGGCTTTATGAATCTGTTTCCTTTTGGCTTTCATTCCTTCAGTCTCTAACATAGTACAAACTGTTTCAGTAAACAAGAATATGATACTGCAAATGGAAGTCTGTATTTTGGGGTAAGATATAAGCAATGTAAAAAATGGGGCACAAGGAACCTTACACAGTTCTAAAATCTGGAGAGTGTTTATTTTTGCATCACCTAATTTATCAATAATATCCAACTTCTTTTTGTGCTGTTGTTCTTCATATCTAAAAGGATATGAAATTGCATCCATTATTTATGTGCAAGAAGTCCAAACTTTATAGCTGACTGATTTGGCATTCCTATATGACTCTTAAATATCTAGCAGTCCTGAAACTGTGTCTTAAGAATTCAAAGGAACCTCAAGTGACCAGATCTGCTTCACTTGCAAAATAATCATAGAATCATAGAATATGTCAAATTGGAAGGGACCCATAAGGATCATCAAGTCCAACTCCCTGCTCCTCGCAGGACTACCTAAAACTAAACCATATGACTAAGAGTGTCGTCCTGACAGGCTTGGTGCCGTGACCACTTCCCTGGGCAGTCTGTTCCAGTGACCGACCACCCTCTCAGTGAAGAACCTTTTCCTCATGTCCAATCTGAACTTCCCCTGACGCAGCTTCATACCATTTCCTCATGTCCTAAGAAGACCTGTTTTAAAAAAATAATAATAATTTGATTATGTAAAGATTTGGTCTCCAGAGAAAAAATCAGGCTGGAAAAGGATTAGCTTTTCAAACAAGGCACTCTTCTGTGCTTCATAAACTCCTATATGAGAGCTGTGAAATGTAGAGTGTATGTCCAAATTAGCTCAAACCTCTTTAGGTGAAAAATTGAAATGGTTAACTCTGTCATACTTTGTTGTGGTTATTTTGAGTATTTCAAGTACAGATATCTGGGAGTCTGCAAAATAGCTTGATTTTTCAAGAACGGCCTATCTCCACTTGGAACCTGAAATTCAGCTCCAAGCCACCTGACATGAGCACCCAGTATGACATTTAACAATTGCAGTGTGGTCAGCTCTGTAAAGCTGGCTTTTTGACAGTGTATACCAAATTACCTGCTTAATTACAATTGGTTTCTACAATTTAATACTACCAATGTTGACATAAGCCAAGTACACATAAATGTGGATATTCAAGTTCAAAATGTTTTAGATTCTTTTTGCTTTAAGATGAAGTAGGTATTGCTTTATGGCTTTATTATCCTTTTGCTAAAAGAAATCTTCATGGGAATACAGGACCAATAAGATGGTACAACACTGTAGCACATTTTTGCTATTTCAGACAAAGCTACATAAACTTTTTTTAAATTTTGAAAATATATTGGGAATATAGAAATAACCAAATATTGACAATATTTCAGAACACTCCACCAATTGGGAGAAAACAAGGCTATAACACCCCAACTCCCAAGCTCAGATAAGCTATGCACATCCTGACAGGCTCATGTCTAATCCGTTCTTAGAAACCTTCACTGAAGAAGACTTCACAAACTCCCTAAGCAGTCTAATCTGCCTCCTGTCTACACTGTTCACAAGTCTAAACTAATGCCTGAACTAAGCCTGTAGTTTCTTCATGCTCCTATTCTGTCAGGAGCATATCACGTATAGATGTATCCCTCCTCCCCACGAGTGGCCATGCATTCCTAAAAAAAATGATGATTTTTTATGCCAATTCAGCAGTTTGTTCCCCTGACTATAAATCAGACTGGTGAAATGGCATGTTTTTATTTAAAAGCAAGACTTTTTCTTTTTTTTTTTTTTTTTGCGTGCACTTCACTCTGCAGGTCCAGTTTAGACCACAGCCATATGAAGAGCTGAATCGGCATAACTCGCAGGAGAGAAAAATCTCCAAGGGGAAACTGGAATGAGTGGCTGAAAGTAGAGAAGGTGAATATTGTTTGGGCTATTATAAATGGCATGGTTAATGTTAAACCACAGTCTGCAGGTCCCTCATTACAAGATCAGCCCCTTACTTGCTTCTCTGTTCCCAGTGGATTCCTGATCAGAAATTAGATTTCAAATAGAAAGTAGTCTGGAGGTCATAATATGATGGATGAAAGATGGCAGAAAGGTGATGGAGCTGAACCAATCTAACTGCATAGATATCATAAAAGATGTGGTTTCCAAACTCTCTGCCTGCTCTGCTGTTCCTTTTTCTTGCCTCATCCTCAGCTGTTCCCTGCCCCCTTTTCCACTTCTCTTGCTCCCTCCCTTGTACGAGCTCTGTTGCACCTCCAGCCTCACGGTAGTCTAATTCAGCTCACTGATCTGGCAGAAATTTGTTTGCTCTTTTTGCTGGACTAATGAGCTGCACTGGTTCAGCAAACTGTCATATGAGCAACGGCAGGCGAGACGGCGCCGTAGGGGGGGTAGGAATGGGAAGCTGCTCTGTCACTGCGTGCAGCTGCCCCATCAGAGGCGTCCTGAACTCCCTTATATCATAAGCAACAGCAAGTTGTTATTCATTCCTTGTACGAAATAAAGCATGTGCCAATGATGCTGTCTTATCTGTAGGGCCTTTCACGAGCAAAACCTGAAGACTTGTGAAGCTATGACTGCTGGGGTTGCAGTATAGTTCAGTCACGCTTCATTCTCATTTGTGTGACTAGACCCATTGACTTCAAATAAACTCAAACCAGTTAATAAGTACTCACACTGGAAAAAAGGACTAGAGAAAGGGTCATTATTTTAATCAATAGAATGAACTTAATTTTCCTTAAATCTAACAGAAACACACTGACTGCAAAACAAGCTAAAAAAAAAAAACCAGTAAAAGAAGGAATGTAAGGCATGTGTCTTCAGGCACTACACAGCAGTGTCTGAAGTAAAATATTGGGCAACACCTGCCTTGTTTCTTTCCCTGAAGGCAGCAAGAGACTTGAGTTTTAGCCCAAGTCTCTCCCTGGGATAAGGGTCAGCATGCCCTGACTCTCCACTTAGGGTCTTGGTAGGTGGGTGGCCTCCCTCATCCTGTGAGACCTATTCAGCTGTGAGGGAGACAATGCAAGTCATCAGGGACAGACAAGCACCAAGAAATGCTCACCCAGAGCGTAATTAGGGTATCCTACTGTAAGGATGCCTTAACAGGGTAGACCTAGACTCTGATGCTGGTGCTTTTATACAGTTTGTTGCACTAGAAATAGGAATAATATTGCAGAGACCAACACCTGAATTCCTCCTTTTCCCTCAATTCCAGTTTTTATTGTAAACATTGGCTTTTCTCCACTTTTCGTCTGAAGTTTGAATTCCTATATTCCTAAACATCTGAAAGCCTAATCTTTGTCCTGGTGTTTAGACTACTTAATTTTAGTCAAAAAACAACAAATGTATATACCAGAAGATACATATAACTTCATCTCAGATACACTTTTGCATGAATGATTAATGAAGTGCTCTTTTTTCCTTACTATTTGGCTTCATGTTGCTGGCAATCTCAACAGCTAAAGGTTACGATCATTATTTATATGGCTGATATTTCACATTTGTCCTCAAGTCTGGTTTGCTTGGGAGAAGTGGATTGTACATATGCAAAGCAATAGCTAACCATAGTCACTGATTTACTGTTTCTCTCCTTTGAAGTTTTTGCTAAAATTAGATTGGTATTATGGTTAGCTCATCCTACAGAGTTACTGCCTTCTCAAAGACTGATTATACATACAATGAGATTAAAAAAATGTCTAGCTTGTTGAAATCTTGAGGCTGTTGACTTTTTTGCTGAACTGACAAAAAGGAATCTGTACTTACATTGTATCTTTCTATGGCAATGTTTCATTGTGTAATAAGAAAAAAAAAATCTGTTTCAAATCCAGATATACATTCTTATGGTATTATTTCTAGTAGGCTTTATACTGAAAAAAAATTGTTTCTGTAGTGAAGAATTGTTCATTTAGCATCCACTTGTCAGCTTATAGTTTTTGGAATCAAATCCAGTTCTGTGTAGGATTCTCATATTGTTTTGGCTAAATTCAAAGGTTGAACTTTACCATTAAAATAACTTGTTCATAAAGCAATGAATTGTTCCATTGACTTAATTACTTTTAAATGTCCTAAAATATTAATCAATGGAAGATCAATCCTGCTAAAAAATGCTTTAATTTACATTTTTATTTATAACGGCTACCCATAAATTTCCAAGATTTGTCCTTCAATACAAGCGTACATCACTGTCGCTTCTTCAAGCTACCTTTCATGATATATTTTAAGAGAAATGTTACTTTCACAGTTGCACAGTAGTAACAAGGATTTCTTCTTCCTAGTTGCTGTTATAGGGCTGTTGAAAAAAGTACAGACGTAAACAGTAGTCATTGTGATTGCTTGCAGTGGATTCCTACTTAACCTGTGCAACCAAAGAACACTTGCACATTGGTTCAAATCTAGCATGTTATACAGTAAAATACCTATCATGTGACAATATGAACTTCTTTAAGTATTGAACTGATATACAACATATGTATTTTCTTAGTTAAGCAGGTTTTCTGAGGGCCGACTGTGTATCAGTATATAAGAGGTTAGTTAAAACATCTTTTCTTTATTTTGCTGTCTTATCTGACTAGGTTCTTCTTAATGCAGGTCCAGCTTTATGCAAAGTTCAAGGTGAAAAATGTATTTTGCAGAGGGCATTTAGAATTATACTCTATTCCTTTAATGATGTTTTCATAATTGTATCTGGAAGAAATCTTTGAATCCTCTCTTCTAGGTCTAATCAACTGCTAATTATTCCGAGCCTACAAAAAGAACGGTAACAAAGTATTTGTCATTTTAAGCTCCCAGCATGATATACAGCAGTTATTGGTTTTGGTACAGTGAACACTTTTAAAAGCTGATTCATGCAGTGTTTAATGCATTGTTCTAGACTGCTTTTTAATGTCAATTAGATTGAATCTGAAAATGTAATAGCAGTAGTTAACTACAGGAGAGGATTTATATATATCTTACGTCAACATGTTGACATTGTACACATGTATGAAAGAAAGAAGAGAAGGAAAGTTAAAGGGAAGTGTAATTTGCAATTACCTACTGGATTTTAGTACAAATAAGAGTAAACTGGAAAGCTGCACCACCACAGAGAGGCTTCAGTAATTTATGCACTCATGAAGACTGTCAAGAAGTGTGCCGTTTATCTTTTTTACCAGGAGTTGTTCCTTGCTACTTTAAAGTGAAAGCCAAGATCAGTTCTGAATAGAAAAAAAAAATGAAAGCAGAGGAGTAGATAATTTTTGAACATTGAAAAAGGATTGAAAGCTGGACAAAATATCTGCAGATTTCATTTGTAGTCCATTTTAACTTAATACTCCTTGTATTCAGTGTAGCACAGAGACAAGTTGCTGTTTACAAAGGAGTTCATTTTATTATACCTTGATGAGATCTGCAACAAGACTCTACTATGCTGGATGAGGGAAGAAGGCCTTTCTGAGATTAAGGGTTCCTCTTTAAGAAGTTCTTGCTCTTTTTTCTCTGTATTTAAATCAGGGAGATGGCCTTTTACTAAGTGACAATCACTGCGCTGCACATAGTTGTTCAAGTAAGCAGAGGACAGGCTACTGCTCTCTTTACAAGCAGGAGGGTAGGGATAAACTTCTGATAGAAAGTACCCTGTAACTTGCCAGAAACTCTCTCTACTAGCTGAATTTTCAAAATTGTCTTAAGGTAAAGCCCCATATAGAGAAAGTTACAATTTTTAAGGACAGATAATTTAATTTGAATCAAATGCGTGTTTGATTTACTTATTCAAACTGCATGATGTCCTTGGTCTTTATAAATATTTTCCAGTATAGCTGAAATAAAAAAAAAGTCACAGCAGTCTGAAAGTGAAGAATACATATAGGGATATCTAAAGAATTAAGAAACTTTAGAGTTTTTGCAGGTAGAACGAAGAAAGTGTATTCTGCTAATTAGTAATACCTACTCCAAAGACTCGCACAGTAACTTAGCATTTAATTCTCCGTTCTAGGTTCTTCTCTTAAAATTTTAGGTGACAGAACAAGTCTTACAGGTAGACTATATCTAACATCACAAATTTACTGTTGAACCACGTTCTGAACTCAGTATCTCTCCTTAAAACCAGGTTCAGACATTAGAATTCAATCTATGCTTTACAAAAAATGCCATCTTTGGGGTGGCAGTTATTACTGCCATCTTGCTAGGGGATGGATAAATCACATTAAAATCACCAAAACTTTACAACTTTTTCTGGGAATTCTCATCATAGTTTATGCTGACTATATTGCACCTGTTTTAGAATGTGCATATATTTTAGCATTTCAAACAATTAATACTAAGCCTAGTAACACTGATTATTTTTTTATTGATGATCTGATAAATAATCAGTTGACTTTGGATCCTCTGGTAAAATGTATTGTTGTGATTATCTCAGAGTTCAGAAGACTGTGAGAATCTCAAACAAATACAAATGCAATCAAATTTAAAGGTCATAAAAGCCTGATGATGTAAAAGTGGCTGAAACGTTTGTCTAGTGTGTAAAAATACGAGACCATTCTGACTATGGAATATATTAAAATAAAACTGTAGATTGTGTTTTTCTCTAAGTAATTGCATTTTGATTATCTTATCTCAGAAATGAAATATTGCAGCAGGGCAGAAAACTAAAATGTTTTCTGAGAAAAGCTAACTAATGGAAGCAACCCGTAAGGGAAAGTGATGAGCTCCCACACAAGGAGATACAAAAATCTAGAACTGTATGGATTGGATGGATATGGATTGGATCCATATGTAGTGGATGATGTTCAACCTCCAAATAGGCACCTGCAGACTCGATGTGTCCTGTAGACAGGTGTGTGACTGCACAGAGGATGCTACTAAAAGGACTTCTTGCCTTATGTGAGATGAAGTTCCATGAGCAGTGGGGCAGGGATGAAAAAGAAGAAAGGAACATCTTTACAAAGCTTGTGAAAAGGGTTTTACGGGTAGAGGACTGAGAGGCCTGAGGAACAGAAGCTCAAAGGTAATGACAAACAGCAGAAATCTGCACAAACACACAAAAAATAGGAAAGAAAAATTTAATAAGAATAGGGTCATAAGAGGAACATGAAGGATGATAATAGATCGGTCTACTGAAAATCTAAGATATAGAAAAATATACTAATGCAGAAAATACAGGAATAAAGAACAAGAGCTGGAAGTCTCACTACAAGATCAAAATATGATTTAATTGGTATAAGAGAGACATACCAATTACCCCTCTTAATTCATATGACATAAATATTACAATAAAAGGTTACAGTTTGTCCAAGGACAGGCAGTGGAATAGAGGAAATGTTCTTTGTCTGGCACATCACAAATGCTTCCTTTTGACTTCAGACTTGGATCACTAAAAGACAATAAACCCAATACAGATTGGGTGGATGATGCTTTTTGTGAGTATTTTTTATGAGTATGTGGTAGAATTACCCAGTGGCAATTTGGGATTTTGACTGTGGATAGAGAGTACTGCAGGGTTATGAAATCCAGCAGTTTCTAAGAATGTGGCTGTGAAAAGATTTGGGTACAAAACTTCAAGAAAGGATTTAGAGGGAGACATTTTTCTGGACTGATTCCAGCCAACAGAAAGATGGTCACTGATACTATGAAGGCTGAAGACAACTTGCATGAGAATGACAGCGAATTGACAGTTTACAGTTTTTCAGAAGAGAGCACAGGGAGCAGAATAGCAAAACAAAAATAAGATTTGAGAAATAAGCTTAAGGGGAAAGGAGTTAAGCAGAACAGGCAGATCCTTTAACAAGCAATTTTAAAAGCAGAGGTTCAAATTGTTCCATTCCTAAGGAAATATACAGAGACCAATATGGCTAAATCACAAGCTGTTTAATGACTCTCAGACAAGCAGAAATACTAAAGACAGGGAAAAGTAGATTGGATTACCATGAACAAAGTGTAGGAACAAAGCAAAAGACCACAGAGATACAGTGCACAGAGCTACAGTTAGGAGGGACACCAAAGCCTCTTTTCTCTCTCTTAGAAAAAAAGAGCTATTAAGTACATTTATAATAAGATTAACAAGCAATAGCTGATACTAAAAAGGAGAGAAAACTACTAGTAGATGATTCTAGGAATGCCAAAAAGTTCAATATTGTCACAAAAATATTGACTGGTATAATGCCAGGCTGATAACAGACAGATGAGCAGAAATCAGCACAGATTTCTGAAGAAGACACTGTATTTAATTTTATTCTTACAGAACAACAGGCCCTGTGGAGAGAGGGAAATGTTTTACTAAAGTTCATGACATGATCTCATATGATATTTTTTTAAAAATTAGATTTTTTTTCCTATAAAGCTATAATAAAGTTACATGAAATATATGAGCACATCTCGATATTTCTATTTCTTTTGGTTGGAAGATGTAAATACTTTGTAAATGTAATATTTAAAAAAAAAATACTTTTTTCTGAATTCATAAGTGATATTCAAACAAAAAATATAGCTAGATAAAATTAGTTTGTTTATCATTTGCATAATTTTAGAGGTTATCCAATATAAATTGAGGACATAAAAGAAATGTTCTTTTGCTTTATCACACATACATGGATGTGTGTGAATATGTAGCTGAAGTGGATTGTATTCCTCCAAAACACCCGAGATATTGATCACTATTGGAAACCTCTATTCTATTTAATCAAGTCAATCCCATCAATCAATCACTTCTCTTGTCTGGTATCAGAGATACCTGCTACCATTTGGGACTTGTCTAAAAGAATATAGCTCCAAACTCAGGTGGCCTGTAATATGTTTCACATGCAAACCAGTCATTCTCCTTTTTTTGTGAATCAGATTCAAATCCCATTCTCCAGAGGTGAGATGCAAGTGATTGAAATCAAGGCTTTTCAGACTTCAAGTCTGCATTGGACCACGTAATTGATTTGTTGTTGATGCAAAGTCCCGCCACGCCAAAATCTGACAAACTTCCCCCACTCTTTTTTTTCAGTCTGCTCCCTAAAGTCATTACTCTAATATCTTGATATCTTTGATGACATAAAGTACAAGGCAGAATAATAAGTTGAGCCAAAGTATTCATCACTGCAGAAAATTTCTTTCATCATCTAAAAGATAACTCTGGTTGGGATGATTCATTGCAGGTACATTTTTCTTTTTTTTTTTTATTTTCCCTTAACTTTAGGATCATAGGTCTTAGGAAGAACAAGCAAGCAAACAAAAATTGAATGCCTTTTTTTACGTATTTTTCAGTTGGATACTCAGTAGCAAACTGTATTCACTCTGCCACTACTCGCTTATCAAACTCATAGCAAACATTAAAATGAATCACATTAAATGAAAACATTAAAATGCACAGTGGTATGCGAAAGACAGACTGTTTGTGTTGTGCTTATATCAGAAGGAATAACAGGAAAAAATGGGGCAGAAAAGTAAGATAAATCCCATGAGAAAATATCTGACTTTCCTGTTCATCCTGTTCACTTGTTACAACTTATTTAATTTGGTATACACAAATGAGATTTAAATTATACTACCTATAGCCTAAAGCAAGAAGCATTTATTTTAATTTGTAAAAGGGTAAGCCATATTTTGAAGTCTGCTTAGTTCTGTGTTATCTAATTTTTTGGCAAATATTGACTAAAGAAAAAATGCTGTCTACTTCCATTTTTCTTCAACATTCTTCTCTTCTGACAGGAACACAGATAAAAGAATATTACTCTTTTAATCTTTTCCTCAAAATCTAGTGCATGGTCCAAATCTTGTCTAGGGCTCAGAGCGTACATTTCTGTTTTCTAGCTCTATCTGGAAAATTACCTATTGATTTGTTTGGCAATTTAGTTTCTACAAGATAGCTACAATTACAGAAAGGAAGTCTCTTTTGCAACTGTTGGTATTCTGGATTTACATTCTACTCACAAAAATGATTTGGTCATATTTTACTTCTTTTTGGAATAAAAAGCAATAAAATAATTACCATCAAGGAGTCATTAATTCTGAAGCAAATTGCATTTTTCTTCCAGTGAAAGATAGTAGAGCCAATGGTGCATTGCAGAGATTGTTGTAGATGCTTGGTTTCGACTAAGACCACAAACAGCAGTTGGTGATCTCTGTGATTAGTGCTCTCTATTCAGAACAAGGATATGATGGTTGTCATAATATTTAAACTACATTTTTCTAATAGGAAAACTATTGAAAAGTTCCGCATGATCCTGATATACCAGGAACCATAAAGTTGTAATACACTTGAATCATCCAGAAGGGAAATACAGTATAGGAAATAAGAGGGAAGCTTAAAAAACATTCTAAGAAAGACAAGAGCAGAAGCCTCATGTTCTAAAGCAATTTAATAAGTAGTACAATTCTGTGAAATGTTTGGTTCAGGCACTCCAAATTTGAGTGAGTGTTGCTATGAATTTTGTAAATGGCTAGAAGTAGACCTTTATCCAACAGAAGTGGAGAACAATACTTGCGACATCCAGCACATGGATAAACCTTTAGAAGCAGTTGAATGGTTCATGAAATTCCACCAGCCACTATACTGCTTGTGTAACCTGGCTGTCTCCAATTATCGTACTCCTCCCATTCTTAAACCAGCAATATTCCTACTGTTACAGAACTTTCCTTACTCTAGTGCATGTTATGTTGAAATAGCAGTAAAAGAAAGGAGAGAGTTTTCTTCTCAGCAAGGTCATCACTACTAGTTGGAAATAAATATTCAATCAACTTTTCTTCCTTGAAAATATTGGCATTATGCCTAAGATGCCTGATATTACTTTGATCAATAATTTTTTTCCTAATCACTGAAGAAATGGAAATCCAAACTGTTTTTCAGTCTTCTGTTTTTGGTAAAGTTGTGTAATTCTTATTACAACATCTTTTGAAAACTAGCCACCGGTCCTCCCCAAACCATAGGAAAACTTTTACCCTATTGGTCTTTAAACAAAACACAGATAGATTATCCAAGTACATTTAGGAAGAAAAGCAACGTTCAAAGTTTCCCACATTAAATAGTTGGTGGTTTCCAACTATATCTAAGTGTGACACTTGAAATAAATTCTGTAAAATTCTACACTTGGAGTGTAGGCTTTATTTTCCAGTGTGTTTGTTTTCTGGATACATTGAATTTTAGGTGTTGTGAGATCTGTTGGATGTGAGAACATTTCACAGCTTAGAACGGCATCAAACCAGAGAACAGTGCCTAAGGCAGAAACCATAAATTAAGGGGTCAAATAATAATGGCATTGGCCTATGTGTCAGTCTCTAACAGGAGAAAGTAGTTCCCTATTTCATTTCAAGTCACACTTAAAGCAGCTTGAAAAAGACTGAAAAAAGCAGGTTTGTATTTTTAAATGTTGTTGGAGATAGATAGCCTATTATTAGAACATATGCTTACTACTAAAAAAAATCAAAACTGTAAAATAGAATTAAACAAAAAAACTCAACAAAACCCTGCACCCTGCACTAGAGAATCTAGATATCCACACATTTTACTGAGGGCTCAAAAATCCCCAATATTATAAAGTCTAGAATACCATAGATAGTGTGTTCAGTCTAATATCCTTCTCGTCAGCTCCTGTTTTCATAGCTTTCCCTTCTGCTGTTTTAGAGAACAGCGTGCATGTACTGTTTATAAACAACAACACTAATTACTAATTTGAAGTTGAAGAACAGACCTCCCCAGTAATCTTTGGCCAAAGCTCAGAACATCTCAAAAATGATCTTACAAATCCATGCCCTACCCTGGAGATTATGGAATATTATACGTCTGTGCAAACCTTTAACAAGGTTTCAGAGTCAGGAGACTATAGAGACTGAATCAAATTTCTGTGTAGTCTCCCTGGGGTCAGTGACAAATCAACAGCTGCTTGTTTTCATCAATAATAGTCCGTCTGCTGCTGCAAAAAAAAAGACAAGTTAGAATTCTCGTGATTCAGCTCAGGCAAGACAGTGGGGTGGGTGACTGGCTTTACAGATTTTAGACCAGGTGCGTTGTTGTCAGCTAAGCAGAATGGGTAGTGCTGATGCTTAATTACTGTGTACTGGCATAAGACATGGATCACGTAGTAAAAAGAGGGAAGAAGATTTACAAGGCAAGTCATTCTGTTTAAGATGATCTATATAATATAGCAACATTGTCTTGAGATTAGAAAGTTTTTAAAATAGACTAGATTTGTGCTTCCTTATTAAAGCTGTCTTTTAGCTACTGCAGCACCTGATTTTTATATGATTTTCTGCAATGTGGTTGTTTTCTAGAAGGTATTAAGTCACCAGTCCAGGTAAAGACTAATGCAGTAAAAATATCCACTGGTGATGATAAGATAACGAGATTCACTGATATCTCCTGTTTCTTCTTTGGGGAATGAAAGAGTGGGAGCTTTCAGAAACCCAGTTATAGTCCTCTGATTCTCAAGGGCCACCTCCAGTTTTAATAATTTATAACAACGTGAAGAGTAGCCTGTTGGAGTCAAAGTGCTTTTCTTTCCATGCTTCTCCCTGTCCTTTGAACACCTGCCTGCTGAGAGCTGTCAGAAGGGGTGCTTGTTCCCTGAGACTCTCCCATAACAGTGCCTTTTCTGCATGGAGAGCCCAGAGTGAATGTAGTAGCACTAAAGTTCTCCAACAAAGAAAATAATATTACAGATAGCCTTCTACTGATATTTATCGTAATTCAAGTGGCTGGGACACATTAAAAAGGTGATGCATCGCATGCATTTCTTACATATGTTATTTCATATTACAAATGCCTCAGTGGAAATTTTTTTAAAAAAATAACATCTTTTAAGAGGCCAGTCCAAAGCCTGTTGAACTGGATGGCTTCAAAGATTCAAAGTAAGAATTTCAATGAGCTTCAGATCAGGTTATGAATTTCACGCTGCTTTCCACTATCAACTAGCATTTGGTCTACCTGCCAGGTCTACCTGCCAGCCTTTTGTGATACCACTAGAGGTGTTTCTGATATCACTGGATCACTCTCAATGTCATTTAGAATCTAATAATTTATAGGTTTATAAAGAAAGACTTGATTTTTTAGGACATTAAGTATTTGAAAAAATTAGAAGGCAAGTGGACAGGTCATCTCAACATCATTCTGACTGGCTTCCTAAAAAATTTTCTACGTCTGCCATAAATTATGTCTTTGATCATATTTATGTGGTTAAAAAGCAACTACATAATTTTATGGGAGAAAAAAACCTAATAGTGTAAATCTGAATAGTGAGTCCAAGACGTGAGCAGCCCTAAATACAGACCCTGCTAAGATATAACTCAGTTTAAACTGACTCACAGTTTACAGAGAAAAAGGCAGTTCGTCTGGATCTAAATAGTTAGGGCATTAGAGGTTCAAATGCATCTCCTAACAGCCAGTGTAGTTTCTGAATTGTTGTATCCATGTGTTCACAATAGGACTTGCCCCATAATATTCAGGAAACAGCATTCATAAGCTTCCAGATGATCTCACAAATACATGATTTCACACAGGCTGTATTTTGGCAGCTTTGCCTCAAGGTGACAGAGGCACAGATAACAGAAGCAGCGCTCCCATGTAAAAGAAATGTTTTTATCTCACCATACAAAGGTGGAAGAACTCACTGTTACTTAGCTGCTATGTGAAAACTTAAGAGCAACAAAAAAATCTGAAAAGCTGCATACATTTTGAATCTGCATAACCTTATGTGGCTTGTACAGTTGTGGTGTAATCTGCATTTCCAACTTGTTTTTTTCACTTTGATATTAATAAATATCAACTTTCATCCAAGTTCATGTCTGTATGAGTATCCTGCGCATATTACAGACAACGCATTCCCTTTTTCCTATCTCTTTGAGAAACCTCATGCCCCATATGATGGATAGGAAAGCAATTTATTGCAGAATTAATAATGTGTGGTTATCTTAAAGTTTAACCTTCCACACCCTTTAAAACATAGCTGTATCTCAAAGGCATTTGAATAGCCATCTTTTTCTTTTACATTCACAAAAAAAGCTAAAAACTCAGCTAAGCAAACTCAATAATAGACATCCTTCCACCTTTTCCTTGAAGCAACAGCCCCCTCACAAGTGGAAAGGCTGACTAGAGAGTGAGCTGGAACCTGGAAGTCAGGTATTTTCTCAGCCACATGTACAGAGCCTGCAAGAGGCAGCCTAAAATTCAGTCCCTGACACTTACAAGATTGGACCTGGGTTATATCTGAGCATGGTCAGCAATGTGCTACTTGAGTCAGCTGTGTGCTCTTGCAGCGATGAAGGCTAACTACAGACCAGACTGCATTGTCAAGTTATTTGCAGTCATTCAAGTAAAGTGACTGTTTCCCTAACATTGACACTTGTGAGACTTCATCTGGAGAAATGTGTCCAGTTTGGGGCCCCCAATACATGAAAGACATGAACATGGTAGAGCAAGTCCAGAGGATGGCCACCAAAATGATAGTGTATGGAGCACATGAGGTGTATGGAAAGGCTGATAGCAGGAAAGGTGGAGCCAGGCTCCTCTGAAAGGTGCAAAACAAAAGGACATGTGTTATAATGATTGATATTCCAGTTAGATATTGGAGAAAACATTTTTTGATCCTTTCAATGTAAGGGTGGTCAAACACTGCACAGGTTGCCCAGGGAGTCTGGGGAATGATTCTTCTTTAGAGATATTAAAAATTTGGCTGCATATTACCCTCACTAACCTGATTTAAATTCAAAGTAAGACCTAACTTTAAAGGTGGCCCTGCTTTGAGCAGGGAGTTGAACCCGATGACCTCCATAGGTCCCTTCAAATCTAAGTTATTCTATGATTCTGATATAAAACTGCGTGCTTCCCAGCTTCATAACCTTTCTCTACCAGCACCCTCAAATCTTTCTTCTCTGTAGATTTATGAAATATTTCTTTGTTTCCTACCACAATAACTCATAGCAATCAAAAGTTTTACATCTTACCTCGCACAAGATCCCCAAATTACTTTCTTTACTACCTACTGGTTTATTAAAATATACACAAAACTGAAATTCTCAGTCACCTTCTCTTGTCAATGAAAATGTCTACAAGCTATATTCAATTTGTTTCCAGATAAGCTCTTTGATTCAAGACAAGTCAGCTATCCAGGCTGCCTTTTTGACCTAATTATATTCTCTAAAATCCAGAGTGCATCTTTTTCTAAAGCACACTTGATGTGATATGGATTTATTATCCACTCCACATACAGAACAGCGGAAAATCAACGTGCACACAACTTGTTCATCTTCTAATAGCTGATAATAATAATAAAAAAAAAAAGTCAAAGTACTGACCATACATTCATATTTATGGTCCAAAATGTGGTCTGTGCGGTGTGGAAGAGTAATAGAAGGGGATTGGAAGTTGTTTGTGAATTTTTAAGGCAAATAATCTGCTAATATAAATTATTTAAACATTCTCAAAGTCAATAGGGCTATGAAAATTTACAGCAACTACAAACCTGTCCCTTCCAAGTCTTAATCTTCCACATTTTAGTTAGATTTTTAATCAAAACACTTCAATAATCTCCTTTGGAGCTCATCCAAAGCTCATTGAGGCCAATGAAAATGGCCAGCAAAAGCAAGGATCTTTTGATCAGAACTGTTACATTTCAGTTACTTGCATTGCAATCGTTACCTCAGTTCTGTCAAAATGACTTTATTTATCTTGGGAAAAAAATCAGGAGCTCTGGCATATGCAAAGAAATGATTTTAATAGATATTAATGAATGAAACTAATATTAAGAATGATTCAAATGCCTTTGCATCCTAAAGAATGAGATGTCATTACTCAAGCTTTGATGCTTTCTGGAAATAATATTTATGGAAGATACCTCCTTTTCCTCTTTTGGTCACATTATGCCAATGGAGTGCTCTCTTTTTTTGTCTCCCCCCCCCCCCACTTAAACTTTAAGGTCCATGCACACCCACACCCACACACCCCCTTAAAGTCCAGTTTCTTCAGTGAAGTTCTAATGGACATAGCTTTTGACGGCAGCATTATCAGAAAAGTGACATATTGGTAGCTGAGAGGCAGTTCGGGTGTCTCACTGGAAACTGTCTCAGAGAGGGTGAAAATAAAGTTCTGTCAGAGAAGCCATCATATTTTGGACATGGATGACAGAAGAAACACACCATTAAAAATCTGTATGCCCCTTGTCCTGCTACAGCAAATAGACCTAAAAGCCTATCTCATTCCTTTCTTTTTTTTATCAAACTCGAACAGCTTCCCAGGTAGCCATAAGGCAAGGAAGGATGGGATTGGAGAAGAGCGAGTATTTCAGTTTTTTGTTTTTTTCAAGACCAATTACCCTTTTGATCATAATATTTTAAAATGTTAAGTAATAAAACTGCCACATGAAATCTGGATATGATGCCCATAGAAGCTTCTCAAGCAAATTCTTACTTTTCACTATAACACAAACATTTGACACTAATTTCACATTAAATAGCTGAGTCATGAAAGAATTGGAATTTGTGCTCAATTGGTGCTCTGCTGATGTGTAGCTGTTAAGAGAATGATAGGCACATAAAACAGCATGAAGGGAAACCTGACATTTATTTTAAAAATATTTTTTCTATCTAGTTCTGTATCATTATTCATACTATTAGCAAGTTTTACATAAATGAAAGCTTTTTTTTAAACTTCAAAAGACAGCTTTTGAATTCCCTTCTCTGTTAGAAGAAATCTCACATGGAAGCAGCAATTGTGTCCTCTAAAATGGCTTTAGATATTGGAATGATTTAAAAGTTTTTTTTCTAAAAAAGACCTCTTTAAGCATAATGAAAAAAGAACATTTGAAGCTTTTTAATTTCGATGGGACTATTCTCAAGGACTAATGCCTGCAGCATTGGGGTGACAGTTTATTAGTCCCTTATGTGGGACTGTGAAAGAAGTCTCTTTGTTGCTAGACTTCTTCCTGCTAGTAAAATTTCCCTGCAGTAGATAGTAGGCATCCTTTTTTTTATGATTATTTTTGGCCATTTGTGTTGTCCATGTTTCTGTAGTAATGCATTACAGTCTTGAATAATGATACAGTTTGTAATGAACAGCTTATATGAGATATAATGCTCTTTTTGTATGTTATTTGACTCCTTGCTCTAATATAGATATGTATTTAAATTATTAAATTAATTAATTAACAAAAGTATGAATTCAGGATGTCTGGGACAAAGAAGGAAGTAACAGTTTTTGCTTTTTTGGAAAATTTACTTCATTAAACCTTGTAAGGTAGCACACAGGTTCTTCAAGTATGATTTCAGCCAGATTTGATTCATGGAGAATCTTGTAGAGATAACTGATTCAGTCTGTTAGCATGCAGTACTATTCAGTACTGCCCATGGAAGAAGAAGTTCAGTTTAACTGACTCAGTCTTTTTGCTAGGAGAGTTGAGATATCCTGAGTTTGTAAGGATTGAGCTATATTTTTAACAGTTTCCTTTTGTAGCAGATTAAGATAGATTAAGACAGATCCCTTTTGAAGGGCTTTAAACTCAGTTTTCTGTGCTAGAAGGACAACGAAGATGGGAAGATGATGCTGAGTGTCTGGTCTTACAATGAATAACATTTTAGGTTTAAAAGTGAACAAATAAGACAAAACCCTGTGTTTTCCAATTGTGACGAAGTCTGCCTGGTGCAGGAGCACAGCAACCAACAGAGTTACAGGTCTGATTTGTACACATTGATGCAGAGAAAGACTTGAATCTGCCTGTTGAAACTAATGCCAGCTGTCTGCAGCACCCCTGGGACAAATACGCCAGATGGAGTTTGCCAGAACAGTATAACCATGTCCCTTCCCTGCCAATATGTTCCTTTACACCAGTGGGACTTGGGGAAAGCACTTGAGCTAACTATGTCACAGGGGAACTCCTCGTCTGGAGCTTTCCTCTCCCTTTGTCCAGAAGATGTAATGGGAAAAAAAGAAAGAAAGAAAAAAAAAAAGCCAGTGACTACATCTCTGCATCTTCCTGACCATATTTAACTTACCAGCATCATCAGAACTATGGTGCAATAGTATTGCAAATAGTATTGCAAAGCTGCAGATAAGTTTCTCCTCTGTTCTTATTCTGACAATATTTTCCTTAGCATTTTATCAGTTAATGTAGCTTTTCAGTATGTTTTCTCTATATTGTTTGTTTTGCTAATAAATAAGATTCCAGTATGGTGTCAGTACAGACCTGTGATTTGATTGCTGTTTAAAATCTTTATGTGTGATTTTTCTCAGGACTTAGTTTTCTGAATTCCAAAATGATTGCACTTGAATTGAACTTGATTTCCAATTCATCAGGCAGTGGATTGTGTAAATCCACTACTAAATATGACCATTCCCTACTCCTTTCCACTTGCATGTACCACACTCATTCCCTTTTAAAGGTAGTGGGGCTCTAGTGCAGGCTGAAGAGCTAGGGACATCCAGGTCTCTTTATCCTTAACCAGGGATGGGGTACGACTGTACTGGTGGTCATTTGGTCTGACTTAATAGAGTCAGCTGTTAACACAGCCAGACCTAAATCAGTGGTTAAAAATGCTTCGTACAGGTCTGTTCTACTGTGCCCTTCTAGGACCTTGGCTTTCCACATTTCTAGAAGGGTTTTTCTAAGTTTGCAGCTATTTAGAAAGCATAGATGTTGTTTTGTCTTGTCCCTGTCACAGGTGCATGGGAAGTGGTAATCTAACAGTGAGTTATTATGCTAAAAAATTCTGCTGTCTGCTTCTCAGGTGCACATCACAAAAAGACTAATCTTGTATGGATTTTCCTGTTTGTTATCAGAGGCAAAATGGGACTCTGATATTCAGGTATATAGAAGTGTTTTTTCTCTTCTTTTCTTTCCTGCATTATGTACAGCGAGAGAGAAGGATAGCTGCAATTCTTTACAGCTATCAGGAAAGACATGTTATGTTACTCTGATTGTAAGTCAATAATTTAAACCTAATAAATTTGCTTTTGAATAGGGAAGTTATCTGGCTTGCAGATTAACTGTACCGTGGGTGAGGTGATGCTCTGTATTGTAATGCTTCCAAAGTGAGTTGCCATTTCCACATCACTTAGGGTATCTGTGGCCCGCAGTCAATACTGTGCTGTTTTCTTTTCTCACTTACTTTTTAATTATATATACTTACAATTACATATGCTCCGTGTTATCCATGTTTTTGCATTGTCTGGGGCCCTTCCTTATCCCAGAAGATCAGGAGCTGACTATAACAAGTCTGTGCATGTGTACTGAAAGCAGTAAGAGCCTTCTGATAGGTATGTTCTTGCAGGAGGTTAGAACAGCAAACAGCAATACATTTCCAGTGAGTCTGTCCAACACGCAAACTTTTGCCTAGTGAAACTGCCTTCTCCCCATGTTACTGTGAAGAGGGTTAGAAACCACAAAGAACAGAGGCCTCTACGAGGAGAACATGTTCCCATTGCTCCATTCATGATGAAAACAAAGCTGGGAGCTACTGACTTAGAGCAGTAGGTGGGCAAAGCTGCAAAGCTTCTTGGGGACCCGCAGTTACCAGCTGACCTCCAAGTAGCAAGGAATGGCCATAGATGGTATATTTGTATATTTACCTGTTCCTATGCATTTTCACACTGGTATGAAAGACTCAGCTGAAGTTCTACAGCCTCAAAATAAGCCCAGGTGCCGTTTCAAGGCAAAAGGCTGCATAACAAACTCACTCCCTGCTGCAGGCTCTTTATGACTGATTAGTCATTACTGCAAGCAGTATTCAGTTGCTCAGCTAGTGCCTCTTGCCCTACCACAATGAACTTTCCTTCCTTCTTGTAAGGAAAAATAAGCAATCTCAATGCCAAATACTAAAGTATATTGTGGTGACTTCGGATTTTGCACACTGTTGGGTTTTTTCCCTCCCTGCCCGCCTCCTCCCTGAGTGGTAAGCTACCGGTGAACTATCTGGATTGTCTGGCTCTCTGCAGGCTGTTTCCTATTGCTTCGCTTTTCATTTTGAAAAATATGCAAACTTCCATCTGTTTCTTGAATACAATCCTTCTGAGATCTATGTATGTATGAGCATTTTGTGCTGAAGAGGCAGGTTTCTTAGGACTGTGTCATTTTATGTAAATGCATTTTGACATGAGTTTTCTGCATCCACATACTCGTCCCACCTGCATATTGTGTTTTAGCTGCCACTCAAAGTAATCACTAAACTTCTATAGTGTTTGTAATGCAGTTGGGCAAGCAATGTTAAATACAAGCAAAGGCAGAGCTGATCAACAGTAAAATCTCAGGTTTCTGTTTTTAGCCAGGGTGTATGTGCTTGTGCTCTACAGCAGATGTTTCTGCCTTTGAGGCAATTTCAGTGCTGAGCTATTTTAAAGACAGATTATTCTACATGAACAAGTAAATTCATAATTAATTCTACTTTCAACTTTTCAAGATTATTTTTTTGCCACTGAGGGAAAACGTGTTACTGCCTAAAACGTAAGCTCTGAGAGTTTATATAATTTTTGTTTCACCAGATGGTGTTTCAGTGGCAAAGGACAATGTGTTCTGACCAGAGGTGACTTTGATTCATACCTAACACTGAGAGGTAGAATGTGAGTCAGATAACTAAAGGCTGATATTATATAACTGAATAGATGCATGTCAACCAGACCCCATTGCCTAAAAATTTTGTCTCTCTCTGAGACAGGTGATGTTGACAGCACTTTTTGATCCCCTGTCTGCCCATATAAACTGTGTTTGTTAATTAAGCCTGGGACAAGATCCACTTAGTTTGGAGGCCCTGACTATGCAACCTCTCCGTCAGAACCATCTGCCAACATTGCTGCAGTTTCAGGGTACCCTCTTTAGGGTAAGAGAGGCCACTCCGCTGAGCAGAAATAAGCAATGTTGGCAGCACTTTGCATGCACTTGTATCTTTTTTGGAGGAATATTTTTATGGCTTCTTGTGATGTGGTAAATGTGTGTTACTGTGGTGACTTGTGATAGCACTTCCCTGTTCTGGTCTCCTGGAATGAAGTTGGGGGAAACTGTGGAATTGCAAAAGGTGTTATCAGTGGGAGAGGTGCTGGGCCAAATGCAACTGTCTAGATTTTAGGCAGTCCTATGTGGTCATCCAGATAGCACAGGCTTAAACACCAGCAGATTTGGATGAAATGTTCCGGATAGACACAAATGGAAGGAAAAAACCACATGTGAAATTGTAGACTGAGGTGCCTTTTCTACAAAAACTACTGAGATGCATCAACCCCAGGTGAGCTGAGATATATCTATAGCTCTGTGTAGGGTTCTATCCCAAGGGTGGTACAGCTGCACCTGAGTGGCACAGGCAGATGTAGGGCCAGCTGCCCTCGGCATCCTGCTGTACCAACTCAACTACATCTCTGTTCCAGAGGTGTAGGTCTTTCTTAGTTCAGGCACCTGAGTGGAGCAGCACACCACCACACAAATACACCTTTGATGTGGGACACTCTGTTCACATCCTTACAACTCTCACTGCTTTGACTTTGCCTTTTTCTTTACCTCTTCGATCGCTGAGGTTTTGTGTATGCTTTTTTTTGTGAGGTTATTAAGTGATGTGATTATGTTTGTTTTCCTTTCAAGGGTTATTGGTGTCCAGATTGTAGTATTTTGGAATAATTATTATATTGTAAAAGTTATCAGAAAACATTGTGCTGGTTTTGGCTGGGATAGAGTTAATTTTCTTCATGGTATGGAACTATGTTTTGGATTTGTGCCGAAAACAGTGTTGATAACACAGAGATGTTTTCGTTACTGCTGAGCAGTGCTTACACAGAGTCAAGGCCTTTTCTGCTTCTCACACCACCCCACCAGTGAGTAGGCTGGGGGTGCTCTTCCTATTCTCTCCCCCATCCCACCGAGGGGGAGTGAGTGAGTGGCTGTGTGGTGCTTAGTTGTCAGCTGGGGTTAGACCATTTAGTCTGAAGAATGTGATCTTCTGGATACAAACACACTTCTGAATGGGGCAAAGTAATGTTTGGGTCTAGGAATAGCTTCTTTTTTTCCTACATCAATGGAAGCTATTGGTGGTGTACAGTGTTAGCAATCAGCCCCTAGGGAAGAAAGGACAAATCACTAACGCTGACAGCAGGAACAGTTGTTCTGCATGGCTTTATGGATTTAAATTTCTTTTTTCTTCTTCAGTGTTTATATTTACAGTGTGTGTATTCTTGAGAATTTGTGTTTTGGAGTTCAAATGCAGCTTCAGACAATACAGCGAGGGGGAGGATTTTTGGACTTTATAGTTCTAATCCTCTTTTAGGTAGGTCACAGGGTTTTTTTCAAATAGATATATCATTGTCTTCTGTAAATACCAAAGCAATATTGGTCCTAATAGTCAAATAAAAATTATATCAACTAATTTAAGAGCCAATGTTGGAGTTTTGGTGCCACTGTTTCCCTCCTCAGCGCCATTATTCTTGTAGAAAAGAAATGAGCAAGTGAGGGGAAGATGGGGGATGATGGAATAAAGAAGCAGGAGTGGTTTTGGAAAACAAAAACTGTGTGTCACTTGGCTAAAGCAGGAAGTGACAATCCACCATATTTTATTAAATGTAAATGGAAGAGAACAAACTTGTAAATGTTGTGTTCACATAACCCCAAGTCAATGAATGACTCAGTATCAAAGACTGTTTTTCGTTTCAGAAACTGGTGTCTCAGACACAGGCTGATTCCTGGAGGCAGCCATTCATCCAAATGGAACATGTAGATCAAAACGAATGGGTTTTAGTCCTTAACAGGAAAGAAAGACAAAAACTGTGTGGAAATAGCA
>NW_008824982.1:7050230-7096852 GCF_000699105.1 Pygoscelis adeliae
GACTCCTTCTCTTCCCCTCCCCGCTTAAGAAAAAGCTCTTGCTTTGAATTGCCTTTATTAGTTTTGTATTGAATTAAGTATACTGTCAAACTTCTTGTCCAGATTGCTCAAAACAGTATTTGGCCAAGTTGACAGCTATTACAAAAGCCTTTACTTGAGCCCAAATCATCTTTTCATTGCTGCTGAAGTGCCTCAGAGAATATGAAACAAAATTGAATAGGTTGCATTTTATAACTATTAATGAGCCTTCTTTCTAGGTATATAAACTGTCAAAAATGGTAAAACATTATAAAAAATCTCTTGCCTATTTAATATTTCTTACCATTGCCAGATCCCATCAGTTTTTGACAATCATTCATGTTATGTCAGTTTTAATGCTGTTGAACATGGTACAGGATTTCCCTTGGCTTTAACCTACTTTTACTATTTATGTGAAGTAACTTTTCTTTAATATAAATGAAAACTACTAAAAAGTAGTTTTATATATACTTTTATATATATATATATAAAACCTTATATACTTTGTAGCTTATTTTTATTTTTTTGACTCATGCTATATTGTAACATTGTTTCATTTTATTTCTTGACTTATTCAGTAATTACTTTTGAACATTTTTAATAAATTAATATGTAGCTGAGTTGTATTTTAGAGCAGTAGAATCTAAATTAGCTCTTGTGCAAAAGACAGACCAAGTCCCAATTCCAGAAAGTCCTTGAGAATTTCCTTAGTTTTCAGTCCTTAAGTCCTACTTGAGTCCTATTCACTCCAGTTCGCTTCCCTGGTTTACACCAGATTTCAGCTCAAGTTTAGCAAAGCATATAAGCATGTGCTTAAGCTTTGCTGTTCAAAAATCACAATGTAAAAATAAGTCAAAACAAGCCAACAACATTTGCACGTGTTTTTACTTGCCTTCGGTTTTTATATATTCTGATAATATTTCCAAATTTTAGCACAGTTATTGAGGCCAGCAATATGCTTAACAATTATAACTCAACAGTTAAGTAAAAATAACTCCTAGAAGCTGGTTCTTTAAGAAAAGCACATCGGGAGACTCACAAAAAGTTATGGGTGCCCTCAACATTGAGTTGTCTTGAACAAACTACTTAATGTTGAATTATGGATTACATCTAATAGCAAAATGAGTAAGCAAATGTTTTAACAGACTACTTCTGCCAGGCTAGCTTTTTCCCCAGGCTTCTTTTAGGCTGAATATGAATCAGCTCTGGTCCAGAGGCTACATAACTACGTCTGTGTGTTGCTAATTTGCTCTGCTATGTCTCACTGTCTTCCTGGTTTGGGAGGCTTGGTGGGTTAGCCCCCTCTCTAAAATGCCATAACTGAAGGCTTTTGTGTTTTGCATACTGACTCTGAAACTTTTCGTATTTCACATTTCTTTCTTATTATTTTAAAGATGTTCTGTTTCTCATTAAATTCTGTACCCTATGCTGCAGTTGGTATTTTTGCAGCAGTGACTGCTTTGAATTGGTTTCATTTTCATTAGACAATAGGTAACAAATCCCTATGCTGAGGAGTCTCACTAACAGTTAATGTTTTATAAATACATGGCCATTATGTATTGCAGTATGCTTATTGCAGTATGCTACTTTAAAAATAGCTCTTTTCATATTGTTCTGATGGTACAAAAGGGACAATAAAAGGTAATTATGTGATGCTTCACAAATCTGTATTTAAAGTCATTTAAAATTGGGATGATGTTTTCCATTGTGAATCTTCCTAGTAATGACAATCGATAATGAAAACACACAAAGAAATGGAATTAAGTATTCCACATTCTTTTGCATATCCTGTTTTTTTCAATTGTCTAAATAATAGCTTAGTTCTTCAATAACATTTTTTTTTTATTTATTTCTCCTTTGTGTTGTGGTTAATTACTTTTACAGTGATCAAAGAAGCCTAGGAATCTTGATTTACAAGTGCTAAACTAGAGAGTTTACTTCTCACAGTTCTGATTCTTCTGTGATTATGGTGTATTAATGTTACCAAAGACTTAAAAGTGCTTGTGAGGCTGAGGCTTACTTTCAAACAGAACGGAAGCTGTGGGAAATATTGGAAAGACTGAGCATGAACAATTAAGTTATTCTACCAGCATAGGCTATAATCCTATTGCTACTGTATATTGGTTACCGTCTTCAGGACTGTGCACATAAGCTAAGTATTTAAAAGTCAGCTGTTAGAAAAAGGCTTCTGCCAGCTGCCTCCATCTCAGCACTGCCTGAGGGTGGGATTTGTTTGACCTAACTCCAACTGTCAGAAAATTAGGTGTCTAAAAAATATCAGTCGCCTACTATGGCACAAAGGAGACAGATTCACATGCATAGAGATTTATCAGCAGGGTCCATAGCTAGTGGCATACATTGACAGTCAAAGTATCTTTTGGGGAAAGATAAAAACAGAAGAGGAGAGAGAGAAAAGGGGAAGTGAAAACCATCCCTGGTGGCCATCAGGAGAGGGAAGTGACAAGGTCCGCAGCTGAGCACCCCCAGGCCCTGCTCCCATCAATCAGCAGCAGGTGGTTTACCAACACACACATGAACTTCTGTAGTAACTATGTGGATGTCTTCAAGACCTGCTCAAACTGTCAGTTGTTTATGGTCATGATGCTGTTAGTGCTGATGGAAGCATACTTTGGGGGCAGGTGCTGCAACTGGTTAAATGCTGTGTGCATGCATTTGGTCCACTGAGTAACCATGGAAGAAGGGTGACTCACACTGGTGACAGTCATTTCCCGTAAGACTGCACCATAACCACAACTTTGAGGCTTGCAGATGCAAGGATGTGAGAATAACAATGGGAAAATACTGCCATAAGGCTTTGGGAAAACGCTGCCGTGGTGAGTTCGATGAGAGATTTGAGCTGTGAGTGAAAGGCAGGCTTCAGAATTGCAAGTAGAAGGCCCTTGGTGATAGAAAACACAAAGACACTGTGCAACACTACCTTGGGAAGGGATGGACCACCCCAGGGAGATGCCTGTCTCCACTGGCTGCAGAGGGATTCCCACTGAAGTTTGTTGCTTAGCTTTTAGTTAATGCGAGTTGAATCCTACTCCATACACACACATCTGACAGCATGATACTTTTAATGTAAAGTTATATGTCTGTCTTCAGGAATCCTCATAGGCCATGCTCCTGGTGATACTATATTTTTCTTGGTATACTTATAGCTATCTTTAGCTTAGCAACTTTTAGTAGAATGCTTTTATTTATATCAAAATGACATATTGTGTAAGGAATTGACACTCGTCTAAAATGATCTGAGAAAATGGCCTTGTCCACACTCAGCAGTTGCAGCACTTCAACTGTGCCAGGAAGCTGAAAAAGGGCAGTATGCAATAACTGAAAATTATGCCTAAATATTTCAGCAGCTCATGCTGTTATGTCATCAGTTATATCTTGCTTATCCAGGCTTATTCCCATAGGGTTTAATGAACTGCTTAGAGTGGTAGTACTTCAGTCCCATTAGCAGCTGGAGAGGTAAAACAATTTCAGTAGAAGGAATCCCTTCCATCACAGAAATAGTTACACAGGCACAATACGTCATGTAGAGCAGGGCTAAGAAACCATTGTAGAATGATTTACTGACTACAGCACTGGGTTTTTTATTCTCTTCCCTGCCTTCTACCACCTGCTGCATCCAGTTTTTAAGTTGGATTCTTCCTTTGACAGAGTATCACTCATGCAGATCACTGTCCTGTTAAGGTTATTTTGATATATTCCCTTTGTGTGACTCCCTCTCTGAAGATCAGGCCCTTCACCCAAGTCTACAAGGTTGAAGAACTGTCTGCTGTTCTAGCTATGATCTCTAGTTCAGGAATGAAAGAACTAGCAGGAATAAAACTAGTCCCCAGGCTCTTTAACATACAGTACGAGTATAGTGAACTGGCTTATCTGATCCCAGCTCATGTACTGCTCATCTCTGCTTCATTGAAGTGACTATTCTCATCCTTTGGTGGGTGCTACATTAATCTGTAGTTCATACTACCCCATCACAAACCTACAAACACACAGATGCCAACACGCAGTTGCATCCAGGAATGAAGCTCTGACAGTCAGATTGACATAATCAGTAATCCACATATCAATGATTTTTGTGTGATTCAGTGGCAGCTTCTGTTCCTAAGGAGTATAGATATTCACTATTTCTATCAACAGTAAAACATGTGCTTGACGACCAGCAGTGAGGTTGGCTGGTTTGTCTGAAATGTGTAGATAGTATCTTCAGCAGTCATGTAGTAGCACTTTTTAAAACATTTTTGTCAAATAGTTATCAGTTTTGCAGGTATAAGCATTTAACAGAATGTTTTTTGACAGCTTAACTAAGTTTGAAAGCATCAAGCACTGGTATTTAGATAATGACACTGGCAGGAATGTTTTTACTGCATTAGATGCCAATTAAATTACTGATTTCATAATTATAAATCAGCACATTACAGTGGATAATTAATGTTGTCACACTCAAGCTGAAATACTTTATATAAGCATAAGCCTTTCCTCTGTTGATTTTCTAATTCAGGAACCAGAAAATATTGCATATCATCTTTTAATATTTGAATACATATCTTTTAGGATTCCTGCTCCTGCCTGCAGCCATAGCAGCGCACTGTGCTATATAATGGCTCAATTTAATGAGTGTGGAGACTGTTCAGAAGGGACATAATGATCTCCAGGGAGAGAACTGTTCATGTAAAATTAAGACTAGATTTGGGGGCAAAAAAACCCAAAACACTTAAAAATAATTGCCAGATTTATCATTTTACCAATAAGAAAACCTGTTGGAAGGAAAGCTGTTGGCAACTCACAGTAGCAAGGACTTGGTGCAGAAAGTTTTGTTCGTTAATGTGGAGTTGCTCTAAATTATAAAAGAGATGGTGGAGAGGTAGTCCTAAATTAAGGTCTTCAGTCCTATAATAACGAAGCATAATGTCCCCAATCTTCTCGGCTAATGGAACTTAGTTGTGGCCAAGCTGACTGATTTCCCATTGATAAGTCACACTAATAAATGCGTAGAGAACCTGACCATAGAACAGAGCAAACTATAGATCAAAACAGTTGTCCATCTTTGAGCAGAAAATAGGGTCTGATATATATTTATTTTTTGTTCTCAGAAATAAAAAAGCTAATGATAGTTGACCATGTATCAGCACAATAATTCTACTTATAACCACAGATGTGTTCTATTGATTTTGGCTAGGAAGTGGGAGGCCAAATCTCAGGGCCATTCCCACCTTCAGAGAGTTTAAAATCACAGCTCCCCCTATCAGGAGAACACCGTCAAACTAATGGACTTTCTCTGCAAAAGCATCTTCCAACTCTCTCTTATAATCGGGCCACACTGAAACCAGGAATGCAAAAGTGGTGGGGCTAGAAGAAGAAGTACAAGAGACCCATTTGTGGTTGAAGACACCCTTGCTATTAGCCAGATATGGGGTTCCAGCCTCTGCTCTCAGAACTCTTTATGCCTCTGTTAGTCAATATTTTTGTATTAAAAATATACCACAGTTGCTCTCAGCATAGTAATAAAAAAGAATGAACCTTACATGGGCAAAGTTGCGCATTCTGGTTTGTAAGGGGATCAGGCATGCATGGCAGCAAAATATAATCAGAAGTTGCTTTAGGTCACCATTTGTCTTCACCATCTACAGCTTCTAATGCAGCCACCCTGCAGCACACCTATCAACGTTGCTTTACTTTCCCAGCTCTTTCATTTCTTTAGTTTTCTTTCTTTACCAAATCACAAAATTCTGGTCATAAAGTAGAACCACTTTCCTGACTGCTCAATAGGATCTTGAACCCTCCAAACATTAGGTTTGAAATTGTAGAACCAAGAGACTGCCCAGTGTACACGGCAGCGGAGAGTGGCATCTGCTGACCCGATCATTCATATTTACACTGAAGAATATCAGAGTAAATACTTTACAATGTTATAGGTCTAAAAAGACATGATTTCATCTGTTTATGGCTTTATGATAAAAGCGTATGAATTTAAAGAGGTAAAAAGTGAAAATAAAACCAGTCTATTTGAATGTAATTTTTCAGTACTAAAATAAGGAAAATGTTATATTCTTGCAAAATGACTGTATTTTCTTTATCAAATATAGTGGAAAGGTAATTGTGATGCTTTTATGAGTGAACAGGAATGATACAATGACTGATTATTCCCAGTTTTCTACATACATGTACATTCTCTCTTTTTGACATTAATACACCTTTGAAACATTTCGTTGAAAGAATTAGTCCTGGGGTTTTTTTATGCCATTAATAATTTTGTAGTCCACAACTTTTAAAATTAAAAACTAAACCTATTTTTGGTTATTGAGACAAAAGCAACACTCTCTTTATAAATATGTATATACACCCAGAGTTAATCAGTTCGCTGTTCTGGAATTAGCTGACTTGTTTGCCTTGGTGTGTCGCCAATTAGCAGGAACCCAGGGATACTGTCAGCTGACAGCTGGAAAGAGATCCCAAGCTCTGCAGCATACGGTTTGCTATGTTGTACAAAACCCTGAGCTGATGGTATTAATGCTTTAATATTACTTATTAGAATTTTCAGCAGCAATCTGTCTGCTATTTTTTTAATGAGAAAAATATACTGCTAGAACCCTGCAAGGAGCTGTTTTCCTCAAATTCATACTTATTTTAGTGTTTGAAAAAGCAGCTTTTCGGTTGGTACTCCTAAAAGGGGTTGGTGGGGAGAAAAACAAAACAAGAAAAATCACAACAGATAAACAGAATGGGGGCGGAGGGGAGGAGAAGTAAGGCATTTTACTGTCCAGGAAGCTGCATAATTCTGAATGATTTCTGAATAGAACACCTTTAGAAGATTATTAAAGGGGTTTGTTCATGGGAATCTAGTTTTAAAATAAAAATACATACTTTAAGAATTAAATGTTTATTATTATTGATGGGATTCTACATGTGAGGTACAACAGTGGATTCAAATTTTTTTTTAATAAATGGTTGTGAATGGTTGACTTTTTTCTAGCATAGAATATACACGCACCAATACAGTCTACTGACATAACAGGTACAATATAAAAACACGGTTTGCTTCTTTTAAGATTTAGAATAAATCATCATTGTTTTCCTAATCTATTTATGCTTGAAAGGCTGGATAAATAAAACAAAATTACCTAATAGGATCAGAAAGTTAAGCCCCACAAGAGTGAGCAACACTGAAGGTACATTATTTATTTTCCGTCCTTAACTTTATTCTTCTCTAGAGATGAATACATTCTAGAGAATATATCCTCTATATATCCTTATATGTACTTAGAGAGAGAGAGAATGCAATTCTCCTTCTATTTTGTATATGATCCGTAAGAGCAGCTCTGATGTTGCACACTCCTGAAGTCCCTGCCACGACTGGGAAGGAGCAGCCAGTCAGAAACTACGGCACAGGATGTGGCTGGAGTCATAAATATAGGAGCTCCGTGAGAATTACACATAAACAATTCAAGATTAGTATTGATCTATTTTTGCATTATTTACAGTTGGCCTTGAGTCCATGTGCACAGTTTTAATGGAGCTTAGATGCATTAGGATTCAAGCTAAATATCACATTAAAAGCCCCCCCAGGGAGAAAAGCTTTCTGAGTACAGTAATAATGGAAAACACATATCTGTGGAGTGCTGAAGATGACTGTATAACCTCCTGTGTTGCTGCTACATAGATTAACGCATGACTGTGCAAAGTAATAGATATTTGTTGATAAGGTAGAAGTAATATGTGTAGTTAATGGACGAAAATTAAAATTACCGCATTTCTTCCTTTGCCTGGAGAAGTTTCATCACTGAATTAAAACATTAGGAGAATAATAAAAGAAGTGAAGAGAACTTTTTTTCCAGAGAAATTTGAAAACAAAAGTGTGATGGGAGTGAATGACCTTGCATGTTTCACAAGCTTAAATAGGCTCCCGCTGGCAGTGTGCTGTTGAAGGGCAGATAACAATCCCGCTGTTATCATCAGGGATTGCAATCACTGTCACAGAGCTTGTGCTGTCTGTGGAAGCAGCAGCAGAGAAGAGTGCAGATTTGAAATCAGTGTTATCTGTCAAGAAAAAGATTTCTCTGTGAGTTGGAGTATTTTGAAATGTACACATCCCTCATTTGAGTTTTGGCAGTTTGAGCAGATCCACAAGCAGAACTGATGCATCAGCACTTTCCCTGAAAAAGCTACATGAAGACAGTTACGTGGCGTAACCAGATGCGTGAGTGCAGCCAGTGCTCCCCAGAGAAAGTAGGGTTGTGTGTGTTTAGCAGCAGTTTAAGGTGGCAACATTGGTGTCAGCCAGTCTTCTTGATGGGACAACTGGAGATGTGGTGCTGGCACCTCATTGTATCACTTTTTTCCAGGCATGCTCTGCTTTTCTATATGCAAGCTGCAAGCATAGCAGTCAGCAAAACGGCCTGATTCTTTACCATACGATTTTCTCCCTTTCCTCAGGATAATTTTCTTTCTCAAGTTATGTTGGCTTTAGGGGGTGATAACTGGTGCAGTAAAACTAAGAGCAGCTCCAGCTTCCTTGGGAATCCAATACCCTGAGTTACAGACACAGGAAAAAAGCAAGTTCATTACTGCATAAGAGAACAGGACTTGCTAGCATGGGATCCATTAATATTTTTTTAATAATGGATTGTTACTGAACAAATATTTGTAATACAAACCAGTGGAATTGTTAGCTCTGCATTTAGAGCACCATAACTGAAAAGCAAGTGGAAGACAGTAAGCTGAACAGATCTGACATTTTACTCAGTACCATGATGCGGTTGGTATGAGTGTTTGTATAATGGCCTCCCTTACCTAAAACAGAGCCCTGTCTTTCTAGCCCTATTTGTTTGCCCTACTGTTCCAAATCCTTGTAGCCTGGGACCTTGCTCCCTCCAGATCATAGACCTTGATGCATTCATATTTCCCAAAGATTAGGTAGTGAGGAGAAAGTTGAGTGTTTCAGGTTGGGTTTTTTTTTTTTTTCATTTTAATTTTTAACGCAAAGTTGATGATTATGAGTGAATATGGAGTTTAGGTATGTTTGAGACTGAAAGCTATATTTATCATCTGGGCATTCATACTGATACTTTGGAAAAAGATTCAGATCACGTTTCAAACAACTAAATTTAGGCATTCTCATGTAGGTGTCCAGATAAACTAGATATCTAAGCTCTCATTGTCTATAGGTCATTAGTCAAAGGCTTAATCCAGTCATCCTAGAGAGCTACCAGCAGGTATTTACAGCAGTCAAAAGCATCAGCACTGGTGTAAAAATTTCTCCTCCCTGGCTGCTTGGCCTCTTCTAATGCTGCTTATTAAAGATTTCCTGTAAGACCTTACCCAGTACCAAAGCCCAGAGGGATTAGCCCTTGTTTTTTAGGGCTACAAGTTTTTTTTTCCAGGGCCAATAGAAATGATTACTAAAATTCAGCCTTCTTAAACAGAAGTTATTAGGTGTCAATTTGTGAGAAGAGCTATACTATTGAGATAAGCTCTGCAGGGAAAAAAAAAAATCCATTAAACTTAGGGGATTAAGGGCCCAAGAAAAATAACAGTTTATTCTAAATAAGCTTGTTTAGTATAAAAATGCATTTTTGTCCATATTAAAAATTAACTAACTGCTAATAAGGTTTAATCATATTTTGTGAGGTTTGAGTGTTCTGTGATCTGCAAATCTTCAGCACTTAGCCTTCAAAAAAGTTGGATGTCATGTCACCCAGTAGTTGGATAACAAGAGCACCAGGACAAAAGTTTGCCTGGTGCCTACATGCCTGGAAGGAGGTAGAGGAAAGAAAGCAGAGATGTGATAGAAAAGGTGGTTGAAAGATTTCCTATTACTTTTAGGTAAGAGTCTCCTCTTCTGTTTGGCTTAGTTCTGATCCCAAGTGCCTCAGACCATGCTGAAAGACAGTGAAGGAGAAAAAAGCTACCGAGCTTGTATATGACGGTGATATCCTTGACTGGAGACAATGCATTCACTTGCAGCAATTTGGAGGACCTGAGGCAGGACAGCACATTTGTGCCTAAATGAATAGGTTCTGCTAAGAAAGCCTGAAAGCATGGCCATGGCTATACCACTCCTTGAGACAGCTCAAATGCTTCTACATCATGTTGTCCAACACATACAACTCCAAAATTGTCTTTAGGCAGGAAGTGGAGCAAAGGAGATGTGCACCCGTACCCTCTGCTCAGACAAGCCCTTTAACTTTATGCAGGGTTTCCTTCCTGGAAGCTACATCAGCATTTTACTGGTTGCTCCATCCTGGAGCAATATGACAACAGAATCAGCTAAAAGTCCTTAGAAAGTCAAAGATCATGAGGGACTAATACTCGTCCCACCACTATTAACACTGCATTTGTAAGTCAGGAGAGTTGAGACTACTTTCTGCTGACCAGACTGTTCTACAAGGCAGTAAAGACTGTCAGATTGCAAGCAGTGGTCCTCACACACCTCCCAGGGCACATGCTCACCATCAGCATTCATTTCTGTATTCCCCGAATGTGATGTGGAACCTCAGCTGAGGTTCAGCCTTCCCTCATCAAGCTGAGGAACCACACTGCCAAGAAATCACAAGGGTCTAGCTGGACATGGGGGGAAAATATGTGTTTCACAGATATGGGAAACTTGTTCTTCTTTAGATAGGAGGATCAAGAAAAACACTCATGTCAGCTGATGCAATAGAGACAATTTCAGTTCAGAATTATGTTAGAATTAACTATGATTTGTGGCAGACATTGTTGTAAAATTAATTTTAACACCCCAGTCTATGCAGATATCATTTTCTGATTTGTTTTTCTGACCTGGATGCATTTTTCCAGCCTCTTTTTTGTTTGATCACACCTTGTCGACTTCATTTCCCCTCCTTCCTCAGTGTTCACTCCCTTGTAGGTTCATTGTAGTTTTACTCTTTATATGACTGAGCTTTGCGCACATGTCTGTGCCTAGTGCAGGAGCTTCTTCGTACAGATGTTGCCCAAAGACTGTATTCACACAGTTAATACTTTGACTCTAAACATTTTTTTCACCCGTGGGCAGTGCTCAAGATCTAGTCTTTTTCTGTGTTTAATCTTTGGTGCTTTGTGTAAGAATATTGTTACACATATTCTGAAAATGGGTATCACTGACTTCAGTGTTATTGGGAGAACTCACTAGTCAACAGCTAAAGAGCAATTTTTGTACTGATACTAATTTACAATTAAGCACATGTACAGAAACAATATAAATTCTTACAGTGAGTGATATTTTTCTCTAGGAATAAGTCAGAGATGCAAAACACCCAAAAAGTGTTTCCAGCCTTTCACAGCTGGCTTTTCATACTGTATTTATTGTTTTGTAAATATGCAATAACACTTGTCAAGTATTGCATAAGAAAGCATGAGGGACCTTAAAGATGTGTCATTCTCATCAAAATCATCTTTCACTGAGATAATTTTTTTTAAATAGTCTTTAGTGCTCTAAGCGTAAAGCTTGATGAAGCAGTTCAGTTCAGGCAGATGCACTGTTCTGAAAATGGACTCCCTTGTTTTAGGTGATTATCTGAGTTTTTACACTTATGATATTCCAAGCTCCATGGAAATTCTTTGAAGAATTCATCTTAATATGTTTTCAGATTGCATTGGAAACCTATAAAGTTACCTTCTGTCCTTAAAAGCCATCAGGTTATGGATTCCTTTCTATGAATTTTTGATAAGGTTGTCCAGAACAAGGGACAGAAGTAGCTGTCTGCCAACTAATCTCATGAAGTCTGCATTCACTGTTTAAATGGTTGCTTTGTAGAGCTAACCAGATCATGCAAAAACTCCCAGCAGATCCATGAATAAGAAATACATTTTGGTTTATATATTATTTACTGCTGTAAAGCTTCTGCACTTTTTATGAGAAAATAGGTCCTAGTTTATTAAAAGAAGAAAAATTCAATAATGGAAAATTTTTCATTACTTAGTTGCATCATTCAGTTCTGTCCCATATGCAATTGTCATATTAGACAAGCCAAACTTGCAAATCTGTATGTTTCTAGCAGCGGGTCTTGGAACTGAGGTTTCCCTTGGGACAATGGAGAAGAAATCCTTGGGGTCCTGCATGCAATTATAGATGCACCTGCTCTATCAGTCGGGCTCCCCTGGTCCGTGCACTGTATGTGCGTGCTGCCACGCAGCTCTGTTTCATACCACCCAGGCTCTGTGGAGCCTCATCTCCTTTTTGAAAATATGAATATGTGTAAAACAGTTCCCTGTTTGTCACAGCTTGAGTGGCGGACAAAGCAGAAAGTTGCATATGGGTACACAGCATAGAATTTATCTGATTTATCTGTACAAGTCGCATTTCACTTCACCATGGTAAGCTTGACATGCTGTATTTCTGGAGCCTACCTATTCCACACAGAAGTGTCAGTTTTCTTTCTGATGAGAAAAGCTGAAATAACGAGACTACTGTTTCCTTAGTATTTATCTGCCTTCTGAAGATATGAAAGCATGTTCAGAGAATATAACAAAAAGGTAGATAAAATGTGAGTGATATTATGGAACTATCACCAAAAAAAGGTAGAAACAATTCAGTGAATGCTGATCTTTAAATCCAGTCAATACAGCAACAGTATTGAAAGAAATGCTAGGGTTTTTTCAGTCTTAATATTTTCTCAGAGATTCATAGCAAACTTAAAGGAAAAGAGAACAACTATTGTTCTTTTGAGGGCACGCACAATAGGACACTAAAATGTAAAAATGAGGTTTTTGTGTTATGTTTTTTGTGTGTAATATTATTCTGATGGGAAAAAACAGTTAAAAGAAGTAAAATACTCCGGGTTTGTTGGGTGTTTTTTAAATCTATGATTCACTACAGAACACCTCACAAAGTCTTGTATTATTTGTTACAGGCACTTTTTAATGATGATTCATAGCTTTGACAGTTCAGCCTATTGATATCAAAACCACTTTGTGCAAATGCTCTGTGCTCCTTTGTTCCACTGACAATATGCAAAACCTTTCTTACACCACTCAGGATGTTCCACTTTTTGAAATTTGAAATTTCTGGCTTCAATCATCTGTTTAATTGATACATTTTATAAAACAACAATGCTTTAGGATTGTTTTCTGCTGTTCCAGGCACCACTAGCATAAGGAATGACAGAGGTTTTGTGGGTTTAAGTTTAAAACAGTGTTTTTACTAGCTGTTGCAGAAAACTACGATTACATTTCTTTTGTGTTTACATTCTGGATATGTTACAAAATGACTATAATTATGTAGAAAAGAAAGTGATGATTATATGGTCGGCTTTTTACATTTCAAAACTATAAAAATATTATAATAACATTACATGTCTGAGTTATTCTCATAGAAAAGCAAAGGGTGTGAGTTTTCTTCTGGCCTTAAATCAGGCTGTTTGTTGTATATTTCAGGTCAACCTCTGTAGGTTGTAACCACTGCAGTAAGCCCTGCAGAGTCTACATGATGAGCATAGTGGATGATTTAGGCACCTAGTAGGAATAAAAGAAAAATAGCTTTGGAATATGTCATATTGCATAAAAGGTATTAAATTAGCAAACAACTAGAAGCTTTGAAACAGTGAAATGCAGCTGAATTTGTTTATCTGGCCTGGCAACCAACACCTCATTCAAATCTCACCCCCAGGGAGAATTTGATCACTGACAAATTCAAACAAGAATCTTCTTTGTATTATTGATCAAGAAAGAAAAGCATATGAGCAAATTGGGTATGTATAAGTTTTTAACTGACAGGCAAATAAGTTTTTATTGCATAAATAACTTTCATAGTTAATAAAAAAAAGATAATAAAAGTTTTGCACCTGCGACACTGGTGAAAGAATTTTTTAAATAAAAAAATACTCTTTGACCTGACCATGCTGTGTGTTCCAGTTCTATCAAGGTGCAAGAGTATGACCAAGGAGAGAAACGTAGTGAAATGTTTTCTTTAAATAAAGTCACAACCATGACTCCCAACTGTGGTAGATTCCCAGCTTCTAAACAAGACAAAGTAAATACTTCTGACAAGCATCAGGCAAGTACACTGGCTGCCTGGGGCTTTGCTCTCTTCAGTGGGGAGGATAAGTGTCCTACTTAAAATTGCTGCAACCTAAGGAGCCTCACTGTGCGTAACTTTTGAGTCCTAGATAGGGGGATAATGCCAAATAAGTCATCCAACAAGTGCTTTGTTTGGGAAATGGAACCCAAAAGGAAAATTCAGAAATTTGTATCTTTAAAAGGTTTTTTTTTGCATGGAACTCTTGTTTGAAACCTTTTTTCTTCTCTCTTATCAGCTTAGTTTTCCCTGTAAGCGTGGAGTTCAAAATTTAACTGGGGAAAAAATACAGAAAAGCTTCTTTCCTAATGTCAAGATAATCTTTTAAACATAAAACCCAGAGGATAATGATATGAATGCTACCTCAAAAACTGGGTCACTCATCACTCTTCTTAAGAAAAGTTCTATTCCATTCTTATGCATATCAGAAAAAACATAGTACTTTGATAGGAGTAAAAAATCACTGCCAAAACAGCAGGATAGATTACAAAATATTTTAATTATTCCAATCCACCTTTCTTCTCTGAAGTTTCCTTCTGGAAAACTTTTTTGTGGAATGAGCCAAGTAAACTCTTTTCTACTATTCTTTCTTCCTAAATGCCAATGATGGGAGCAAATAACTTTATTTGTACCTGGAGTCATAAAACTATCAAGCTTGTTTCCCAGTTACTGCTCTGGGTTTTATAAACAACTGAAAATTTTCTAGAATACCTTCTGTGTTGTTCTTTCTTCATCTCTATGACAGTGATTATCTCAATCTGTAGTAAGGAGAGGCACAGTGGTGAATTTCTTATGCCCTCCTTGCACTTATGATCTGCTTGGCCCAAGGTGTAGATGTTGAGTGTACTTACATGTTAATTCAACACTTCTGCTCCCCTGGAGAAAAGCTAAATAAAGTTTGAAAGTGGGGGAAAAAAAGCATTTCTTTGGTAAATGAATGCAGCATTTTTTAGGTCAGACCCTCGTTAGTGGAAATCAATGTATCATCATTGACTTCCGTGGAGCTATGGCAAATCACATCAGCTCAGAGTCTATATGCAGTGATGATATTTGCATTTGCTGAGGCTTTGAACAAGAGCTGTAAAGCTTTCATATGGAACAGATTTGTTGCACTGGGAGTTCTTAAGACTTTCTGTTTGGAATGTTTGGAATTTGCTGGTTTTCAGATTTTCAATAGTGCTATAAACTGTCATATTACTTGTTCTGCTGGGATTTCCTAATTAGCAATGCTGAGCAGGAATTGTTTTGAATGTAGTGTGAACTGCTGCACCTCTGTCCATTTTGTACATTTAAAATTCATCTGTTTGATCAGAAACTTATCTGTAGAAATTAATTAAATGACCACAACTGTTACACCTGAGTTCTTGAACCTGAAAGTTTGTCTATGCAAGTACTCACTTGCATAGACTCAAAACACATAATTCAGTTGCATAAATGTATTTGCAAATAAGACTATTCTTTTGCCTTTTCAGCAAAGCTAGCTTGAAAAGTTTAAAATTTTGATCCCCAAAAATACAGGAAAATATTTCTCCTAAATTATTTTCCTTTTTTTGACTATCTCTAATTTTAAGCTTATTTGATGGCAAATCATTATTGTGCATTTGACTCACCACAAGGCTTATAACTGGCGGGCAAGCTGAGCTTCCGAAAAACACGAGTGGAGGTTATATGCATGCTGTGACAGCAACAAGCCCAAGGGCACAGCCTTCTGTTCTAGAGAAATAAGGCTTAGGTCCTTTGAACCGTCTGTCCCACAGGTCTCTAGAGAAGAGTATGAAAAAAGGAATAAGCACTTCCTTCATATGGATCTTCTCAGCCATTGATTTAAGAATGATTCTTTCTGCGTACTCCTGAAAGTACTCCTTCTAAATGGAATAAACTTGGTAGACTAAACCCCTTTCTCAGACATCCATCAGTCCCTGCCCGCACTGAGACCGTACCTGCTCAGGGCAGGGTTAGAGAACACAGGTGCAAATATGTCTATGACTAGTCAGTGTTTAATTCAACTCTGCCTGTTGCCTTTATCTTGATGCTTCAAGAAAACCAGAGGTAGAAGTGGAAGATTTGCTGAATGTCATTAGTGTCACTTTAGCCTGAGTGAAAGGGAGTGTAAGAACCAGAGCTGACGTTAGCATTTCAGTAGGCCCACACAACTGTTTCCCTTTTCTGGCATCCAGCTCCCTCTGACATCCATTGCAGTCTCTGCGGCTATATGCAGAGTGGGCCTTAGGATCTGGGGGATGGCCATTGATGATATTTTTGGGTCACACCTTACACCAGATCAACCCAATCTGCCAGTGATGCATAGCTGGTGTGTAATGCAAAATTGTCTTAAGGGGGAATTGTAAGAAAACAAGAGAGCTCTCTCTCCATAAGCACCTGCTTTGAAAAGATGGTGTTTTGCTGATGGATATTTTGTTTTGTGTTTTTTCAGTGTTGCCAGTGTTCTTGATTTGATTGTAAGCCCAATGATATTTTGTAAAGCCCAGAGTCAAGTGAGCACATAAGAACCTCAGTTTTCATTGAAGAATGAATTAAAATAGACCTCATGTTGTAGGAAAAATAAAACTTAGAAAGCATGCCCTGATTGCACAGGGAAGGCCTGGTCACCAGAAAAGGGTAGAAAATAATGCTTCTTTTGTCACAAGGGGAAGAAAAAGTCCTCTTTTCTTATTTTAATTCAAAGGAGATTTTTCAGCTGCAGAAGTTTTTTGTGCTACAACAGTGTTGTGAAGTCCTAAGAAAATATATATTCTGCATGTCTTTAAAGCTCATGAGTGGAGTAGTACACATGTGGAGCTAAATCAGTGCTCTTCATGTCCAGCTTGTTAAACTGGGTCTAGCAGAGTCTCTGCTTAACTTCTTGCGCCCCATTTGAAAGCTCTCTGTGCAAAGTATTCATATTAACATAAGTGGAAGTCTTTTACTGGGAAAGGGCCGGTAGGGTTGCCTTTAAGGCTTCTTGGCTCCATCACGTAACTCATAGTTTTGTAGATTAATTAGGAGATGTTATGGCTGCAAACTAGAGCTGAAAGAGCAGATCTATTGGCCCAGTTTTGTGGCTAAACAAACCTTCCATGCATCCACAGAAGCTCCACCACCTTCCACACAGCCTGCTGAAACATCATCACAAGTGGCATTATTTCAATATGTTTACAGTTTCCGCTCATTTCAAGTTCTTGTGTTGTTCTTACCATCCCAGTGCCTGAGCACCCTAAAGATGTACACTTAATTTTGAAAACTGACATGCATGAGAAGCAATGTGGTTACTCACTAATGCTAATTGGCTTCTAAAAAACCAAAAAGTTTTTCAGATAGTACTGATCTTGATATGTTTAACAGAAATAGAGAGGAAAATATTCACCAAAGTGAAAAGAAAGTATTTTCAAGCATTCATCTTCCTTTCTCAGTGAAGCAGCTTCTGTCACTCACCTGCCTGTTCTTGACAATCTTCATTTATCATAAGCTTCTTTTTCAGTTGTTTTCCCCGGCCTTCCTATCAGTTTCAGCTGATGAAACACCACAAGCAAAACACAGCAATTGGTGGTGGTCTGCTCTAGAGGACCCATCGGTTCTTATGAGAGCTGGTAAAAATGTGCATAGAAATAACACGGGAAGTGGGAACAGCTTAAGCTGACCCTGTTATCATTTCAATTGCTTTCTCAATTTTTAATGAAAGCCATCCCCATTTTCTTGAAGAAAAATTCTTATTTCCAGATCTGTCACTAAAGAGAACTGTCTAGTTCTTAAGCACCATTGGATAAAGAAGATCATAAGTACATGTAAAACTGAACATCAGAGTTAACTCTGTATTTTGCTGGATTGATACTGTTCTCATTCTTCCAGGTAACCACAAAGAGCAGCAGATCACCTTAGAACAGATTGTAATTCTTTTTTTCTTTTTTTTTTTCCCATGAGAAGGGATGGTATATTGAAGCTGTCTGAGCAATGTTTGGGTTTTTTTTTTTGTAGTCTTAAATAAAGTAAATATGACCATGGGGAGGAACTATCTTATCCCAATAAGCCTGATGCTGATCTCTTTTGTGCCAAAGTAAATCAAGAATAATTTTACCAACATCAGTACAGCCACATCAGTAAAATTCTTGTGGGAGTATGGAATATGGCACAGTGTCTCTGTAAAGAATAATGAAAGATTGCAGTGGGAATTGTTGTGCCTGTGTATCTCTGCAGGAAATAAGTGGAATTTGGTATTTTAGATAGTTGAATAAAAGAAACTTCTAATTTTAATTAATCAGGGCTGAGTTAATTAATCTGACACATGACAGGAGAACACTGTGAAACTTCAACCGTGTCATCTGAGACTGGACTGAAATACCTCTGGTCTGGAAAGGAAAAACGCTTTTCAAATCTGCTGTTAATATGATAGTGGTTGGCAGCATTTGGGCAGGATGGGAACTCACATAAAAGCAAATTGGAAATAAAGACTGCTGCTCTGTCTCAAACGTGGCTGTTATGTGGTGCAGAGCAATTCTTTCTGTGTGTGTTTATGAAGGAAACCAGGAAACAGCAAGATAATTTTGTTAGCACAGGCAACTTTTTTGCATTCTTCATGGCTGACTGTTTTTGCTCAAAGTGCAGAACTGATTTCTGAAAAGGTGGCCATTTAGACTGTTTAAACAACTGACTGGGTAGCGATAGGCTGCTCTTATGGGGTGTACAGATAGACACACGCTGCATCCATACCCGCAGCACTGCCTCATGCACCTGGCAGCTGTCCCTTGGCATGCCCATGGAAAACTCCTGTCTCTCCACCAGTTGCGTCTGGCTGCTGCAATAGCCAGGAGAGAGGAGGGGTCTGTAGGCAAGGTACTGAGATCAAAGGATGCTGCCTTTGAGGGAGGGGGGTTAAATCAGATCCCAGGAGGTTCAATACAGGATTACATTGTTTCCACTGCCTGCCTGGAAACATACTAAAACCCTGAACATCGCATTAGGTCCAGAAGATGTGAAACTGCTGAAAACACAGATGAAGCAAATAAGCCATCCAGTCAGAGAAATTAGAACTGCAAAATATTAATTAATCTAATTTATATGCTTATCAGTTTAGGGAGAGAAGGTGGTCAAGGAGAGCCATTTAACTCATTTTATCATTGGCCTGTGCTTCATCCCCAAATGAGAAAAAAACCTTACTTTAATGGGCAAAGGTACTGAAAAGATAAGCCATAGTGATACTTGCACTGAGAATGTATTTACTGTTCTCTGCAGTCTATGCATCTTTGTAAGTCAGCTCAGATCTGTGAAGTTTGCGTGAGGCTGCACTTCCTCTGGAAAGCTGATGGGGCTGAGCCTCCTTGGGTCATGTGTATATGTTCTGGTTTGGGATTCAGAGTACTGCTGTGTAGTAGATAAGAAAGTCTTTCCTCTGTAGCAGTACCCAGCGTTTTGTGGGAAGCAGGTCTGCAAGCAGTGTTTGATCTGTCAGAGGAACCAGGACTTCTGCTCAGCAGAGTCACCTGGGAGGTGAGGGTCCTCGGGGGTGCCTTTTGTCCAACCTCCCGCTGAAAGCAGGCCAGTCACACAGCAGGTAGCTCAACCTCATCCTGCCGAGTTTTGAATATCTCCGAGGATGGAGATTCCACAACCTCTCTGGGAAACCTGCTCCAGCTGACCACGTTCACGGTGTAAATTTTTTTTCTTTTTATTTGTCCAGAGTTTCCTGTGTTACATGTTGTGACTGGTGCTTCTCACCCTCCCACTGTGCACCTCTGAGGAGAGTCTGGTTCCATCTTTTCCGCACCCTCCTCTCAGGTGATTGCAGACCTCAGCAAGGTCTCCCATTAGCCTTCCCTTCTTAAGGCTGAACAAACCCAGTTCTCTCATCCTCTCCTTGTATGTCATATGCTCCAGTAATGAGTCCTCTGGTGCTTTTTCTTGCCTTTTTAAAAAAACCCAGATAACTGGAATATTTGGAAGCTGCAGTTAAGAGGATAGGACAGAGGACCAAATATACAGCTACCCTCACACTGCCCAACATTAAAATAAAGAAGAGCTTGCCTGTGACCTTGAGCTTATGGATTAGGAAAGACAGACTACCCGTGACATAGGAGCGAAGAACTCCTTATGGTGGTTTTTCAGATGTTGTCTCCCACTTACAGATTGTATCAGGCATTACATGGTAAGATGTAGTAAGTAGCTCTGAAGAGATAGAGCAGCTGATATTCGTATGTATTCAGGTTTTGAAGGGAAAAACTTCCATAATATCATAATATATACTGATTTTACCCTCTTCCTTTTGCCCAAAAATAATTAGTGTTATGAATACATGTATTTAAATACATGTGAACATAGAAATATGTATATTATGAGAAATAGCTTCATAACAAACATCTCCTTTTTAAATATAGGTACCTAAACTGCATGCATGAAATCTTTGGACAGGGTTGTCAGTTTGTAGTGTGCTGATGAGCATGTATGAGTCCCACTGGCCCTCCTCCTCTTCTCACTGTCACACAAAGCTGCCAAGGGTCAGTATGTGTTGCAGCCTTCCCTTGCCAGAGAGCATGGTGTACCCCTGCTACCAGGGCTGTGACATGAATGGTGTCATAGCTCCGTCCCACTCCTTGTACCCTTTTGCACTGTCTCTCGTGTTAGTGTGATAGAAAGGCATCTCTCTGCACATAGGCATGGATGCTGGGCCACTGGCTGTTCCTTTTTCTAACTCTCATAGAAAACAGGTTTCCTGCTAAGAAAATTCACATCGGCCTTGTGTCTGCAGGGAGGTGTCCCCCCGAAGAGGAAGTTCACTATTTATTTCCTCCAAGAACTAGTGATTTCTTCATAAAACTGTCCCATTTCTGTAGATCACGTGCCAGAGCTTCAGCTGCTATAACTGGCTGTATGGTTGTGCTAATGTGCTGAATTTACGTTAGTAGAGCAGCTACTCTTGTCCCGGGTAGCAATTTGTATTGAATAACTATTGCAGAGCCGGTGCACAAGAAACCACATAAATTGTATGTGATATGTACTTATTGCATATATGGTGAATATATGGAATATGGTGGATTAAAGGTATATACATACTCTTTTGTGGTACTTTGAACAGTACTCAGGTATAAATGAGGTTTTGTTTGTTGTACATACCACTGTTGAAGGGTACTTTGAGAAAGTTTGTCCATGATTATTTTATTCTTGGTTTTCTTATTAAACATTTATTAAAATAGAACCTTGTTACTTCAGACTAGTGCCTCGAGATTTACTGCACATTTCACACATTTTTTTAAATGTATTTTTAGTTTGAGAATTTTTTTGAATTGTAACTTTCTTAGCGTAGACACACTGCACTAGGTTGACACCATAGTAACACGTTACTCAGCATGGAATGCTGATGCCACTTCTTGCCTGACAGTTAAACAGGAGAAACAGGAGGTCTGTGCTTGTTTTGAAATGTGGACACACTAGCACCGTGTGTTTACCAACCTCTATTACACATTGATGCAAATAGTCCAAGTTATGTTTTATCACACTCAAATTTGAGTTCAAAAGGAAAATTGTATCTTTTTAAAAATGCAGGTTGCTAGTATTCAGCTTTTTGGTGGCAAATTATCAAGCTGCTTGAAATTCATTCTATCATGCAACCAAAATTTAACTTGGAACTGAAAAGCTGGTGATGAACACAGTGGTGTGTTGGTCGTGATGATATGCCATGGCTTCACATGTCTCTAAAACATTTTGAATAACAGCTGAATAGGTAATATGTGGCATGTCAAAAATTGTGAGAACAGAGGGTTGTTTCCCTGAGTGTAATTATGCTTCATACATATGTGGCAGTTGGAAGAAGCTATCTTCAGAAAGTCCTCCCAGGTTTCATCAAGAGTTCCTGGACTACATGCAGTAAGCTCTGCAGGTCTGTGCTGGGGGGCTTCCCAATGCTACTGCCCTAAGACAATCTGTCAGAAAGGTTTACCCCAGAGATATAAATAATAGAAGCTCTGGTTTCTTAGAAGTTGGGGCAGTCTGATTGTCAGGGTTGGACAGATGCCATAGGCCCAGAAATTTTGGGTTATTCTGAAAACATTTTCACTGAGCAGAGGGAAACCAGGAGGTGAAAATCTGTGTAAGTGAGAACCCCAGATACTTCAGGTATTTCATGTTTTTTTTCTTCTTTGTCTCCAGTCACATAATTATGGCTCTCTGTGTGTGTTTTCATGGCATTCATGGCAAATTCATTGTTTTTGTAGGGACCAGCTCTGACTGTGACTTGAACCTGCCAGAGCAGCCCTGACACTTGTTGCCAGGACAGCCTCTTCGCTGCCATGGAAGCAGCTATAGCTGCTCGCTGTGCTGTTTTCACAGCAGTGTCTACAAGGAAATGTAGCCTGTTGGCTGCTTCTTATTCACCTGAACTTTTACATAGGTTTCAGTTAAAGCACTGAGATGTGAAATGCTTTAGAAAAATGCACATTAACTGTTGTATTATTCAATTATGAAATCTGAATGTGTGCTCAAAATAGCACTAAAACCAAACAATGAAGTATTGTTCATTCGGTCTTAGTCTGAATGATCTCTGGTGTTTAGACTTACCTCAGGTAGTTACTACTGCAAGAGATCACAGTGATAAGTAAAAGAGAAAAAACATCTGCCCTTTGAGATTTAGTACCTTCTGTCTCACTCTGTTGAAGTAGCATGTATGGTTCAGCTGTCATGGTTTAATCTAACTCATTATATTTTACATTGCAATGGACTAGGTGTATGCACATGACCAGTTTTTGTGTATTATTTGAGGGAGAGTAACTTTCATGTGTGAAGGAAGAGGAGGTCACTTCTTAAAATGTACAAGTGTTTAGTTGCTTGCTATTTTCTGAACTAAATAAATAAATAATATTTCTTTTTATTTTCTACCTTTCCAGAATAAGGAGACTCTTGTCTTTTCATCTGTTTTTATAAGATTTCTTGCAAAGTGCTTTCTTGTACTTGAAACACACAAAAAATGCATCTAGCATATTCAAAGAAGGAAACCAGCAAACCAACTCAAGTTCATTATTAAAAACTTAACCTTCAGCAGATCTTACTTTTTGGTGTGCCTTGACTTATGATTTTTAACGGTTGGAGTCCACAATACTGGACACTGGTGCAGCCACACAGCTATGCAGCATCTAGCTGCCCTAGGTAGGAGTGGGAACCAGCTCAGCCTGGAACAGTGCAAACCTTTATACAGTGCAGGTGACTCCTCTTGAATAGTTTCTAATGAGAGACAATATCCTTTGCTTTGAATTCAATGAGCTTTTGAAATGCTTTTAAGTCATCAAGTGGCTGAGTAAAGGGTTTGCTCTCTTAATGGAGAGGAATGATACCTCTGTATCAATTTGCTATTCTCTTATTGTTTAGCCCTCCTCTCCTCCTGTCTCTCCACTAAGTGAAAGGCAGGAGGTGCATCATAAGGGCATGTGGGAGTATGTGAGAACCACAGCTGGCTGGGTTATGCTCAAACAACTGTGTAGGACAGAAGATGTCGTGGCTGGCGAGGTCTAGTCCCTACTGCCTATGAGGAGTGATGGACATGTGAACTATGGCGAGGGTGATGCCCAGAGCATGTGAGGAACCAACCGGTTCATTTCAAAAGGGAGCCCAGGAGCAAAGTAACATGAGGCAAGTGGGAACAGTCAGAGGACCAGGACCCAGCAGCAATTCATGGACCAAAACAGTAGCTAAGGCTTTGCACGCAGGAACTGCTTGGATCCCTAAAAATTTTGCTTCTTCTCTATTGTTAAAGACCCTGGATATGTCTGAGTCTATCTAGCTTATAAAGAAATCATCTAGAAGGTTTTTTGTGCAAAAAGAGTGACACAACTTATTGGTTAATAGTGTTGACAGTAACGCTAGCACCCTTACAAGAAAAGCAATCAGCCTGTTGAAAGGAATCCCATTCTGGGAAGGAACTAGAAGTAGTTGGATCTACCATGTCCTTTTGCCCTCTTGTGATGCATGGAGATCCCTATGGATCCTGAGCATGGAGTATGAAAGGACACATTGGCCAAAGAATCTAGTCTTAGGTAGACCGGGTAAATGCACTTTGAAAATGGACAGTCACTAAACAAAAATCTGTAGTGTTCTCATTAGCACAAAAAGAAAGAGTTCAATTAGAAATCAAATAAAAAAAAAAAAAATTATGTCACTCCACTTAATTTGATTTTTCACTTCATATGTATTCATTTAAGCTGTTTACACTAAATAAATTGATGACATTTGTGATTATTGTATATAATTACATATATTGATATTTGCATATATTCCATGTTGAACTGTGGCTTTTATTGTAGATCTGTCATTCCTGAAACGTATTGTTTATAATCAATATGAGATTTCATCAAATAACTGAATCTATTACTAAATTTGAAAACAATCTATTCTTGGCAGAATATGTGTGTTCATTTAAACTGAACAGTATCCATTTTATAAATAAGTCTACATACTGTCAACATATTATTGACTAGTCTCCTTAAGCCTGATGGGAAGCCGTTCCATTCTGCAATTACGGAATGCCTATAAAATGATAGGATTTTCAGCAACATTATTCTTAGGGAGCTTGAGTACTGCCCTGGAAAATTTTAAGTTATTTAATTCATGTAATACACTTACAGGAAAGAGGAGAAATGTATGACCTTTAAAGGTCCCTTCCAATCCAAACTATTCTACGATTCTATGATTCTATATATGCAGCTTTCCTCCAGAAGTGTTTTCAAATCTCCCTCCTTTTCTCTAAAACCTCAAAGGTAGTGAAGATTGTCAAAGCACAGCCCTTAGAATACATTTTATTTTCCTTGTGATCAACTTAGCTGAAAATTCTGTAAGTCAGAGCATGACTTATTTGTGATAAGTCAAGAGCCCTTGAGAGCTCCCTCTTAAGGGGTTTATCGCATTTGCTTCCCTCACTCTCTGTGTCGCATATACAAGTGATGGCAAACACTGTTTGGATCTAACGCTACAATCTGTATCTCTAAGTACCACTGACATCGAAGGAATCAGACCCTTCTGATTTCCAAAGTCCCATTCACACATCTGAGAGAGGAGTTCATTTGTCTCCTTCATGTGACTATTAATCTCATTTCCATGCATACTTAACTTGCAGGGAAGTTTTGTACACTCTTTGTTTGTTTGATTGTTTGTTTGTTTGTTTGACAAGAACGGCCAACCTATTTGTTTCAAAGATACTGTTCATGATACTGGCATGATTTCACAGAGCAGTAGTTGAGATGTTTTATTAGTTATTTTAGCTGAACATTTACTCTATGAAACTGAGCTATCAAAAGAGGACTTTTGGGACATTATCAGTTCAGTCTAATGTATGAGCTCAAATTATTGTAACATTATAATATGCTGCTTGGTGTCTTTTGCCATTGATTTGCCTACATTTTTTAAATTGCTCAATCAGAAGCCATTTATCTGATAAATTATTAATAAATAAATGTTTCTGATGGAAAAACAAATAATTCAGCATTGTAAATCATGTATCATACAGGCAACAGCAGTCAGAAGTAAACTGCTCTTGAGACAAGTAGTTTATGTAATGTAGATGGAAATTATGTAGTGAAATTAACAATTCATTGCAAAGAAAGGATGGCTGTTATTTTCCTAGACTTATACCAGATTCTGCAGTTTCTGCATTGTACATTTCTATGTTCTTTTATTGGTGCATCAAACATACAACAACAAAATTTAGTTTCAAGTGTGCAAAGGCATCTGCACTTGTTAGGCTCCGACCATACTGTAAGGGGCTCAAACTGGTCATTCTTTGTCATATTTCTGTAGAAACCTTTTGATTTAATTCTGCTTCTCCATTGAGAAATATTTTTTCCTGACTAACAGAATAATTACAAAGTTAGTGTCTTTTGGCAGGTCACATTGACATTGATGATTTTGAGGGCTTAACTGTATTCTAAATTCCTTGGGCCTTGATTTACTTTGAAAGAAAGTAGATATGTTCAAGCCTAAAGCTAGAAATTGTAGTACAGGGTTTGCAATTAAATACCATATTCACATTTGTGTCTGTGTCCCATTTCTTCAATATGGAGGCATAGATAGATTATAAAAAAACAGAAAACAGAAAAAAAGACAAGAACGGTCAAAAATTATCTCTAAATACTGTTAGCATTTTCTCCAGATGGGTGTGGCATTGTTCTCGGTATAAAAGTAGTTTTTCCAGTGATTTACAAAATGTCTGTAAAATACATTTCCGGTCAACATCAAGGGTAAAAGGCAGCAGAGTAGCAGTAGCACGTGCAGTATATCGCCTCTTGCCAGTAAAGATCTAACATTCTTTTTCCTGTAGCTCACTTAAAATACATGTAATTAGCAATTTTCTGTTATTGGGAATGTTTTTTGTTTGGGGCTCACTATTGTGAAACACATTTGCTGTTAATTTTCCTTCCCCTTCCCCTTCCTCCCTAACCTGCGCTCCAGATTCCAGGCTGCCAATGTTCACAAGATACTGAGTACGTTCAAAAACTTGAGCTGGCAAGCACTACCGCTGGGCCCCTACTGCACAAAATTTCTTTTCAGTCTTAAAGAAGGGAACTGAGTGTTTTATTTATTGTTTCCTTTTTCAAATATGCAACAAGCATCTTCTCTTTTCGTACAGGCTCAGCGAGTTGTACACCATTTCAGCAGAGATGTCTGATCTTTCCATCTGCATACCTGGAGTTGCTTTATCCCTTCACTGGTCTTTTCAGTAACCACTAAAGACTTCTTGAGACTGAACACTGGAACAGATGAGTTAAATTCTTCCTGAATGTTCTTCATCAAAAGTAGATGTACTGGACTTTCTGGATGTGCATAAGGACACAAAGGTTAGTGTATTCCTTAAAATCCTGAAGTTTCAGGACTGTTTCATTTAACCATTACCATTGCAGGCTATGTTTCAATTTGTTCCTTAAACAAAACCACAGGTGGACAAAATGGAGATTGACATCACATATATAGTTGAGATCATGCTTTTAACTGCCATGGAATAAATGTACTTAGTGAGCTGGTGCAACCCGAAGTCTTCTAAATAACTTGCTGGCCGACAAGAGCAAGCTCTACCCATGCTCTGAGCTTGATTGCCATTAGCCATTTTTGTGGTATTTCTTCTAAGCCTGGGTTTAGTGCACTGCAATCACACTCATTGATTTACAACTGGTAGAAAGGGGATGAGAAGAGTATTCTACTTACCTCTGCTCACAAGACAGTCCTTGTTTACAGTCAGTGAGGATGAGGCGGTAGATGTTTGTCCACCTGTGTGCTTATTTGTTCTAGATGGCTTGTGGGCTTCAGGGGAATGCCAAAGACATACACAACATGTTGGAAAAAATTAATTTCTTCCTAGCTATTCACTTTCTGGAAGCTGTGAGATTTTAATAAAATGCTTTTTCTATCCCTTGATTTCTGTTAAAATATTATATAATCTATGGATATTACTCTGTCACCTCTCTGCCACCTCAGGAAATCACCCTTGATCAGGACAATTCACTGACATCATTTTTCTGTGGTATGATTGAAAATGTAGAAGAAATCACTCTGCAAACAGATACATGCTTAGAAAGGTGTTGGAATGTGTGTGGGCATATGTGCACACCAAGTCATGTCTCAGACACATAACTGACAAGGAAAGTAGCAAGATCATAAAGATACATCAGGATTTTCAACACCAATCATAACATTATTTAAAAAACAAGTTATGTTATAATGATGTGGATAATGCTACATGCAGTAGAGAAGAAAAGTGAACAGTCATGTAACCTTGATTTTATTCTATGATTGCCATCTGGTTTTCATCTTCTGCAAAATATTCTTCAGGATTATTGCTCTATCTGGGTTTGGGGGAGGAGGAGGCAAAATTCTTTTCAGTTTTACTCTGTCAACCTCATCTTATTTGATTTGGCCATTTTTAAAAAATAATTTGTTTTACAAATACTATTTGTTCTTATTAAACATCTCCACAACCTATTAAAATGCTTTCAGGAAACCTATTGGCTAAAATAGATGGAGCTCAAACTTGATGCAATTAGAACTACATGAATTGGGTTCTGCTTTCTCATTTTTGTGGAAGGATTCTAGTGATATCATCTGAATAATAGCTTTCTAATCAATCTCTTTCTGTCTGCTACTCTAGCTAGCATTTCTGTTTGCATTCTAAATGCCTACTCCTTGTATAAAGTAAATAGAAGACAAAAATACCATCCCTCATCAAAAGGAATTGTTTCCCAGTTGGCACCAAATGTCTACTCCAGATAGAATGGGAGGAAAAAAAAAAAAGTAACAATACAGTTTTGTTTCATCTAAGTTCTATTGAAGTTACTGAGAGTTTTTGTAATAGAGTTCAGTAGGAACAAGAACATGGATATAAAAATACAGACTCCATTTAAAAGCAGAAGGTTAGAGGAGTTGCAAGATTTTTGCAAAGATTTCCATAAGAAGGAGAGCTATGTTAGTTCTGTGTGGTGCCCTCGCTGTAATACCTAAATATTTTCCGAGAAAGTAAAATTCATATAGGGCATATATTGTAGCTTTAACATGTAGACTGGTTTTTATAATATTACATCTTTTATACATGTGTGTATACAAAATACAGAACTAAGGGGTATTTCACACAGTTGCAGAGCTCAAATGTCAAAAGTGTTGTGAACTCCACCTCCTTGCACTGCATGCATGTTTGTAGTTTGACTCGGGGGATTTGTGTAATATGTATTTGTGTGGACTGTTAAAGATATATAATGTATAGGATTACGGCTTCTGCAAACTCAGTACAATTGTTGACAGAGCCTTGCTATATTAGGATGGGTAATGCTGGAAGATCCTACATATCTTTCATTTTGCTTACAGTATTGCTACTAAAGCACACATTAATACCAACATATAAATTTGGATGGAAAATTATGCCAAAAAATGCTTTATTCTCCAGTTTTGTGGATTTTGTAGTTTATGCTACGACAAATGTTACAAACATTATTTGACAGATTGGAGAACAAACTTTCTTTGCTAGATAATGGATATGTTAATTTTAACAGTGCAAATCAAAAAGAATGAGCTAAATTATTTGACTGGCTGCAAATCCAGTGGAGTTTCACCTGTCCAAATTTTCCATGATGAACTATATTACTTGCTAACTTTTATCTTTTGCAAGAACAGAAGTGCAGCTAGGGTTATCTACAAGGCCTGAAGAAGCTTGGGTAGTAAAAGTGAGAAATTACCCTGATGTAAATGCATAAATGATGGCTATACTGAAATGAGTACCAAGGTTGTTAAGTCAAAAACTTTGCTCATTTAATGAAGAAGCACCAAAAAAAAAGATATGATGGCTTATGAAGTGGGAATGTTTGGCATAACCCCAGATTTAAAACTGATCCTGGAGATTTTCTGCTAAGCCTCCAGCATACAGACTAAGTCCTGGAGGTTACAGCAGCCTCCTGGAGGTTGGGAGGAGAGTCCCGCGACATGGGGAAGACTGAAGCCTGCCCTTCCATGTGTTGGGAGGTTGACCTAATGTGTGGAGAAAAAGATGTCTTCTGTCAGATATATTTTGAGGGGAGGAAAAACAGAAGAGATCTATCCACCACTTCAGAAGTAGGTCAGAGCTGTGAATCCTAATCCAAAGCAACAGGACTGCAACTCAGCATAAGGTCTCTTAAGTTCCAGAAAAAAGGGTTGTTTAAGATATGTCTCTGCTCTTGTCATCACCTTTGCCTGACTTGCTGGCTCTCCTGAGAACCATCTTTCACACAAGAGTAACCGTATCTTCCTCTCAACCATTATGCCTCATCAGCAAACCTAAACTGTATACATCTATCTATAGCAGCAAAATAGGGCTTGGACATTAGTTTGATCCCTGGCTCCTGCTCATCCATCCCATCTGCTCACGTGTTCGCTACATGATTTTGCCCCACAGTCCCACACAATGCCAGGGTAGCAGGGAGCAGCTAACGAGTTCAGGGTAGTTCAGGGAGAAGCATGGGGTAGGGACAGTTTCCATGAAGCAGCTAAGAATACCGCCACCTTTTTTTGGGGTGGAGAGACTGGATCACCCACACTCTGGGCAAGAAAATTAGCCCCGGTCTGTTTAACTTACAAACATACACACAGCCAAGTGCTGCAGGCTGCAAGCTCCTCTGACTCTAATTGGAGCACTGATATCTGTACAAGTTGTTCCATTATTCTCCTTTATGGAAAATGAGGAAATGGCCATTAGGAAATGGCTTCAAGTTGCACCAGGGGAGGTTTAGATTAGACATGAGGAAAAATGTCTTTACTGAAAGAGTGGTTAAACATTGGAACAGGCTGCCCAGGGAAGTGGTTGAGTCCCCATCCCTGGAAGTATTTAAAAGAGGTGTAGATGAGGCGCTTAGGGCCATGGTTTAGTGGGCATGGTGGTGCTGGGTTGACGGTTGGACTCGATGATCTTGGAGGTCTCTTCCAACCTTAATGATTCTATGATTCTATGATTTATCTTTAACCTTTTCACTGGCCACGACTTGTGGTTTAACCCGGCAGGCAGCTAAACGCCACACAGCTGTTCGCTCACTCCCCCCACGCCGGTGGGATGGGGGAGAGAATTGAGGGAAAAAAAAAAAAGTAAAATTTGTGGGTTGAGATAAAGACAGTTTAATAGGACAGAAAAGGAAGGGAAAATAATTATAATAATGATAATGATAAAAGAATATACAAAATAACTGATGCACAATGCAATTGCTCACCACCTGCTGACCAATGCTCAGCCAGTCCCCGAGCAGCGGTCATGCCTCCCCCAGCCAACTCCCCCCTAGTTTATATACTGAGCATGACGTCACATGGTATGGAATGTCCCTTTGGCCAGTTTGGCTGTGCCCCCTCCCAGCTTCTTGTGCACCTCCAGCCTTCTCAGTCGGTAGAGCATGGGAAGCTGAAAAGTCCTTGACTAGTGTAAGCACTGCTCAGCAACAACCAAAACATCGGTGTGTTATCAACATTATTCTCATGCTAAATCCAAACCACAGCACTGTACCAGCTACTGGGAAGAAAATTAACTCTATCCCAGCCGAAAACAGGACATGACTTAAAGGACAGAGAATTTGAGGAGGATAAGCTGAGCCACCCCCTCTTTCATTTTGGATTCTCAGGCAGGACACAATGACACAATGCAAAGGATGCTTGCAGTGTTTGTTGCTTTTACATAGTAAAACACGATTGTTCAGACAACTATAGTGACCTCTAATACTTATCCCCAGGCCTTTTTTCTTTCTTTTTTTGGTACCATTTCTAGCTTTGATGAGATAAAGAATTTGCATGAATGAAGTTATGTTTTCCATTTTACTGTTGTGGGGGAAGTTTATTCCCTGTGTCTGCTTGCTAGTTCATGGTTTGTGTTTGTATAGTCTTTTCTGTATACTTTGCGTATGTGTTTTAGCTTACTAGTGTGTTGAGCATCACATCTATTAGCCGATTCTGATGAAACATCTATATTACAATTTCCTTTTGTACAAAATAAGAAACTTATAAACATGGAATTTTTTTCAGTAATAAAGTGATGAGGGAGATATGATGATAAGTTTTATCAATTAAATAATTAAGACCAAAGTACAAAACCATGAATTCTAGACATTTCGTCCCTGCTATCAAAAATCTGAATATGAAACAGTTTTACAAGAGGAAGTGAAGGATATATGACTTTCCCTTTCTCAGTAATTTTACTCACATAAGATTTAAAAAATATTTGATTTAAGAAAATGTGGGCATTTTTACTCACTTTGAAAAAAAAGCATTTTAAACAGCAGGATGTAATTTTAGACTATTTGCAGTCAAGAGGCCTCTGCTGAGCAAAATACTCATTCAATTTAAGAATGCAGATTATAATAATTTTCCTATCTCCCTCACAGCAGGATTCCTGCCATCGTTTTGCAAACTCACAGGTTGCAGTATTGAATGACTAGCTAACTTCAGTTCCAGGTAACACACGCTTCAAGCATATTCTTATTAGCTCAACTTAGTTATAATGCAAAGCTGCTTAGTTTCACCAAGTGAAATGGGATACACTTAAATTGCCTCATCTAATATAATACTCCTTCTTAATACATGCAAAGTGGTTTATGATGGCAAAGCTTGTAGAGCATGAAAATCAGCAGGGAAAGTAAGGTTTTCTGACTAAAACTGTCAAAAAGAAGTCCTAGTTTATATCATTTCTTTTTAAAGAGGTTAAGAATGAGGAAGCAGAGTATGGAGTAAGAAATAATCAGTGCAGGAAAATGTAAATTTAGTACATTAACCTTTTTAATACATCAGCTCTACCAAACAAGAAAATTACCAAGTAAAGCTGTTCTTTCAGTAATGTCTTCTGCACCGTAAAATTAAACGTAAAATACACAGTGGCCAAAATATATTGCAGTAAGAAACAATAGTCTTTATTCTATCTGTTTTATCCAGAGTTTTATATTGTGCACCATGTTTCCTTTTGTTGGTATCATTAATCCAGCTTCCTGTGGCTGTATTAATTTGCAAGGACTTTGTAATTTCAGACATTGATAAGGAATTATTTATCTTTCTTCTCCCTTTAAATGCTAAGTGAATATATCCCAATCTTGTATACCTTGCAGACACAAAACCTGGTTTCAATAAAACCCAAAAACAACACTGGTAAAATTGTTTTTCTTTCCCAATATCCTGCACCTGCTGTCTGACCGTAGGGCTGTAAATCCTCTCCCTACATCCCTTTCCAATACTTCCAGAAGACTGTTCAGAGAGGGGCTAAGCTGCTACAGGCTTTGCAGATGACACCCAAGTGCATATCTCATTTTCCACAGATGCAACCAGAGCCATCGCAAAGATGTTGCACTGCCTAGAGAAAAGTGGCTCCTGGAGAAGAGCATCTGGCTGAGATTGAATTTGGGTGAGATCCAGACAATACTGGTTGAGAGACAGAAATGATCCAGCCAGTTGAGCAAGATTCCTAGGCACATGCCTTTAAGCATTAGTTTACAATGATACTGTTCACATCCTTGGAGAAAGGTGGGGATAAGCATGTTGATGAGTTGTGGCCCCAGAGAATGAACCAAGAACTCTTCCCACTCCAACTAAAAGCATCTGCAACATAGGGGGTTTTTCAGTCTTTCTCAGCTTTTCACGGAGCTTAGAAAATGAGGCAGCAAAAATAACAACATCTAAAAAACTCTTCCATGCCTACAAGACAAAGGCCTAGCCGCAGAGATCTCTGCACACTTTGTAAGAGGTTGATCTAACTCATTGTATCCAGGGCTGTTTCACCCTTCACAATAAGAGAACCTTGCTCTTGAACCACAGTGTCTCTGAGGCTCCCAGTTTATTTGCATTTTGGATGGAAAGCACTAATCATGTTCTCAAAGGTACCATTGTTTTGGATCTCTTGATATCCATGATTACTTTTTCATTTTCCACAAATGGACAGCTTCTATAAGAAACAGTTTAAAAACTTCTGAGCAGAGAAGGCTCACAAGAGCATAACCACCTCTTCTGGTTATGCAGCGAGCTCTTAGGGTATGTACACACTGCAGAGTCCTTTCAACAAAGAATTTGACTTTCAGAAGTTCTGTACATCTGCTAAAATCAAGCCTTCTACTCTTGGTAGGGGAAAGGTGAAAGACAGGTGATTTAAACTGTAGGAGGTCACACAAACATTCTTCATCTGTGAAGTGCCAGGACACAACAATAGTAGCCTATAGAAATTAATAACTGGTGAGTAGACGTGAAGTCATACGTGAAAGCTGCAAGCAAATAACGCCCCATGAAACCACACAGTTGGAGAAGCTGAACACAGTAATCTTGGGGAAGCTGAAGTCTAATTTCAGGATGGAACAGGTCTTCGAGTCTGGTCCCAAACATTAATGAAAAGTTATGAGCATCTTTATGGAGGAGAAACAACTGTAAAACTGTTGGTATTCACTGTCAAAATCTTGAACCTTCTCCCTGGCAGCATTATCTTTGTTTTACTCAGTTCCCTCAACAGGGAGCAGAAAAAAGGTATCCTGGGGTCTCACCATTGAGGATTTTGTTGGTGTAAGCAGTCACCTGCAGTGTGCATGTTTATTCCCCTGGGTTTTCTGAGGTCACAACATGACCCAAGTAAGACATGCTCCTCTAAATATTTCTCTTATGTTTCTTCCGGTTCACATTCAGGAGTAAGCAAGAGAAAAACGGTAATACAGGTCATTAGTTTTTTGCTTTTCTTACTGGGGATTGCATGGTTTTGATTTTTGGTAGAGACTTATCAGAGAAATTTCTGTCAAGCAAAGATATTTTCAGACAGTATTCGAGTCACCCTGTTTATTTTCCATATATATTTTACATACATGAACTGGAGCACTAATCATAATTGGTTAATCTTTGGTCCTCATAAGGAAAATACATTCCTAGAACATTTTCCTCCTGGTAATTCCTTCCTTGTAGTCTCTTCACTGGTTCACCAGCTGTGCTGCTTGTCACAGCTCCATTCACTTTATGAAAACTATTTAAAATATTCTCCATTAAAAGCTGTGTAGAAAACTCAGTGCACATTTGTGAGGCACTTGTAGGAACATGTAGTTATTGGGAGGAATAAAATAAAAAATGCAAAACTACTATTCAATTGGTATGTGTACAGCCATGCTGTACTTATTGCTATCATGAATAAAGCATTTGTTTTTCTAAATTGTGTGTATATTCCTAGAGGGGTACTTAAAAGACAGATCTTGTTAGAGAAGGCATGGAAACAATGCAGAATTTCTCCTGTTTCATTACTCGAATCATAAGGTATAATCATAAATCCTGACTGCAGTCGGACCAGCTAAAAGGGCACAGGGGACTCCTCTAGAAATCTGAGAGTTTCTTTTCCTTGACCATTTGTGTAACCCAACTCCTCTGAGGAATGAATGGCCAACCGATCCACTTCAGGATCTACTTGTGTCATCCCCCCCAAAAAAACGCCCTGTCGCTGCAAGGAGTCCCAGCAGAGCCGAGGGCAGTAAGCACCCCAAAATGCTTTCTTGGTCAGCCTCTGCCTTTTGGAGTCTTTGCAAACCAGAAGCTGGGGTGTGAACATTTTGCTTTTGAGGATGTGTGATGAGAGCTGACGTGCTTTGATCTGCTAGGAGACTCACAGGAAATACTGGCTTAAAATACTGGGTTCCTTGGGGAATTTATGGTTGTTGGTTTGGTTGGTGGTTTTTTCTACATTTTTAACTGTTACTTTAAAGCCTAAATCCCCCTTCCTTCCCTAAAATAGAGTTACAAACTCAGCTGCAAGATGTGTATACTATAGGATACCAAATGCTTTCTGTGTCCTTCCTCATTGTTCTGATAGAGGGTAGCATTTTCCCTCCTTTATTAATACGCTGGTATCTTGATTGAGATCAAGAAAGCTACTGTCCTAATGGGCCTGACGAAGTGATCCCTGCTTTAACAGCTGTTGCATAGTGCTTCAAATACCTTTTAATATTTCAAATATACCAAAACTATGTACACATAGTTTACAAAAATTTAATCACAAGTTTCTTTTTAAATTAGTAATGCAAAAGGAAAAAAAATTAAAATAGCTTTCTTTTTCTTTTTGTTTTTGATTGATTGTTCTAGCTGACTTTTATGGCACAAATGGCACAAATACCATTCTCTGAATTTTTTCTCCTTGCAGATTAATGTGCATGGAAATGAGGTAGCAATAGTATTTTCTTTCCATAAAACACTCCTTTTACAGCTGTATGTATTGTGTGGTCCCATCACATGGTAATATACACATATTACTACGTGAATATCTGTTGCAGCTTGTTTGAAAGTGTCAGCTGTGCCCTCATATAGTCATAAGGCTTACCATAAACAAATCTTGGATATTTGGTTTTTTAACATCTTTTAGATGTAGCCTTCTAAAACTATGTAAATGCATACAATGGATAGAACTTTCTGATGCAGTTTTGCTGTCCAATGTCATGTAACACTAAATTATTCCTAAGTTATGTCCTTAAGAACAAAAGTCAATGTCCTTATATATGTTTCTGGATTATTGGCATGGTCCTAGAAGCATGTAAATAGCTGACATATAATGCAAACAGAATTTGGATACAGAAACCTACCAGTGTAAATTAAAAAAAAAAAAAAAATCTTTAGTGCCCATTTAGTATCTGAGGATTCAGAAGTATCTTAGCTTGCAAGAAAGCTTGTCACTTCAAATCCTGTGATCACACAACCCAGAAACATTGCTCTATTGGCTGTGCTGTGGATTCAGCTAACTCTCGTATTCCACAGGCAGTTCAGATCTCGCAAGCCAGGTACCTCCAAAAACTTGTGTTCTGCATTGAGCAGATGCTGAAAGTTTCTCAGCAATCCCATGCTTCTCACCTGAGAACATGGCCAAGTTTTTCCTAGTTTGACTACTTAGGCTTTACTTAGGGAAAAAAAGGCAACAGAGCCTGGAGTCTAAAATTTACGTCTCTCTCACTTTCAGAGGTAACCGACACCAAGTCTGCTTTCCAACATCAAGTCAGCAGAGATTGTGAAGCCATAGGATAACATATGGAAGGTGTAGTCACTAAAATACTTCACTGTTTCAATTTTCACTGACTTGTGCTCATGCATTTGTATTCTTATGTTATCATTGATAGAAGTTATGTTCAATGGTAAATGGAAGGAAAACATGAAAAATAAATGGGCCATGCACTTTATCCACCTCTATTTACTGTCCCATATCACAGATGTTTATTTAACATTTCAGATCCCTGAACAGATTAAATCTGTGGATGTTTAAAAAAAAAGGGTTTTCTACTTTTGTCCTGTTTTGCAAAATTCAAAATGTCATATGAAAATCACCCCATTTGTGGCTCAGATGAAAAGGTTTGATTCTTCTCAATTTCATGTTTTAAAAATGGCACGGATCTGAAGTTTATTTTCTTAATATCTTCTCTCAAAAAAAAAAAAAAAGGGAAAGATGTGTTTGCCCAACCTAAATAGCTATTTCTTTCATCAAATATATCAGAGATTTTAAGTCATTTTCAGAAGATATTATAGCTTCATCCAATCCTTTTATTCGCAGTGACTCTTGGAACCTGGCAGCTCAGTCAGGTGTGAAAAATAATCTCAGTTTTATAAGCACTCTAAATATACTGGAATTTGGTTTTTCAGTAGCTAGATGACATGAAATACTTTTTTTTTTTTAATCAATATTCATTCCAAGATAGTTGCATTACTTACAAATGACAGTGAACTAACATAACAGAATATAGCATTTCTGTGCTTATAGAAACTGTGGTGGAGACTTGAAGACATGCATTTGGATTCTTTGTCCCTGTTTCTGAATATCATGACTCCTTTATTTAGAATATGACTATATTTCAAATATAAGCTAAAAATAAAATAAGGAAACATTTTCTTTTTTTTTTTCCCTGACAAACTGCGTAGATCTCACAGGCCCAAACTTGAATGGTACAATCTGTTCCTTGGCCTCCTTGGAGGGACTGAGGAGTTTTCCTGCCTAGAAGCATAAGCACGTAGCAGAAGTCTCTAAATTGAGAACTTGCTCATTTTAAGCTGATTCTGTAATCAGCAGCCCAGATCTGAATCACATTCTGGAAACGTTCATCTCTTGGCATTGATTCTAGGGAGAGTTTAAGGTGACTTCAGCTCCCAACTTAGGCACTTAACTGAGAAAGTCATCACGATGGAGGGTGAAACCAGACCCCAATGTTGCCACAATCCTACTCCAAATTCTACATGAAATCCTGGTGTAGCTGAAGCTGACAGGAGTCATGTCATTGACCCCAGGCAGCTAGAAGCTGTCCTCAGACCTTGATTCAAAACTTGCCAGAAAGTTTAACCTTGGAAAATAAGGACATATGGAAATATTGACACAGCCTTGAAAGCTGTAACTCAAATGTGTCTGCAGTAAAATGTATCAAGCTTGTAGCTTTGACATAGGAATAGGATGATGCATAACTCAATGAATACAAGAGGTCTTTTCCTTTGAAAGTCCAGACAGCAGTGCTCTCTCAGCAAAGCTTAACAATATATAAATATCTCTTTGTCACTGTCATGAATGCTTGTTTACAAACCTCTCAAGCCCACAGAGTGCAAATAAAAATTGACAGGTAACATTATAATTGAAGGTGCATGCATATATGCTGCAGTGTTTTTTATTTATGCAATGTTGTGTTGGGCTGTGCCAAACACACTGTAGAAATGGGACCATTGCAATCATTTTAACAAGTTATTTGGCTGCATGCATGATGTGATTTACTTCTGGGTCTCACGAATGCATTCAGCTTTATTTGTTAACCTAGCAGAACATTATTTATTAATGAGTTCTTCATGCTTTATTAAGGCTAATGTCAAAACACCTCTGTGGGACTCTAGGCATGTTCTCTCTTTGTGTTAAAGCCTTCTAAAGAAAATGAAAAATTATGCAGCAAAGCTGCAGATAAAACCCAGTAGATATCAGTTCAATTACTCTTGATCCTGGCAGATGATGTTTCTGAATATTTGTGAAAGCACAGCATCTGATTGTGTGCTGGCTTAAATTAAAGCATTCTGCAATCTCAAATGTATGTAATTAGAGCGCCTTAGAAACCTAACAAGGCTACTGTGGTCTCCAAAGCTGAGTGGAGCGCTCAGATGGCAAAAACTGACAAGTTCACCATGGAAGTAGAATTCATGCTTTTTTCTATGAACTGATGTTTCGTATCAGAGGGGAAGGCTTCTTCATGGGAACGTTAAAATGATTCAAAGTAGTAACAGGGTGAATCATCTGTGATTTTGTGTAGTTTGAGAGGACTATTATGGCTCAGGAGGCTAATACTGGAGTTCAACAAACTTTTTCACCCTTGATCCAACTGAACACCTTGTTTTCTAGCACTGACATGAGATTCAAATCCAGCAGTTCTGCATATCTTAACCTGTAAGAATATCTTGGGACGTATTTCATTATTCTTTTACATGCATTGGTATTTGACATTGGTTAGCAACACCAGCTTTTACACTGTAGACACATAGACAGAATGGAATAAACATGTAATTTTATGTAGTTGAAAAAATGGTAATTCCTAGAAAGTCAACATGTTCATCACTTTTTACATGAAATAGATATAAGCTTTACATGTGTAAGAAGCCTTCAGATAAAGTTCTTAGTTTGCTGCCATCTTACATTTGAAAAGCACCCTTTTAAACACATGCTTTCTAAAAAGATTTTGGTTAGCAGACATAACAATGGCCGATCAGAATCACTTGAGTTATCATAATAAGCAGAAATAATATTAAAAAACCCTAATCTATAAAAATGAAAAAAAATTAGAAGTCACTTCCTTTTATGAATGCACAAAAGAAGACATTTAACATCTGAAGTGACAGACACAACAGTTTCACTGTTGAAATCTAAAGGTTTTGCGCAGTTGAGATGCTATCTTGTTTTTACTGAAGACAGAGTTTCGTTATAGGTTTTAGTGGAGAGGAGAAATAAGGCATGGAGTCTTACTTTTACTCGCAACTCATCACACTAGCCTACATTTATGTATCAGATAAATAAAGTAGCAAAACCTGACCAAAGCTACAGGCCAAAAAGACTGGCTCACTTTCCGACTCCAGCAACAGAAATCTATGGAGAAAAAATCCTGGAGGGAGCTGCAGAGAGATGATTTGGACACTGCATAATCACTACTGCTCTATTTCCTATTTTCTGTTTGTAATTACTACCAGTTATGAATATTTAATGTAAGCTTGTTTTGAGCTTGTCCTTTTTCTTTCATCTTGCTACTTTCATCGTCTTTCACAACATCTGAGAGATCAATGTAAGGCAATGGGATGGTAGGGGAACGTACCATATCGTTACCATATCACAGCAAACATAAATAATTGGGGGACAGATCCCCAGCCGGTGCCTGTGAGCAGAGCTCCCCTGGTTTCGGTAGAAGCTGGCTGGTTACAGGCTCTCACACTGAGACCTCTTGGCATAGAGATTTCAGTAACATAAACTGAAGACTGCCAGGCCCACCTGCTGGAGTGCTTTGTCCCGTTTTCTGCCAAGTAGTTACTGAAGCCTGGTTTGCCTCTTTCCAAGTGGGTGCCTAATCATCAGAGAAAGAGTCCTGCTTGTCTGGTGCATGTTTTTTGTCTGGCACTAGCTATAAAGCTGTGAAATAAGCCAGGGATGGTAGAGGAGCGCTCTGTTCTTTCTCCTCTGGTTATCTTTTGTGATAAATAATTGATCCTGCTACAGATGTTAGTCTGTAAATCCCAATGGGAAGGAAGCACCCCCTGCTAGCCCAGGAAAAAATCTGGAATGACAGAGGCAGGATCGAAATTTAAGCCACATCCTTTCCATTGGTGCTTCCTATTGTTTAGCTTGGTTAACTGCAGAGGGCTTCTCCGACAGGTTTTGGGGTTTTTTTCCCCATGTTATTCAGCTACCACAGTTACTACAGATTTTCCTCTTCCCAACCTTCTTCAGGCATTGCCTATATGTTGTATGCAGAACACAGAGTGTAGACGATGAAGAGGTGTAAAGCATGGCATTGCAGTGCTGTGCCCAGCTGCCTGCTCTGGATCCAGCTGAAGAAGCCTTGGACTGTACAAAGGCCCAAGGAAGTGGGTAACTTGGCTTCCTGAGAGTTGTAAGGCAATCCAGGCTGGTCACCAGTCTCACTGCCTCACTGCCTGCTGCAGGCAGGCACGTTGCAGGTATTGCTGTTTTAATGGCCACTATTTGGTAGTTTTACACTGCTGTTTTTTGTATGCTCAGAGACTTACGCTAATAAGAAAGCAGAACTAGAAGAAGCTGTCACACTGAACGCTTTATACATTTGTTTAATTTTTTTCTTTTAGTGTAAAAAAGATGTCAATAAAATTGCATTTGTTTCAGAAACAGCTAAACACAATTTGTCACTAAGACTTAACTAGAGTCCAGAAACTCAGCAGTAACTCATCCTAGACCAAAGGGAATCTGTTGAGAGCTTGTTAAGTCTCTCTAGACTACAAGGGAGGCAAGCAAATCTGCCTTGTACAGTTTTCCCAAGAGGAAACAATTAAAAATCATCTTGTTCAGGAACTCCTTTATATGCTTTTGTTTTTAATAAAGCCCTTTGAGACCAGCAGCAGTGTGTAATATACCTGCTGCTTTTGGTCTGTATATGGTCTTTATGCTGCTCCTCAACAGAGTCTGCCATGCTTTCTTCTCATTTTTTTGCTGTCTAATGAGCAAACTCATGATTAAATGCAAGGTCACTTGCTTCTTTACACAACTTCAGTACAAATGCAGCATGGAGAAATGCTGTTTCATTTATGTGATTTCCAGAAATACAGTTTCAGCTGATTAATGTGATTTTATGATATGCACATTCCTGTGAACACATCATTTCTTCAAAATGCAAGTTTTCTATTTACAACTTATGCTGGCTTAGACCATGGTATAAACCTTTCACTGAGGACAGCAGAGTCATGGTAAGCTTCACTGGCATCAGCCATGAGCTGATTTTGGTACAGACTGTCGCTGACGTGATGCCCAGCACACTGTCACATCTCCCTGTGCTGTGCATGTGAGAGAGCTCTCAAAGAATGGTGAGGCATGTTTCCCCCCTGTGGTGGTATCCAGAGGAACTTGCTGTGGAAGGAACCGTCAGCTGAGACAGAGCTCTGGCAAAACTGGGGCTCAGCCCACCCCTGCGAGCTTGCGGAGCTGAGGGCACAAAAAGCCTTGCATCTTACATCAGTGCAGTTACTGGGACGTTTGTTCTGGAAATCACAAAGAAAGCAAATAAGCTCAAAGAGGCTGGGTTCTGTGGAGTGTCGTCATATGGCAATTTCACTTAATCATGTAAAATTTTTACCCTTTGTTGTATAGATGTGCAGCCCATCATCCTATATCACACGGCAAAGTATGACCTATTATATATGCAGTAATGGGGAGGGAGAAACTGCCCAATCATGTAAAATTAATGCTCTAATTATTGGACTTTTGCTTTGTTTTGCTTATGTTTGGGGGAAAAGCATATTTGGAAAGCTCTTCTCTATCCTCAATTACTGCTGCTCCAGGCTATTATGCTCTTGTAGCAGTTCCGATAAACCCACTGAAGAGAATCGCCTTTTCTGTTGACAGCACATTTGCCGGTATTTCTGCAACACTGCAGTAATGTCTTTATTGTGTAATGCTGTATTTTAATAGTCAATTAAAATTCCCATTGAATTGACAAAATGGACTTAGGAATTTCTGAAGACTATTTGGCTAAAAGTACTCATGAGACTGTTCTGATAATCACTGCCACAGCACTATTCAAAATTACTCAAAAGCCTCACCTTATTACGATAGGAAAAGTAGTGAGGCAAGAGAAAACATATTTTTATAAAGGAAGCCTGTTGTTCAATTGAGTCTCATCGCTCTGTCGTGCCCATGTCTCCTCTTTTTTCTTTGTCCTCCAGCACCACCACCATATCTCTTCTGCCTTTTGTCCATTTTCCCAACTCCATTCTGTGTTCTCTCTCTCTCTCTCTCCCCCCCCCCCCCCCCCCCCCCCCCCTTCCCCTCTCTCTCCTCTTTTCGGAAGGTGATGAATAATCCTGTAGCAAGATTTCAGGGGCTTCACACAGAGTATGTGTAATTTTATTCTTTTCATAACAAATGTGTTTACAGCCTGCAGGTTAAAATGAATGAAAGTAACAAAGAATACATAAGATAAACTCTGTATGAGTAAGTACACTGCTAACAGGGAACAGGGCTTGCAAACACATGAGTCATTCCAACTCATCCATTGCTCACTTCTGCCATCCCCGCAATGTTATCTTCAGTCCTGTGATACTTGATGGGTTTCTTAACACCCTGTCTGCTGGAATCACTTATTGCATGAAGACCTTTGCTTCCATTCAGCATGTTTCTTAGTTGTTCCAGCTTCATTAGAGGAATTTATTTTTTCCAGATGTCATCAGTAGCTATTCTTTTGGCACTTTTATGATGATTTCCTCAGGGTCTCCCCCATACAAAGAGGTAATAAGTTTATGTAGTGAGTGCACTGCCACATGTGTTGTGGGATCATGTTCATAATACTTAGTAACTCTTGCAATTGCTCCACAGAGGAAGCATGTTCCAGCTATTGCAGTCAGACTCTGCAAGCAAGGCAAATGACAAAACTCGGGAAAAGCCATAAATATGAAGCTCACAATTCAAGACACAAACAAATCCACAGAGCTACCGTGTGAGAGAATAATAATAATTTTAGCCTTTTGAAAAGACAAGGGCAGACTGAACTGCAAACAACATTTCGGTCTTCCTCATTCTATTGCCTCTGGCCTTTTGCTTCTCCGGTATAGTGTGCAAATAAAAGTGAATTGGCACTTTCAGGTGTACTTCTGTAACACTACAGATGTGTTATTAATGTGGATTTTTCAAGTTTCAGGGCACAAAAGGACTGTGATTGAATTATATGAAAACATAAATAGAATGGGCATCTGCTTACAGGGCATTCTTCCTTCTATTATTTACTACAGACTGTGAAGAATAATTTTGAACAGAGATGAATGTTGGGGGAATAAAATCCGGGGCATGATGGGCAGGGGAGAGTGAAAAAGGTAGATTTTTAAAATGGTAGAAGTGGTGAAGCCTATGGGAGAATTGCTGGAGAGTGAGGCAAGGGCTTGCTGACAACAAGTATAGGGGACAGTAATCAGCAAGAACTAAACCCGTCATTTTTTAGTCCAGCATTTCTTTGTAGTTAAATTGTTCATTCCACCTAGTGAAGTGTTTGCTGCCTCTTCCATGGTGGGACCTCCACAAAATAGTGCGTAGTCTGGTTTCAGTAGCACACTTAGAGCAAAGAGAAAAGACTTATGCCACTTGGGGAACCAGTCCAGGTGATCCTCAGCTGCAGTGACCCAGAGATGCTGCTGTGTGCTCCAGTACACCTCTTGGCACTCCCATGCAGAGGGGAGAACGTTACAGCATACTTCTTACCTACAAGCCCAAGCTTTCTGCCATGAAAAGCGAGGGTGCATGGAGAAATGACAGGTTTTTGTCCTGAAATGTAGCCAGGGTAAGCAACCAGGGACTAGGGTAGCCTAATGCAACACTAATTTTCTCCCCTTGAGTGTATGCATTATAGCACAGTCTTTAGTTCATGATTACATACTGTTTTTTTCAGACCTGTGCTTCGTTCACTGCACAGGAGGGACTATGCATTGAGAACATACTAGCAATACACAGAAAAAATATGCTGATCTCTGTAGGATGCCTGTCTCCTATGTGGTAAAAATGGAAGTTATATGGCAGCTAAGGCAGAAAAATGCAGGAAGAAAAAAGCACCTGAGGCTTCAAAAGTCAGTATAGCAATTTTAGCAGTTACTGCCCACCAGCTCTTCATTACTATCCTTTAGCTGGAGGTTTCTGCCTCCACAACTGAGTTGCGTTCACTGCTGGCTGTTTAAAACAAGTCCACTGACTTTGTGTTGAAGCAGACTTGAATTCTTGATGAGGGCATTAAAACAGTGTAGCTGTGGATGTTGTAACAGCAGGGGAGGGCAACATCTTAAATTGCTTCAACTCCGTCCCAAAGAAGATGTACCTAGGGAGAAGACTCTACCTTGGGTTTCTCCCAGCCTCTGCCACAGGCTTCCTGGTGATGCTGGGCAGGTGACTAAAATTTAAGTTTTCACATCTGTCCACTATAAGTGCATTTTACTCCCAATTCATTCTATTTGGCTAAGCAAAAGGAAATACTTGGGGTCTGATTGACAGAAATGATGAACAACTCCCAACTGCAGCTGAAGTTCATGGGTACCCTCCTCCAAGGATGCCAGCAGAATAGGGCCAGGTTGCAGCCTTCTCAGACTGACTTTCAAGTTAGCTGATACTTTTGACAATTCATCTTGAACACCTATAGCTCCGTTCCCTGTCTTGTGGAACACTGGCAATGCTCTCATCTCACGTGGGCATTTTTAAGATATATATTTATTGGTATTTGTAAAGAACTTCATTATGGAAAGTCTTGGTTTAAGGAAACTGTCATTCTTATTAGACTTATAAAGCGAAATTCAGCCCATCTGTTGTGTACCGCTGTCCGATTTCAGCTTTTTCTCTCATACTTGTAAAATTTTTTAATGTGACAAAAAAATGACATTTTTTTTTTAAAGTAGCTCTTCAGAGCATGTGGCAAATGATGCTTGGATATCCTTTTCACACTTGCAATGTGTGAGTGAAAGGATGTATAGAGAGACTTGTCTGCCTTTTCTTTTCTTTTTCTTCGTTCAGGCATAGAATGCCTCCTTTCTCAATATTACTGCCTTTCCATGTGTGCCCTGTTTTCTGCATTGTTTAGCATTATTCTGTCAACTCTAAGCAGTGTTGATTAGGAAATTGATACAGTTACTAACAAGCTATATTTCATGTGTTGATTTCAGTCAACAAGACACGTTTTCTCAATCCTAGTTAAGCTGATAATGCAGTAAAATGCATGGTTGATTTATTTTCTGGAAATTTGCCTTACATCATCACTAGATGTAACAATTGTTCACATTGCTATGATCTGACCATCATACAGTGAACCAAGCAAGACCCATCGGCTCGGTTATCTTCCTGGGTGCTGCTTAATAGTGACTCTGCATTTGTGATGAAGAAACAGCAGTTTGAAATATCCCCTACTGATAGTGCCAGAAGAAAGCTGGAAAATCTCCAGAACTCTCTCATTTTAAAAACATTGCTGAATTTCTTTGTGAATATATGAATATACATATCTTGCTTATTTGAGCAACAAGATTTTTTTTTTTTTCTCACTTGACTGTACTTTCTTCTTGTAGTACATATTGGTTCAGAAAGAGATTAGAGCTTACCCCATGTACCGAGGAGGATGAGAGGTGGGAATTTTAGTGTTATGCATATTAAAACTAGGAATTTATAATTTTTTATATATATTGCATTTTGTAAATAAGGGGAAAATTGGAGAAAAGCATACACTCAATATTAAGCATGACTGAATTTTCACTGTAACGGAATTGTTCCAGAATTGAAGGATAGTTTTTTAAACCAGGATACTGATTAGAAAACAGACTAACAAGTTGGTAAAATCAAAAGGCCTGATTTCTACAAGAAATGCAGCCCCTTTTTTTTGAATAGAAACAGAAATACAAATTAGGAAACACGCTTTTGTATGCGGTCACATGTGGAGAAATCATAGAATCATAAGACAGTTTGGGTTGGAAGGGACCTCTAAAGGTCATCTAGTCCAACCCCCCTGCTGTGGGCAGGGACATCTTCAACTAGATCAGGTTGCTCAGAGCCCCGTCCAACCTGACCTGGAATGTTTCCAGGGATGGGGCAGCCACCACCGCTCTGGGCAACCTGTGCCAGTGTTTCACCACCCTCAGCGTAAAAAATTTCTTCCTTATATCTAGTCTAAATCTACCTCCCTTTAGTTTAAAGCTATTCCCCCTTGTCCTGTCGCAACAGGCCCTGCTAAGAAATTTGCCACCATCTTTTTTTATAAGCCCCCTTTAAGTCCTGATAGGCTGCAGTAAGGTCTCCCCGAAGCCTTCTCTTCTCTAGGCTGAACAACCCCAACTCTCTCAGCCTTTCTTCATAGGAGAGCTGTTCCATCCCCCTGAGCATTTTCGTGGTCCTCCTCTGGACCTGCTCCAACAGGTCCGTGTCTTTCTT
>NW_008824982.1:7097465-7112160 GCF_000699105.1 Pygoscelis adeliae
ATGTCAAAGGCCTTACAGAGGTCCAGATAGACAACATCTGTAGCCCTTCCCATGTCCACTGATGTAGCCACTCCATCACAGAAGGCCACTAGTTTAGCCAGGCAGGACTTGCCCTTGGTGAAGCCATGCTGGCTGTCTCGAATGTCTATATCCTTCTTTATTTTAGATGATATTCTGCATTTTTTCTTCTGATGGTAGGGGGCAAGCCACAGAGATACCTCAAGCTCTGGGAAGGAAACATCGGCTTCTTGGATCCTGCTGCCACCTTCCACCAAGCAGCCAGGGAGGCAAGTGCCCCCATGAGCAGGGTCTGACCTAGCCTTACCCCTGCCAGTGGCTTCATTTCAACCTTTGTCATTGCTCAGGAAGGACAATCATAAATAAAATTACATCAGGACTTAAAAGGAAAAAAGCCTGAAGGTGATGGAGAGTTTGTCAGATGTATGTATGGATGGGTGGGTGGGTGGATGGATGGATGGATGGATGGATGGATGGATGGATGGATGGATGGATGGATGGATGGATGGATGGAGAAAAGCTTCCTCTTTTTTCTCCACTGCTGAGCTGTCAGTCAGCCAGCCAAAAGAAATTAGAAAGTGAAAGTTATGGCCCATGTGAAACCAAGAGAAGGAAGTACATTAGAAATGCCCCCTGATTGCAAACCCAGGTGAACTGGATGCAAATTTAACAGTGTTATTGCTCAGTGAGGAGGATTTCTCAGGGATAGAAGGCAATAAGCACAGAAATATCTTTGGGCAAGTGTTAGTCTCTAATGTGACCCGAGCAAACTCAATTTTATTGTGAGCCATGTTAACAAGGAGCTGAGCCTATAAGCCTTGTAATAGTAACAAAAAAGCAATTTATGCAAAATGGGGCAATCCTCATCTCATAGTATCTAGAGAATATGCAGTTTTATAGGTGATTAATTTCAAAAAAAAAGAGGAAAGAGAAAAAGTCTTGCATAAGTTATTTAAAAGCCTTTTAGCAGGCTGCTACTGGGGAAGTATTAAGAAAAATAGAAAGGGTATGGTATTTGAGGAAACAGCAAGGCATTGTGGGAATATAGTATGAAATAAAGCAGAATTAATTTATGTAATTACTACAGAGACACAGTAGTCATACAGTAGTTAAAAGTTATGCCGTGATTCCCCAAAATAAACTTGTCTTCATGAAAGTTTGTTTCTTTATATTTTATCTTTTCTACTTGGTGTTTTTATTGAAAGTAGAATAAATCTAAACATATGAATAAATTATTAACTATTTCTAAAACACTCTTCCAGATTCAGAGTTTGTTTTGCTTTGGTTTTGTTGTCTTTCTTTTTTCTTCTTAGCATCTTCAGAATTATTTAACCTAGGTATTGCAAGCATAACCACTCTGAAAAGAATTGCATACTGCTACCTTTATGTATATTAATCAGAGAGTTGAAAGACACGTAAGTTTACATTTTCAAAAGCAGTCAGTAATTCACACTGTGAGTGCTCCATCTGATATGCATAGAAAGAAAACACTGAGTATTAAATCAGCATTTAATGTCAGGTTTCTTTAAGTTTGTAAACTTAGCTACCTGACATCATTAATCAATTTTGGTATATTAGGCTGTAAATATTTATATTTGGTTTTACAGTAATAAACAGTCACATTTTCTGTTGCCGTACAAAAAAATTATGGTTGAGACTTCCAAAAGAGCTAAAGGATAATAGACACACTGGGTTAAATCAGCCCAGTCATTATAGCTAGAAACAATAAAGGACTTGGAATGAATTTCAGAAAGTAGACATGGGGGCTTCCACACCAATGTTTTTTTTAAAAAGGACATCCACATTTGTGTTGCCACTTCTGAGGTGCTGAAAGTCTTTCAGTAGCTGTTGTTTATTTCAGTTTTTAAAGTTCTTGATCCGTTTTTTGTGTTTCTGCATGGTGACCAAAGGACTTTGGCCTTAGGCTATTTAAATATTTCCTCTACACAGGAGAGTGCATTAACCACCAGCCTCTCGATTTATTTTGCTGTAGCCACAACACAGTCAGCAGAAGCTTCGTACGTCTTAGACCAACTGTTTAAAGCACTAAAATTAGAAAAGCCAACCTTCAGGTCTGAAATAAAGGAGCACCTTTCAAAGTTATTAGTGAGTTCAGACCTAATTGATACACATTGGTTATCGGTACATATCTCATTAACTCTGAGTCATTTTTCTTAGCTTTGGTTTCTCAGTCCCAGGGTCATGGATGTACCTGTCCATTGCATGAGCCAGGTCCCTAACCCTGGGCTGGGGCTGAGATTTTGCACCTACCCCTGTGCTTGGTGTTTCCTACTGTTTTGTTCAAGCAACTCCTGCTTCATACGCTACCACCCCCAGGCACACGACTCTCTCTCTGCGCTTCATTACACATATTAGATCACACATGGGATTTCTGACTCTATTATGGGCCCAGTATTGAAATCCCTAACCGAAGCAAGTCCTTGCCCATGACAGTGCTACCACAGTTGGTGAAATCCTCAAAGCACTGACCTCAGCTGATAAAGCAAGAATTTAACCTTATCTTAGGAGGACTTGCAGCCTAACTCTGTCAGCATCTGAAACCCCGAGATACTGAAGCTTCTACTTTTGCAAACCCCACGTACACCCAAAGGTTTTCCAGGTGGATGGTTAAACCCACCTTCAGACTGCTTTTGGGTCACAGGAGAGTCATTAACATGCATATTTGGAGCAACGACACAGCCTAGCAGACAGCCAGCAAGAGCCGTGGCCGTGGAGCAGAGGTGTGTTGGTTGGCACAGTGATAACTAAGTGGCATGTCCTTCAGCCAGGAGAGGTTCCCGTCACCTAAAAGCCATACAGACTACTTTAGGAGAAGGTCATGGTGTGTGGTATGAAGCGGAGAGGAAAAGTGTGTGAAAAAGGCCTGCGGCTATTGAGGCAACAGTCTGCTGCCCTCAGCTCCACCGAGGCATGTGGAAGCAGCTTTAGCCCCTGTAGAAGTAGCAACTGGAGGATTATCTGCTGTATTTCAGCACTGAGAAAACAACCACCATATTTTAACTAATCCCTCAGATTTATGCCTGACTAGCAAGACACTGTTGATGGTATGATTAAATACTTTCAGAACATATATGTAATCAACTTTTCACTCCAATTTTATAGTTTGCAAAGAAAGTGGTAACTGGACAACGTTAGGAATGTTCCTTCAAAACATGGCTATCAGTGAATTAAATAGTAGTAGCTTTTTAAAAGCCTGCTCTTGGTTTAAAGGCATTTTTGCCATCGAAAATATTTATTCCAGACTACAGTTTTAGAAGAAGAACAAATTATTTCTGCAACTAAGTAGTTTATACTTTCCCTTAATTTATTTCATCTCTGTCATTATATTGTCCTTGAAACTATTTTCTGTCACTGTCAAACACTATAGCCTTAGGACAGAAATGAAAGTGAGATGAGCTTTTCTGGTGAAATGTTTTTAAAAGTTTTCAAATGCAGACATTTGGACTTAAGCAGAAGATGAAAGAACAATGAAACTAGGACATTAAAGGAACAAAAACAATTATTTTAAATGTTATCATTCTAACACTCCAATATTAATCCTTGAACATCGTTATAATTGGAACAAATTATTTATATAAGTAACAGAAAAATTATTTTATGTTACTTCTCCTATTCCTCTGTGAAGAATAGTCTTCTCTGTCAGTCTCTCTTCTCTTAATTATGATTCCCAGAAATTATGCACTGTGACATGTTTCTAAATACGGTCTTAATAAGAGGCTTAACTTCAATGGTTTAGTGCCTTGAAAACTTTCATAAGATTATCAAACCAATTCTTAAAAACATATAATATATTCATTTTCAGAAACCAATGTAAGTTCAATGTGTGCCATTTTTCCATTTCAGAGATAACCTAAGTAGAACAAGCAAATCCACAAAGTAAGACTTGCATTGTTTGAATAGCGTGGGAGGTAGAGTGAGGGGCAGAGATTAGAAGATTTATGCTTTTGCCCTATTTCTTCAGTGCATTGTTATAGAATTTATCGATTGTTTATTTCTCATGTGCTAGCATTCTAAGAGATTATTTTTGGAATAATTTTTTACTCTGCTTAACCACTATTACATTTTCTAAACTGGAATGTCTGTCATTTAAGCTTTGAATTTCCACAGGCTGACCTGTTTAGAGGTAGAGTGACTGGCTGGCTCAGGGAAGCCATGTCTTACGTTTCAAGAAACATGATTCAGACCTCTTTGCATTGCTTTGATGGTTGCAATGTTTTCTTTACACAGAGTTACCCTTGCATGTTTGTTTGCCTTTTTATTTTCTCCTCACTTAGCACTAGCAACTTCATCAGCCCCTTGCAAAAAAAGCAAATAAGTGTGGTTCCTCCTTCAAGGATTCCATAAAACAGACACAAAGAAGAGGCAGTCCAATGACAGATGTTTTACTGCTTTAACTCACTTCCAGTTGTTGGCTGAACTGAGGCCTTTCTGTTATTTTGATACCATTTCTGATGAGCCAGAAATTAATATATGGTAAATGGTTTATATAAGATTGGCACATTTGTGTAGGAGCTGAAAGCACAAGCCCTCGTCCCCACCCCCAGGACACGGTAGTCAGTTTGTGCAGACAGGATGGGGGGAGCCCATTTATTTTGTTGATCTTACCAGGATACATTTTCCTCATCCAAAGGGACCTTTGCTATGCAGTGCTTCTCTTAAATTACCACTTCAGCCTCTTAACAATTTCCCTACCAGTGATTACTGTCACTACTGAACAAGAACATCAGGCAGGTTTCAATCTTTCCCTGAAGAATGGTGGTTGGGTATATGCGAAACAGCAGCAAGTAGTTCAGTTTACCTGCTATTATACAGGACTCAGCTGCTTGCTTTTCAGCCTACCGACACAGGGAGGGATATTATATGAGTGCGTGTGTATACGTGTGTGCATGTGTGTATGGTCATACCTCTAAATACAAGAAAATTCTAGTGGTGCTCAAAATTGTTCAGACATTGCTGGTTTACTTGCCTTATACAACCACATGGACACGCAAACATCCACATCTATCTTTATATAAATACATGCATTTGCATATTCTTGCATAGAGATGTATTTTTGTACAGATTCATAAAAAACTTTTTTAACTGCAAGTGCATACATTTAAAATTGTAATTAACTGTCATATTATTAAAGTGATTGAAAAGACATAAAATGTAATCTTGAAAGCAACTACTGTCTGCAAATGCAATTCTCCGTTATGTCAGCATGCCTTTTTCAACATTTTCTTACAGTCACAAGATTTTATAAATCACTGGCACCAAGTGTGCATGTTCTATATACTGAAAACTGTTTACCCACACAGATGGATGTATGTGTATGACACTGAATCACACTGAAATAAAATATTTTTCATGAAGGAACATGTAAATACTAACCACTATTTTTCAAACACTTTTTCCCACTAACGCAAGAAATAGTTATACCAGCATTATTAAAAAAACATGTTTTGAAGAGAAAGAAATTCAGGCAAAGAAATCTTTTTGAAAGTGCCTATTAAACTCAGATAGCTCAGGAGCTGGGCATCCGGCTGGGGAGATGCTGCCTTTTAGGAACACCTACCTATAACTGTGATTGATTGACCTTAACAGGTACTGGGGGTGCTTAGTGTCACTGGGAGAAACACTGGAGAGGCCACAAAACAAGAATGTCCCTATAAGAGGTGTAGAAAATGCCAGCAGATGGCATGCCTGAGTCCACAGCGGTGTTTTTTTCACAGGGGGCAGGGGGAGAGTTTTGAAACAACAAAACTTTCTTGAGTACCCCAGATATCTTACTGTGCACAACTTTTGAACGTTTCTCTGCAAATTGAGATTTCTGAAGACGTTATGCTAGGTAAGGAAAAAGCAAAAGAACCCCAAATTGATGAATACATTTAGGAAAGGATTTGCCTGAGTCATTATAAAAATATCTCTGCAGTACTGAGAAAGCTCAGTTCCTATTACAGATACAGATTAAAGATGCTATTTGTATGCACTTCTTCTGGATCTTCACACTCGTCTTCTTTGTTGGAGTTTTATAAAAACACATTAAAAACATCAGCATTGCAAAAAAGGATTTAAAAGCAACTTGTCTTCTGGAAAATATTTGTTTCATTGATGTTTGAGCTTGCACAGAAGAAGTAATAGAAACTGCATCTCTGATCACTGGGAAATGGATTCTTGTCAAAGGCACTAACTGTCCTAATAGTGTGATGCTACGTCTTGCTCTCACTGCCAGGCTCAGCTATAGAAACAGCATAATTATGTGAGTAGCAACAATTCCCTTATCTAGTATGAACACTTGCTACTGTTAACCGCATTTCAATGTGCTGAAGATGAAGCAGAGAATTAAAATTTAAGCTGAGTTTGTTGGGTCTTTTAATCCAAAGGAGGTTGTTTTTCTGTCGGGTCTTTGGTGTTGTCTTTTTTTTTTTTAATTTTACACCTTTCAAAATCTGCCAGCCAGCCCCGGAGCAGGTGATGTTAGCAGAGCCAGGAGCTGCTGCTGCCCAGGGCACACTGCCTGCCCTCATCTGGGCACTCTTTGCTTTCCCGCAAGCCTCTCCTAGACCTGCTAAATTTCTGTTCTGACTGACTTCTTGTGCCACTGCCATTACCGTGACCTTGGGATTGTGGTGTTTGAGAACTAATTTTTTCAAATAACCTCAGCAGAAAATTCTTCATTTCTGTCTCTCATTGCCCCGTAAGTATATTTCCCAAGTGTAGACATTACTAGTAAATCAGTCCAGATATCCTCATGCTATTCTTAAATATAGTCAACTAACGGCCCAAAATTCCTGATCTAAAGCTTATTAATGTCAATCAAAGTTCTTCTAGAGAGAAGTCTGAATGCCATATGAGGCAACCAGAATAAGCATCTTCTAATCCACCAAACCCGTGAAACTATTGTGATTTGAATATCTGTATAGTGAAGTAGTTGTAATGATATTAAGAATTAGTGAACTTTTGATATTAGAATATCTAGTTGTTTGAGTATGACTAGCAGTTATTTCCAAAGCATCTCACAGAATCACTGAAATAACAAAGACCTCTGTAGAAGGCAGAAAAGAAGGCATTTGAGTTAGAGTAGGGGGAACTGGAGAAAATCCAGCTAAGAATGATGAGTCAAAAATCATTTTATATCAAACAACCTAATTACAGTGATTATGTTTTTTGTCATTGCAGAGTTGATGAATATTTTCTGGAGCAAATGGAAATTTCCATCCCACAGTCACTGTAGTTGTCTAATATTGCTGTATATTAGTATCTTAGAGCACTGTGATAGTGTCAAATATAAACAGATTACTGTAGACAATCACCAGCCAAAAACAACAAAGAGGCCAGATTGTATCTAGGCCTTCTGATGATCAAAGCTTTAATACGCTTTATACGCTGTTTCATAAATAATGAATGTGAAATGGTTGTGGCAGTAACATCAAGGCTTACATATTTTTGTAGTAATTATTTCAAAATTAAATATAAATAAACATATTTAAAATTACTGTATTTATTAAATATAAAGCCTGAAGAGCCAAACACAGAGAAATAGCTAGGAGGAGATTTATCATCTGTAGGTCACTTGTATCCTATTTGTAATGATTCCTTTCCTGCACTAAAGAGAAAAGCTAAAACTATTTCATAAAAGTGTCATCTAGTAAAAGATAACCCTTCTTTGGAATTATTTCTAATTTGTTGCAGAGCTTCAGAAGGAAATATACCAGCACCAGGATCTATTTTCACCTTTTTGTTTCATACATGCTGATTTACGTATTTGGCTGGTCTTGTTTAAATAGCATACCATCTTCTGTGAACTAAAGAGACTTTATTAGCAGCAATGATACCAACTGTTCAAACTGGAATACATAAAATTCCTTATTATTTCACATCACAAAATAGGCATCCTTATCTCTATAAACTATATAAGTAAACAACATCTAAGTTTGAACATTCAACTTGCTCATATTATCTTTACCTGGACTTTTAAAGAAAACTAAAAGAAAATTAATATAAATTTTCAATGCCCTGCCAAAGAAATTCAGGTGAAGGTTCAATAAAGTTAATCATCCTTTCCACAATAATGAGGAATTAATACTCAAATCATCTACATTTGATACACTTTATATTCAGCAATGTCATTTGAACCTTAAAACTGCAAGAATTATGGGAGCTTTCAAGCTAATATTGATCTAATGCCTCCAGCTCAATGACAATGTCAATTACTTTACCCTTTTTTTTTAGATAATATGGGAAGTACCCATGCTGTTAGAAATAGTACATGACAGAAAGGTCCTCCTTCCAAAACTGAAAAAAATTTAATTTCCTGACTTTTTTTTCATTGCAGCTGATTCAGATTTTAACTCAAAGCATTTATAGGTTTTCCTTAAGGAAAATTAAGAAACAGCTTACATGTGTAAACTTTAGACTATTTAAGGAAATTGGTTTAAGCTTTAATTAAAAATCCATTATCATTTACTTTCTATTTTTATGGTTGGAACTATTGTTCCCTTCCCAGTTGTTTCCCTTTTAGGATACTATAACTTACCTATCACCGGCCAGTGCAACATCTCCATTATTCCATTCAAATTCAACACCTGAAAATGCTTGTGCTTGTTATTCCTTCTTTCAGTCCTTGCAGAGAAATGAAAGAAACCCAGGATTGCTCTCATTGTTTGCACTATATAATTTTATCTCTTCGTTTAATACCTCCTTGCTATTTTATGTCAGCCCTCTGCTAAACAAAATTGTCTCCAGGTGTAGATCACATACTTACCAGTTTACCACAGGGAGGTTTTAGGGAATAATGATAGGGCAGTGGTCTAATAAACTCCCACAGTGCACTTCAGGTGCCTATATCTAAGGCTACACTATACACATTCTTTACAAAGTATTGGTCAACGCAGCATATGTGAAAGTTCTAGTAGGTCTCTGCCAGAGCACCCCACTACAGAGTTGGAGGCACTTGTCTCCTGCTTTCTCAGCAGCTTCCTGAGTGCTCCACAAGGCAGGTCAGGTGCCTTCTTACTGCCCAGCCCATTATGAGTATTACCAGAAACAAGTCTCTATATTAGCAGCCTGTTTACATGTTGCATGACCAGCTACAGAAAACAGGTTTTAATTTCCAGGTGTTCATTGCAACAGAACAAAAAGGTGTTGATTGACCCCAGCCTGTTTCCTCAGGGGCAAGAAAATTCTCAGGGTGGTATCTAAAACAAGTCCTCTAGGCTGTGACCGTTTTAAATTGATTACACATTTATTAATAACTTACTCGTAAGTGTAACATCAAAGCTGAACCGAAGGGCAGTCCAACAGATAATTTTTCCTCAAACCCACATTGAAGTAGGTTCTCCTTCTCAACAAGAATCAGGACAGAAACAAAAACGTTGCCTGGTGGGATGTAATGAATTTTTCAGTATGAAGATCTGAAGAGTATTCCGGTGTGGGGAGTGCCTGGTGCTGTGAGAATGCGCCTCTGTAGCTCTGTGCTGCTCTGGCAGCTCTGTGGGGATTTCTCGCGGTGGCCCACAGACTACCCAAATTATTGCTCCCATTGGCCCTTTATAGCAATTTCTGATCTCTTGTGCTGAGTTATTGTGTGCCCTGGGAGTGCCTCCAGAGCTGATGTGTCCGCACCCTGGCTAAAACTTCTTCTTTCAGGCCTGTCATATGGCACCTTCTGGTTTAAAATTCTGGTTTCAATGAGAACCTCTGAAGCACAACACCCGGCCTGTCTTCACATCTTCGAAAATGATGACTGAAATGAGAGACCACACATCACAGTCTCTGAGGCAACCTATGAACCTTTAAAGATGTTATGCCCAGAAATGTGGGCCCTTCTTGGAGGGAAAGGACCGTGCTGTCACTTCCACCACATGTGTGAGAGTTTGGACTTGCTGGGTCTGTCTGACAGCAGGGATAAAAGAAGGTGGCTGGTCCTTGTTGCCTGTCTATTGGCAATATAGGGGATATATGGAACTGGCTTTGTATTTCTGCTTCATTGGCTTTCTTTTACACAGATGTGCATATTTCTTTTAAAACCTCACAGCTATTGGCTCCCTGTGATGCATTACCCATCAGTCCAAAGAAGAACAGCTCTAACCAAAATGAAAATGATAATGCATTGAGCAATGTCACAAATAAGAGACCTTTCTCTAGAGGACTCTTGCTAAAATTTGTTCAAAAAAACATACCAGTGCAACTAGAACAGAAGATGCCTCACACAATACAGCTAAGCAGAGCATACATGTGATGACACCTTTAAAGGGACAACTTAGCAATTTAAATACTTAAGTCCTTAAAATCTCAGATAATAAGTACTGCTGCAAGTATATAGCTGAGTGTATTCCTCCTAAGACCCACAGCAATACCTTCTACTGCCACTTGCTAGCCATCCAGACACGTTGTCTCTCATCTTCCCCCTCTCTCTCCCTGTCTGGGTTAGAAGAAAACAAGCATCGCTGCAGCTGGTCATTGCTTCCAGTCTTCTAATGACCTTTTAGTTCCTTTGAAAGAACAGCTGCTGCATATATTCCAGTACCATGGGTATGACTGTTTGAGGTTGATAATCATGTCTTTCTGTAGGGGTCAACCTTGGAAAAAAACTACAAATAAATGTCTTAAAGCTGAATGAATTTAATGTGTTGCATACAGCATTACAGGAAGATCTCCTGGGAGAGTGCCCTGTGAAAAAAATTGTCCCGAGAAATGTGATACAACAGAAAACACTGGAGGGGAAATCTAACAGCTGTTTTACAAGAGATTAGGAGTTAAGACTTCATTAAGGACTCTTACCTATAGAAGGGTCCTGCCTATATTGAATAATGTGTTTGTTACCTTGAAGAAAACAGTGTGTCATTTTAACCACTGTAGGTGGGGGAATGGCTCACCTGCTTAGACATAAACTTTTCCCCAGCTGATGACTGGAATGATAACTCATGGGTTTCGTGATGATTGGGAAGAACCTGCCCTGAAGTTGGGTAGTGGAGTATAATTAATAAACTATATGATCCTGTCATCTGTTGGTATGTTGGGTACAAGCGCACACCGCAAGGATCAGGTTTCTTTAATTTAATTAAAGAAGGTCTTCATGGGTTAGTTTTCTTTTTAGTTTGCTACAGATGTCATTGTTTTATAGCAAACATTTCACTAATATTCATTTATTTGCTCATTTGATTGTAAATAACAGGAGCTATTGTCCCGTAGGTCATAATGGGAAGTGCCTCCTGAGAGCAGTGTCTCGGGTACTGAGTGGCAGCTACTCTGTGCACCAGGGATTCAGCAGCAAATTCGTTTGCCTTAAAAATTACTATAAGAGGGTTTCATGCTCCTCAGACCCTGGGTTTTGGAGAATAACTGTGACAGTCCAATAAAATCCAAAGGGTTTTGTTCATCTGTAATATAAAAACCAAACAAACTGATGCTACCTTTTGTTATGTAGAAGTGCAGGCTTGACAAAGTGATCAAGCCAGGGGATGCTGTGATCAACAACGACAACTTGCACACTCTTTTTGATTTTTTTTTCATTCAGACCAAACCAAAATAGTAAAGAAAATGATGAAAGTAATTATTTCTAATTCTAGTGACCATGCTACCATATCTTTCACCTCTAAAATTAGGTCACATTCAAGTATTTGTTCCTTACAAATAATTGAGACTTCATCACTGCGGCAAACAAAGCATTTCTCTTGGCAGACCAGCAATCTTTGTTTCTAGCAGCACATGTAAGTATCTCCTTAGTTAAAAAACAGCTTAGTGCTCTTATCTACTTGTTTGACACATACAGAGTGTCTACTTCTAAACTAACTCATACTTTAGAAGATTGTAGCATACTGTCATCTCTGCTAGAGAAAACCTGTGCCCAGTATGGCAACGGCCACAACATTTCTGGTTTGCCTTTGACAATCTTGGATTTCTACTAGTGCAAAACTATTCTTGGTGACTTTGCTGATACTGCCACAGATATTTTTCTTTCTGATTGACTCCAAAGGCTTCTCAGTGTCTCTCCTCCATTTTATATACTGACATAAGTACTCCTTGCAACAGTTTTTCAAGACTTGATGTCCCTGAGAAGCAGTAATATGTAAATGACCCTCTCCTTTTCATGCACTAAGAGTCTCATGCCTATACTCATTTAAGTATAGGCATGTGGAATTGCTACCTCCTAATTTTTATCACAGTATGTTAATGCATTTACATTTGTTTGACTTCTTCCTCTGGAGCATGGTACATGGATTAGCAACACGTTCTCACACAATTCTCCAGTCACTTGATTGCAAGCATTGGCTTTGTTCACTTTCTTCGGAAATGCTTCTTGGGCTCAATCTATGTTAAGTAATAACAACGGTGACTATATCCTCTTTTGTCAAGTATTAAATGTAATTATCAATAAAAAAATACCTTGTATTCTTTTTTTATCTGATGGGTCACTCAGTTACCTCAATCAAGATACCAAAACACTGGGCAGCAGTTAATTATGGGCCAAATTTTGCAGTAAGCTTCTGTATCACATGGAGATTAGTTAAAATCTGTCTAACTATAGAACAGCAAGACAGTCTTAGTTCTGTATTCTGTGCTTCATTATTCTGTAAGGCCATTTGTAAATAAATGCACCTAATGCTTTTTAAGTTGCAAAATTGTTTAGCTGAGTGAGTAACACATGAGGGATTTAAAGTGCAGCAAGTACTACTGAATCTACAGAGTCTGTGATAGTATCTTCTATAACACATTATCCAGAAAACTGCCCTAATCTATGAAACATATATTTGTGTCCTTTTATTGTGCTGTTTTGCTTACTATGTCTTCGTGGAAATGGAATACAGAAATCCATCTCTGACATTACCTGTTTAATGAATTTATGACCTAGACATGCTCAGAAATTGATTTATAGTCCTGTGGTGTTTTTTATCCTATTGTCCTTAAGTAAAGCCTCATACATGGGTAACCAGGGTATCTCACTTCAGCTTCTTCATAGAAAGTGAGAATGAGTCTTTTGGAGAATAACAATAAGTACAGTTTTGCTAACCAGAAGATGCATGTCATGCATGCCATTTCCCATGGAAGGATGTGGCTGGTCAGTCAAAGCTTAATGCAGTTCACCTCCTTGTGTAGCAAACTGTTCCCATTACCACTATATCAGTCCTGAAAAATGTTGGTTAACCAGTGTCTCCTTTCATTACTTCTATTTGCAAAATTCTGCCCAGTCCTCATTTGCATTGCTCATATCCTACCCAACACCTTGTGTGCTCCTTGCTACAGACCGACCCTTCTTTCAGATCTTTCTTTTTCCTTGCTGTATGTTGCAGTGTTCCAGGCTGGGGTTTCTGTTAGTTCTTTGGTCAAACAATGCTGAGAATTTACTGCTTCATTCATAGTCTCTTCTTTACATATATATTACCCCTGAGCTTGCCACTTCATGGATATCAGCAACACATTCATCAGCCTCGCAGGGAGTTTTGGTTTCTCCCAAATGCTGTGTTGCCCTATATCATTCTTTTCATACCATTAAGTGTATTGACTTCCTTTTATGCCTGAAAGCTGGCTTATTCCTTCTAGCTATATCAGCTGGTTTAAAAAAAAGATCTTACTCTCCCTAAAAATGTCCTCTGATCTTTAACCAGCAGTGGCAATTATGCCAGAGATTGTTTGGATGAACCTTTTAAATGTAAAAGCTTTGGGAAGACGTTTGTACCAAACCTATTTAAATGGGTCCTACATCTTTACAGTATTACAAGTCGTATATCTTTCCTTGCCTCTGAGACTAGCATTTTTCCTCCTATTTTTAAGGATATTTTTGGAGAGGGCCTTCAAAATGACCATAATATTTTAACTTCTTCCCGTAGTCAGAGTAATGAGTGCTGGAAGAGCTGAATTCCAGCAGAAGTGGTAATTCTTATCAGTGGTGCAATTTCATCTCTACTATAGACATGGGATTTTGTCTTTCTGGCACTTTCTCACTCTCTTTCTTAATCTCTTATTTTCTTCCAACCAGGAACTCCATGGTTTTTCAGTGGAATATATTCAGTGCTGCAGAAAGAAAAAGATATATATTACGTTATATTACAATCTCAGCCCCTTTCACTAGCAGGGAAAGTAATTTTCATAACATTTCAACATCTTCAACGTACAAGTATGCTAAGAGTATTTTGTTGTGGGGGGTTCTTATATATTTATTTATTTTGTAGATGAAAGAAAAGAGGAGAGAAGGAAGTGCTGCTTCATGCAATATGGTCTGTGAAGCTGAACTGTTGTCATAGCTGGTATCTCATTTTAACTTTGCAAGTCTTGAAAAAGGATCTGAGTTCAGGCAGTTATTGAGCGTATGCTCCAGTGACTGCCAGATTGATGCTTCTGTCATACAAGAATGTGACAATAGTTGCTATGGGTTTCCTGATTCACTTAATTAGATTTTTCCCTGTATAATTAGCACATCTTTAGTCTGAACTTCAAACTATATCACCAATTTATTTTGAAATTAGAGAAAGTGTTGGAGAGGATTTTATTCCTCCCATTTCTTGTAAATGTCTGTGCTAAGACCTATTAGGAATATCACAGAGCAAAATTGTTAGGAGATCAGTATGTGATGTGGAAACAGGCTGTTTGACCTAGTTTTGGCTGTGGCTCAGACATCTGAGCTCACTGAAGAGCGGCTGTGAGGAGAATCTGTCTTTGTTTCATTTCTCAGGAT
>NW_008824982.1:7112204-7114836 GCF_000699105.1 Pygoscelis adeliae
AACTTTGCAAAAATATGAAACAGCTATTCAGTTCTAGAGGTCATCCCAGACACAAAAGTATTATCATAGCACAAGAAGGACTGGCTCACCATACAGGGAGGGAAGGAGGAAAGCAGCACTGCAGAGCAAAGAAAGGTACATACGCGGTATGAAACTTCATAAGTCATTTTAGTCATATGGGTAACCACAGGAATTCAAAAGCCTTTTCTTTGTCCAGTAAAGTTTCTATCCTTTCATGGGCTCTTGCAGAACTATTGTAAAACTATCAAAAGTTTAATTTAAAAAAGCCCTGTTTTGATACTACACAATTATGACAGGGATTCTATTGGGGATATTTGGCTGAGGTGGTGTAGTTAAGCTGGAGTTCACTCTATAAATCCCCAAACCTTTATTTCGATTTATTTTTAACATAAAATTTGTTGCTGCTTTAAGGCTAAACAGTATAACATATGCAAAGAGAAATCTGTCATTTTGAGAGGCTTCTGAAAAACGCCAGCACCTTGCATTAGCTGAAGCTTTGCTCTGTGCACTGCAGCAGCTCCTTAAAGATTTCCAATAGGCTGCTGCATGCCAATACTTCACTTCAAAATTGTTTAAAAGCACATTAGCATGAGGGTACATTTCAGTGGAGTGGGAAGGGGCCAGGAGGGGTTACAATGGGATTGTGACATCCCCGTGCATGACCTGAACCAACACGCAACAAAGGTTGAAGCATCCTCAGAGCTCCCTCCGGCTCCACAGTCCCGTGGGCTCTCTCGTGTCCCTGCAGCGGGTGCTGTCTGCACTGTGCCACTCATTCAGTCTCCTCGCACCCTCCTGCTTTCCCTTCCTTTGCAAACACACACCGTACTGAGCATGATTTTTCCTCTGCCTTTATGGCGATGGAAGCTCAAGTGAGCAGCCTTCAGGACGGCGCCCCGTGACACATCGTCAGTCTGTACACAAACTTTCCAATGGGAAGTGACAGGGAGCTCTGCTTAAATGCGGAAGCCACAAAACAGGCCAGGTCACAAAATTTGCACACACTTTTTTCTTTTCTTCTGGTTTTTTTTTTTTATGTGAACTAACATTTGGAACACAGCTTCCATACTGAGAAAAAGGTATGGCAATAAAGAACTTTCTGCCATTTCAAGACATCAGGGTTCAGATTGTTTACAATCCTTTCTTGTCTCTCACAGAAAAAAGTACTAAAATCAGTTTTGTAGCACAGGTTTATGCTACTGCTTGCTGCTTTTATAAACACCACTGACTAAACTTTCATTAATCCAGAACTATGATTTCAAAGCAGAAACACTGGAACTAACAATGCTTACGTAAACACAGATGGCCTTGGTATTCATTTGGAGAAAAAATGCCAAGAGATTTTGTGAAAGGCAAAAGGTAAAATAAGTTGACAGACTTAGGATGTCTTACTTTTCTTTAGGAAGTTGTTTTGCATGTGTGCCTTGAAACATAGAATCATAGAATCATAGAATCATAGAATCATAGAATCATAGAATAGTTTGGGTTGCATATTGATATCTTCAATCCTAATGCTATTAATTTAGTATCATTGCACATACTGTTCCATAATGGGGAGCAACTTGTGTTAGTCCTTCTTCCTGTGAACTACAACTCCCAGTTACATTCTTCAGTTTTTTAGTTCCCAAGAATATCTTCAAAGTTTGATAATAATTTATGTTGTCAGTCTATTAAGTCAATTTTACGGGATCCAACACAACCAGTGCCTGCTTACGTGAGGCCTGAAGATTACTTTGAGAGTCTGTGAAGAACATTTGATATCTGCCTTCTCTTATGGTTGACCTTGAAGGAGAGTTCAGTTTGGTAATTTATGGCAAACACCATCCAGGAAGACCCATTTGCAAGATTCACTGTCACTTAGTGCTAAACGATCGCTCCTGACTCTGAAGACAATCTGAGTCCCTGACAGGGCAATCCCATAAAAAATATTGCCTGGCCGCCCAGGTGTCTTTTCCAATTATCTGGAGTAGAAATTAATACTTTTAAAAGCTGCTAGTTTTTGAAAGGTTATTACAATTTATTCCAGTAGTTTCTTTTACACATTATGATGAATTGGTTTATTATGTCGTTATTTTCCATGTCAGCTTTTTAGAAGATTGAATCATAATGTTGAAACATTAGAGTGAATGGCAAACATATTATTTTACAGCTGAGTAATATATTTCCTCTAAAAAATTGTGCTCTGTTTTTAATAACAGGTAATTTTATGATTATATTGCTTAATGCTGTTGTCCCACATCATTATTTATTTCTATGTAGTAAGGACTGGAGGACTTTCTTTTAAGGTGTCAGTGATAGCTTGGACAGGACACAAAATGTATGAAAGTACAATAATCCAAATTGTGAACTGTGCTTGGAAGCATAGCAATTCATGACTTCTCAATATCAGTTTAATATATGGAGCAGCTCCAGGGAGAATAAATGGTTAGCCTCACTTTAGTGGGCTTCTAAATTTAGAAGCAAGTATTTTTAATGTCATGTTTTCTTCTTTGATTTTTTTTTTCTGTGATAATTTCTGGGTGCTATTTTTGTTCCCCAAATCCTCTCCAACTGATCTATAAAAGGGTGGTAATTAGCATTTTAATGGGAATAGTTGAATCTCTGTTTCCCT
>NW_008824982.1:7114850-7117406 GCF_000699105.1 Pygoscelis adeliae
TATTTATGTAGACCTCAGCAATACTCAAAGACATAAGAAATTCATCGTTTCATTTTCTTTTTTTTTTGGAAGCCGGGAGAGGGGGAGCCAGGGTAGGGGAAGAAAAGGAGCAAAGCTAAAACTGGCATCCTTTTCAACACTGTATCTGCATGTAGAATAGTTTCTTTTTCCAGCATGAATTACAAATTTTTGACTCTCTATCATCAGTTCTGCAGGTGGCTGAATACTTTGAACTCCCATTGACTTCTTTCACAGCACAATAAAGTTTCCATCCTGAGGTGCACAGCAATGCCCCATGTATTTTTTAATTGGAACAATTATCTCAGAATGGTTTAGTACAAAGTACTATTTCAAAAAGACAATTTCCTGTAGGTAAATGGTGTCAATTTCAAAAGTTGTAGGTTACTGCTAATGAGAGTCTGACACTATTTTTCAAGCAAGTGCATGTATAGATAAAGATTTGGAACTCAGCCCAAATGTTTAGAGAGTAAGACACCTACAGCTCAAATAGTCAGATAATGGCATCAAAAATAATCTTCCCTCAAAACCAGAACTTCTTCCCCTTCACCATCAGAAACCCTTCTTCTGTTGGCTGTGTGAAGGGCGACCTCCCGTACAATCTGAGCACCTCACAGATATTACTGATTTTCACCCTCCATTTCATTAGGCTGATTTGCATGGCAGCATGGAGGGTAAGGCCCTGATGAGTTTATCTTCTGTGTGATGTAGAGATATAATTTAAGTTTATAATATGTAACGTTTGGATTCCTGCTTCACGCCTTAGCCACAGGTCCTATGTAATGCAATAGTTCACAAAAGGCAGCATGGTTTTATGGATAAGAAAGAGATTGTATTGCAGGAGAACAGGGCACGGTTCCTGGCTTAGCTGGGGCAAGCTGGCGGTGCTGTGTGTGAGACCATGGAGCTGATATGCCTCTGGGCCCCACAAGGAGGTGTGTGTGCCCCAGCCTTACCCAGACCCCTCTGCAGGAGACCCCGGGCTGTGCCACCCCCTTCACCCTCCACATGGTTCAGATATGGCCTTTGTGAATATTCACACGATGTTGCTGAACGGTGCTGAACTGTGTGTACCTCTGGTTTTGCCAGACCACAAATCAGTAAATCTGTGGCTATGTTCACCAATCTGTTCATTCTTAAAAGTAAATGTTTCCTGACTCTATTCGGTATATTCCCTAGAAATGCTGGTGGAGATGAGTTAGGAAAGATGGTTTTCCCCAGCCTTATAGATATTTTTTCCCACTTTATCATATTACTATCAATGAAAAGGTCACATACATACCTGAAATTCAAATCCATGGCAGAGCGATTTCCAGATATTTCTGGTTAAAACACTGAGACTATAAATAACAATATATACATAGCAGCCTCTTGTTTTTCTGAATATCAAGATTTATTTCCCCTCAAGATAAATATTGACCTTGGCTTTAAATTGGTCAGAATTAATCTTTCTGGTCAATAAATCTTGGTATTCCCTTCCACAGAAATCAATACCTGTTTAATAGATCAGATTATTGAATGAAATTAATAAATTTACCTCTGCGTGAAGATTTTTGTAAATGGTGAACAGTCTAAATTTAGGAGGCTTCAAAAAGGCTCACAACATACTATATGGACTATTTCAGTTTAATGTTAAGAAACGGCTGAACTGTGCATTAAATAAATTACTGTATTGCCCAGAGAGTTACAGTAAGGTCTAATAAGTACTTATTTAAAGACTTGGCAACAGTGAGCAACAATAAATAATTCAAGTAGCACCTCTAATCTTGTTTTCTTTCTCCTTAATTGATTTTACAGCATTGTTTTGACATTTACCCTTGAATTTAAAAAAAAAAAATATTCACAAAAAATAAAATGCATGCTGTGCACTAATCCAGCTGCCAATTGAGTACTTGCATATTGATGCATCAGAACAGCAGAGGAGCTCCACTCTGTCTTCAGAGCTGCAAAGCCCATTATTGGTGTGAAGCAGTATGGGTTTCTGGGCTTGCAGAAAAACTGAGTTGATGAACTGTTTGTTTATACAGGTCCACATGTTCAAACACAAAGTTATTTTTAAAATATAGAGCATCATCATCTCAGTGAGACTCCAGAGCAAATACATAAGAGACCATGTCTGATCTATCGCCCAGGGAGGGATCTAGATGCCACAAATTTGCCAAGAAGGACAGATGGATCCAGAAGAGCTCAACAGCTGGAAAACTCAAGAATTAAAGAAGGAGAGCCAACACTTTTGCTGTCCGGGTTTCCCCAGCCTGTTGAGAACTCTGGAGTGATTCTAGCCTTCAGGTTTTGAATTCAAAGGGACTGTATCAGGTCATATTTGAACTCAGCTTTTAGAACTGGAGAAATTGTTGTTACTTTTGGTTTTAATTAAGCTTACAGAAAATAAAACATAGTTTGGTTTCTGCAACAGTTTTTCAAAACTTTGTGTCTAAAATATTTTGTGTTAATTGGCCTTTTTATTCAAAATTATAATATTTATAGACAGGATTTCTTTCAAATTCTTTTTTTTCCTGAAGAGAAGAGAGAATAGGG
>NW_008824982.1:7117443-7134679 GCF_000699105.1 Pygoscelis adeliae
AAAGAAAAGCAACATATTTTCCTTTCTTTGTGTTTTAATTTTGCGATATAATTTTTTTTGAGGATAAGTAAGGTATAAGTTTGCATGTGTGCGTGTGTAGGTAAATAAACACATACACAGAGATATGAGAAACTAGACTATACTGGCCCATTTTGAACAATGTATGAATAAATTCAAAGCATACATTTAGTGAACCCCAAATTGGTAAAAATATAGCACATACTGCTTTTAGATATCATATTGGCACCTCTTGGAGCTTCAGATGGAAGTATTAACACTTTTGTCATGTACATATCACCTCCATGCATATTCATAGAGACTTCTATGCATAGTAAGGGTTTTTTTTCTCTAACAGACACTGTATGGTTTCATATGTGTATCCACTGTTTAAAAAATAACATTTTCCAACACATCCTTCTCTTTAATTTTGAAAAAAAAAAGATTTTTTTGAAAACAGCATTCTTACTGTATACTAAAAAATAAAAGTTAAAGACAAAGCAACATTATTCAATGTAAAACTGAAGAATATATTTTTATTACCCAGAGAAAGGTGGAAATACTCTTCTCACTTACTTATAAGTTCTCATGCTCCCAGCCTTCCTTTTAACAGGACATTTTTTTTTTTTTTAAAAAAGCTGTTTCCTTTGTACTTAGGCCATCAAGGTGTTCCCAGTGTGCAGAAGCCCTGCAATACCTCCCTAGAGAGATATTCTACTGAGTAGTGGAAGACTGCAGTAAAGTTAATATATTGCCCTCTGACAGTAATGAATTTCTTCTCTCTTCATTGTGATATTTGATTGAGGTGACACATATTCACACCTCTCCAGTAAGTCCAGACACTAAAGGTAAAACCTACTGCTCTTATTTCCCATTCAATTTCCTGCATTTGTCTATCAATAAACATCTTTGTGAAGCTTAACATTCTTACCATATTAATTCATTCACCTATATTAGTTATATTTAATATTTGACTCACCATGAAACATGAAACAAATCTGATTAGTTCTATCTTTGTTTCCAGCCAGGTTATTAACAATTCATTATTAGGATAAAGTAGCTTTTATATACCATATTTAGTCATCCACAAGCAAGGACTGCATTGCTAGCTCTGCTGATAACCTGCCAAGTGAACTGGGTTAAGTCACTTCACTCCCCTTACTCCATTCCCTCATCAAGAAAGAGAAGCATTTAACACTAAGTCCTTAGAGCTTGTTCTGAGCTCTGGGGAACAAAACCCCTATGCATTATTAATATTTGTGTTGCAATAGTGTAGCAGTCCGCCAGTAGAATAACTGGGTGTGATTCATCTTGCTTGACACTGGCTGAAGAAGAACAAGGAGTCAAGCCTGAGCTAGTAGGTTACCCATTAAGACCTGCTCTCTGCAGAGAAAGGCAACCTTCCACAAGTGACAGGTACTATCTATTTCAAAATGGTATCATAGGCTGAGATGAACAGGCTTTGGGACGTACCCGTTACTCTCCATTGAGAGAGCCCCCCTAGCTTGCTTAAATTTGAAACCTAGGGAATTAATCAAGTAACTAAATATATGTCCCTGATACATTTTGAGGTGCCCCAGAGTATCACAACTCTGAAAGGTGGGAGTCCTCTGTCATTCCTGTGTCATATCTGTTAGCACCATGTATCTTGAATTATCACAGGGCATCTCAATTGGCATTAAATGCCTATGTCTAGGTACCTGAATTACTCTTCATATTTTTAGGGCACTGCAGTTGAAGGGATTCTTCCTTCTCCCCACATAGCATACAGGGAGTCTTACACGTAAGCACAATGTTACAGCGCTTGGACAAGAGATGTCTTGAGAACATGCTTTCACACGCAAAAGCAATATTTCCTCGAAATTAAAAATACTGTTCTTTCATGTAAATAAATATTTTTTGTCAGTCAATTTTATGTTTATGCACCCTAATATGCCACTGGTATATAGCTTGCCTTAGGTAACAAACTTAGTCATGGTAGTAGGACTAAAGCAATAACTGTGGTTTACACTCTTAAAATAATTATTCTGGTCTGGTTTTATTTTCTTTCTTTTTAAGAACATGTTCTGTCTGCAAACACATGACTTGTTTTCTAAAAGAGTTCTTCTTTCTCTAAAAGAAAAGAAAATCAAATAATATTGATCTAATTGTGCACTTACTAACGAGTGTCTCAGGAAAGCAAATAATTTGGGAAAAGGAGGTGACATGTTTGTAGTTTGGCCATAACTATTATCATCTTAATTTCACAAAACTATAGACTGACCTTGAATTGACCTTGCATTTTATAAGCTCAGGTGAACAGTTACACAACCAGATCAGCTACCACTTGAGAGAGCAAAAGCAGTCAGCTGGCCAGTCACTTAAATTCAAGAATAGATAAATCATTAACCTATAGATTTTGCATACGGTTTTAAAATAAATCCCTACAGTGGTTTTGCTTTGCAGCTACTTTGCAGGCACTCTGTGGTTTGGGCAACTTTGTCATTTCCTTTGAATTTACATTTACCAATCTAACAAATTTAGCTTTCATATCCTTAGCAAAACATCATATTGGGAGGCTCATTCTCTCAGATGACCTAATTCAGCTCCCATTAAAGTCAATGAAATTACCTTGTTGGCCTAAGTGAAAGCTGAGTTATATACTACACACAGAACAGCTGTGCAGGATCAGCTCAAAAGTGCATTTACTCCAGTATCCCATTTCTGACAAGAATAAATAAAGTGTGCTTATGGAAGAAGTCTAAGAAACAGGGCAAATACGGAATGATACTTAAACTTGTACCCTTGCTACTCCCAGTAATTTGCATTTCAGAGACTTTGTGAGCTGTATGTTGTAATCTTTTCACTGTGTTTAATAGCTTTTGATGGATTTTTCACTGAAAGTCTTCAATCTGCCTTTGAATCCACTTATACTTTTGACATTCACAAAGAGTTCCACAACTGAATTATGCCTTATTTGAAAAAGTACTTCCTTTTGTTTATTTTAAAGCTCCTAATGATAATCTCATTTGGTTCTTCCGAGTTCTTACATCCTGAAAAATAATGGATAATCAGTCTCTTGTTCAGTATCTCCATGCAACTCATAATTTTATAGACTTAAATCATATTTTCCTTCTACCAATATTCCTTTTTCAACCTGAAGAGTTCCAGTTTATGTAATTACTCCTCACAGGGAGGTCATTGCACAACATTATCATTCTTCTGTGAAGAATTTGTAATTCTACTTTGCCCCTTTTGAAGTGACGCAAACAGAACTATCCGCAGAATTCAAGACACACCAGGAATGCACACAGTGTCATGATGATGTTTCCTCACTTATTATCCCTTCCTTTTCTACCATTTCTTTGTTATTTCAACTGCCTTGAGGACTAAGCTGACATTTTGCACAGAGCTACTTGCATCCATTTCTCCTGATGGGCAAGAGCTGATTTTCATGACCATGCTTTAGTGTACATGTATACTTAAGGTTGTTCCTACCAACATATATAAGTTTGCCTTTTTCAACATTGAATTTTGTCTGCCATCTCATTTTCCTGTCATTTGGTACCATGAAATTCCTTCTGTAACTCTTCTCAGTCAGGGCTTTTTTTGGACTAACATGAAATTTTTGTCATACCAACTGTTTCAGTATTCAACCTCACTATTGAGCTCACTGTTCAACTCAGTTTCCAAGTCAGTTTTGCCTGTGTGTAATGACAAATCACAACAGAGACTCTTTAGAGAGATGGTTATTCCTCATTAGTGATTAAATCTGTTCATTAGAAAGAACCAGAATTTTGATGTAGTCCCTGAGCTGAAGTTTTACAGTGTCCTAGCTTCCCACCTGAGATGGTCTCTGTATGAATCCCAGCTCCTCAAAGTTTCTTTTCTCTGATACATCCTCACCCATTCCCTCACCCCAGGCAGGTGAATATGCCTTCACATTTTTAATTTGGGATTAAACCATAAAACTTCTTTCAGTGGCAATTGTGAGCATTCAGGCGTGATGACCTCCAGCCAGTCCAACTACCCTTACTCCAAGGCTTCCAAGTGGCCACAGTCCCATCCTCCAGCAAAACTGAACTCTGTTCTCTGCACTGAGCATGCAGATTTTAGTGCCTCTGAGAGCCCTATTAGTACTGGCAACAGAGCTCATCTGAGCAAGGCATTTGACACGTTCTAGTTTGGGTGGTACATTTTGGGGTTTGTGCAAAACTGTTTCTGGTAACCTTTTTGAACAAAAGCCTTTCCAGTGCTAGATCTGTAAGTGCTTATATGAGATAGAATACAAGGGTATTAGTTTCAGATCAAAACTTGGATTATACAAGAATATTTTCCTTGCGTAGGTACAGCCTAAAAGACACATGCATAGCCAAGGCACAACAATTTTTCTGCATCTGCAGAATTGTCCAGATAGTTCCTAATGCAGGCCGCATGGAAGCCCATGCAGTAATACAGGTGCGTAAAGGAAAATAGCATATGTCAGTACAGGGAGTAGTAGTCAGGGGGCAAGTGAGGCCAAATCTTGCTGCACATGAAGGATTTTTCCATGTTCCAGGAGGAACTGTGGAGCTGAATCTCTTGAGTTAAGGAGCTGTGGAATAAGCAGTAGGCAAACTCAGTTCTGGGGCTTTCCAAAATATTTTAAAGCTTTGGATAAAGCTTTAGATGTGAATACCAAATCATCAAGGGATTTAAATAGAAAAAGATATATGAAAAGTAACGGCAAGAGAGGAGGCATATCATACACATTACTTGGTGAAAAAGCACAGATATATTAGGTGCATCCCTGCAGGGAGCTGTGACAACAACAAAACCCTTGAAGTTAAAATACCATCTAACATGCTTTAATCAAAAGCCATGTGGACCTTTTGGATGTTCTCTTCCATCATTGCTGGGATTAACATCATCTGTTCCTTCTGGCAAGCAAATAAATAGATAACTAAAACATGCTCAGATGCTCTTGCCTGAAATGTGGCAAATATGCCTTGCCAACAGATGAGAAACACCTCTTTCCCAGGGATGGACCAAAGTCAAAAAGTTGCAAGGCTTTTTTTAGTTTATATATGCATGTGAAATTTGGGAGTGGTACACTTCTTGAGTAAAAAAACATCATATATGTGAGTATGCCTCTTGAGCAAGAACTGATACCAAACATGTCAGGCTATGTGAATTACTTGATGAGATGAATGAAATCATCTACTTTTTTATCCTTTTTTTCCTGAAGAAAATGTGATTTATTTAAATATGCTGTCCATATTTGTCTGGTAGGCTCTCATGCCTTCCTATTAATTTTTTAACTCATTGACCAAACTTGACAGAAGGTAGAAGTCTCGGTGATAGCTGTAAAGATGAAATTAGTATTTTAATTAATTTTTTGTTCCAGTTATTATTTGGATATGTAAAGTGGTTATTTTCATGATTACAATATTTTCTTTTACTATGTGGAAGGGTTGTGTTCAGGGATTAAAATGGAAAGTGTTAGAAGTCATAGTTATAATGAAAATATCAGGGTTTAATTGAATTTTGTTATCTGCTTCATTATCTGCTTTAGAATGATATTTAGAGTGCTGTATTTAAAAAAACAAACAAACAAAATTACAGAAGTTTTCAAAACAAATCTCTGTACATGGAGGTGAACATGGAAAGCACAGTGCAAGCTGCATGTTCTGTAGCGTCTCAGTGAAATTTTCACATCTAAAGAAGAGCTAGATGTCCCAGGTATGTTTTGGCATTTCCTCTGGGCTAGTTTATCCTTCTTTCCAACAAATTACAAGATTGTACTGTGTATTCCACCTTGTAGGTGCAAGCAGCAACAGCCACAAAAAAATGAGAAGAAACATGTTTCAAATTGGTAAGACTGTAATGGAGCTTGCATTTAAGAATAGCCTTTATTAAAGGCTTCCACATATTTTTCATGTTAGTAATACTGAAATACTATCAACTGAATACTGTATTTCCTCATAGATCGGGACATATTTTGAATTTCCTTTCACGTAAAGTATGAAACACAACTAACATACTACATGTCGTTAGTGAAAAGAGCTGTCGTTTTCTTGATAGTACGTAGCATGATGTATGCGAGTTTGTGTTTAAAAAATGAAAACTTTCTTTCAAGAGGCTAGATACTGGCATATTTTAAAAAGTGTACATTATAATATCCCCCCCAAAGAACACTCATCGTTCACATGTTGGTTGTTATTTCAAGGAAAGAGATCACAATTCTCACGATTCAATTTGTTTCACAAGTTAGATCTCAGACATCAACTTTCCATGGAAGAAAAGTTACCTAAAGATTGTAGATTATCCAATACTGGTAGTTTTCTTGCAGGCAATGAACTACATAGACCTCTGATTTAATCTACTTTAGCAATTCCTATGCCCCTGTGTTTCTTCTAATCTCTTCGATGTAGCTTCATATCGATAGAAATCCTGAAAGTGTTGTCATTACATGCTTTACACAAGAAAAGCAGATTTGTAATTGTAGGATGACTGACTAACATAGAAATAATGAAAGGTGCAGGGAAGAGAGTTTCTTATGATAGGTATGTATGTGTGCTGCCCACAACAATGGAGCCCATTAACAGCACAGTTAACCACTTAATTACTGTTTTCAAAGGTGTCTTTACAGATACTTCCACAGCAACCCTTTCAGATATTCTTTCAGATAACCTTTGTTCTTTTAAAATGCTTTTCCTTGAAAGCAAATATTCAGATAATTTTCTTCCTCAGAAAGCTTACGCTGAGGGAAATGACTTTGCTCAATGCCGTGAGGGATTAAAAAAAGGAGTTTCTTTCATGCTAAGGACTTTGTGCTAAGGGATGAAGTCAGGAAAATACTCCAATGCAAGTAAAATATGATGAAAAGAGGAATTCACCCTGTGATGAGAAAAGGGACTTAGCCTTTCCTATCCGTACAACTGCAAACACCTTTTTAATTTGTAGGTCACACATAAAGTATAGTAGTAAGGGAAAAAAAATATTTTAAAAGAAAATATTAATTTAAAAGCTGCTATTGACAGTTAGCAAGATTACATTGTGGAGTAAAGTTGGGTAAGAGGTTTCAGGTGAAAACTTTGAGCTTAATATTTGGGGTACCTGTAAATAATTCAAAAACGAACATGAGTCTTTTCCAGTCAGGAAAAAAAAAAAAGAGAAAGATTTCTCTTCACACTTTTTAATCAGAATATTTCAGTCTTCCATGTGATTGTTCCTTATTTTTCAAACTTTAATGCCAGAAAGTCAGCTCATAGTTTGGAGGTTGGGTGTGGTCTGCATATTTGGAGGTCTCCCCAAGATGTCTGAAGTCATGCTGAAACCAAATGAATGGTTTGCACACCCATAATGATTTTTACTTTCAAAAACCAGGTAATCATTCCCATTTCAACAGACTTGACAAATTGAATAGATTTAGAGCAAAGATGTGTTTTATTAACAAAAGACAATTTTTTAATGTTCTCTCAAATGTAATCAGGAAGACATGACAATGAGACAACGCTGCCTTATTGCTTATCCCTTTGCAGCTGCAAGTCACCTTGCACAAGTTTGATAAAAGACTGCGTGAAATAACTCCTAGATATACTACACTCCGAAAACGGCAACACGATTAATTTTTATTTTATGACTATCCTAGCACTCAATTCACATCCTATCCTCTGCCTCTGTGCATACTTATTTCTTTCATACTTACTCTCCTTGCTATATACTATAGCAAGCTCTATACTTCTGCCCGTTTCTTTGCTTTCTCCATCGTAACTTCCCTGTGCTTTTTTCCAATTTTTTTTTAAGAGGCACAGTTCAATACTGGTTCTCTTCTTGTTCTCTGAAACAGCTGAATTATTTTGACTATGAAATTTCCATGCCCAAACTGAGGCTGAAAAAGACACCAGACACAGAAAACTCAAGCCTGCTTCTTCAAAATCTGAGAAAGTTTGAAACCACAAAAAGCATGCTCTAATATTTCTATTAAGAAATATCAGGAAATTTTTACTAAAGTCAGCAATATCTACCTCACCTTTAAGTCCTTCCTTTCTAGTGGAGCAGGGGACATGCCTAAAGAGGCGAGAGAAGTGTCACATTCAGGTGGTAAAAACGTGCATCTGCTGGACAAAAGACCAAATAACAACCCATTCATTTCATTGCCTGACTAATGCCAGGATTTCACTCAAAATCATTTCAGGCTTGTGATGCTGAATTATTTTTATTCATACTGAGTTCAAAGGGAGCTAATGACTCTCAGTCCCTTCCACAAGTGAGCATTAACAAATAAGCTGGCCAGGCAGAGATAGGACCTACAGGAGAAATCCCTCTAGGCAAGATATCTGACTCCCTGGAGAAGAGAGGTTTGCCTCAGGGTTGGCACCTGGAAAACAGCTGTCTTGGAAAGCTGAAAATTCATTTGGAAGCATCAGTGTTGGCATCAGGCTGGCTGTGGGGCTTAGGGTAGCTTTACCCTCGCCAGCAGTTGCCCTAGCTGCCTTCAGGTCCTCTGGATCCTGCTGCACACCGCTCCGGCTCCCACTCCCCGAAAGTGAAGAAAGGACAAAACCAATCCAGCCTCTTCTACCCACCACTTTTGTGGGCCACCTACTGTGAAAACCCACATCACCAGGCAGGAGGAGAGGCGTGCTTCTGGCAGATAAAAGACCGGGTCCCTTGCCTGAGGCTAGGCAATGTGTTTCCTCAGAAGACATCCCTGGTCTGTGCTAGAGGACCACAACCCCATCCCCTTTTGCAGTGCTCAGCGCAGCCACCTGCAACAGACCGCCTGGGTGGCACCTAGGGTGACCATGATGCTCTGCGGCAGTGTGCACCATGGGACAGGACAGGGACACCAGGCTTCACTCTCAGGTGTCATGAGTGAGTGCAGCTTGACAGGTCTGATGGATGCAGGTGTGTCATTTTGTGTGTGCACATGAGAAGGCCTTAGATAACGCATACTCCCTCTGCAACACAATTCACTGGATTAATTTCTCTGATAAATTCAGACTTTTTTTTTTCCCCTTATAAGCTATTTTTTGTTCTGGCAAACACTAAATCACTTTCTTTCGGTGAAGAAAAAACAAAAAGAAAGAAAATATTTTAGGTTTGCATGTTCTCCAGTAGCTGAAATTTTGAAAAACGTTTAGTAGCTTAAATCCCCAAATGGTCTGTCTTATCACTCAGCTGTAAAAGGCAATTTGAAACAGAAAGTTTCATACATTATTTAAAGCCTTGTAGATTTGTTATTTCCTGAAGGCCATTCTAATTTCAAGATGCTGTTCTGCTTGCTAGAATTTTCTCAGCGTAGCTGTCTTGAAGATTTAGGTTAAAAATAACAAATATATAAATAGTAAAAATATCAGAAATTGGTAGAGGAAATTCAGAGGATTCTTAAACGTTAAGAGGAATGTGGAGGATGCAGTAAAGCAGAGATATATTTTAATTTCCAGAGACTTCAAAAGTGGTTTTCACTGGTTTGGGTTACTACTCTTAAAGGAGTGCCTTGTCAATCAAGTGTTAATTTTTAAAACTTCCTTAGATAGACCGGTGAGACCATGGCCCTTCAAACCTTCACACAACATCTTTTTGCATGAAATCTAATAAACAACATCCCAGTTATATTACAGATTTCTGTGAGCATAATTTATTTTCCCTTAACGAAGCACCTTGGACCCCCCAGAAGGATGCTGAGGAGGTGGTGGTGTTCCCCTTCGCCCTGCAGCACCACAGCCCTCTGCGCAGCGGGCAGGGTGGGAGGGCTCTCACGCTTCTCTGCTGCACTGAGCACTGCAGGCGGGCCCCAACCATGCTGAATGGCACATTGCATGAAACAATGCAGATAACCACAGTTACAGGTTGTTCTGCCCAGTGTCATTTCTCGCCTAAGATTCTGGTCCTGTATACAGGAAATTGCATGTGGCTTTTGGTTTTTTTTTCATGGAAAGTCTCATGCTGCAGTCTTTATAGGATCTAGGCTTGCCTCGTATGAAAGAAAAGAATACTATGCCCCCTTTATAAGCAGGGCATCATATACCCCAAGTAACAATGACATAATTAACAGAGCCAGGAAAGGAAGCTAGAAATCTTGCTGTCTAATGTACTTTAACCTTAAGGCTTAAAAACAAACACAAAACACCAAAACCACAAACTTTACCTTGATGCAAGGCAAGTGAAAGGCAATAGCTCTCAGGCCACTGCTGGTTACAAGTGTCAACTTCTTGGAAAGCAAGATTTGCGGTCAGTGTTGCTGTGGTCCCTGCTGCCACCAGGAAAGTGCAGCCAGTCAAGAACTCCCTGCAGACATCGGGAATAGTCAGTGATGCAAAAGGGAGCTTCCCAGCATGAGTTCCCACACCTGCTCACAATGCCGGGGCTCTTCCTTCCTTCAAAGGCTTCTTTTTGGTCTATATATAGAAGAAATGCAGATGTCTGTTGTGAGGGGGTGGAAGACACTGTGGAATAGTTGCTTTCCGAAGCTACAGAAGTTAAGGCGCCTGCAATAGTGCACTTGACTCATCCTGTACTTGGCACTGAGTCAGCGTCTTAGAGCAAAGGAGGGATTGCATGCAGCAAGGTCATATGCAACTAGTGACAATCAGGCTTACAGTACTAGGAAGCAAGCCCAGCTTATTTTAGTCACTTTAGTAAAATTATTATGGAAAAAGGTTACCCAGGACTAAAGGGATTCTAAACACTCTTCCATTACCAAATTAATGTCACGCAATAGGAAGAGGTTGTAAGCTGAGGCATATTCCTCGACATTGTGCCTGAATCCTGCTCTCGCTGCCATGGCTTGCCTGAATGCCCTCCAGACCTCCACCACACACCTCCACGTTGGTGGTGATACCAGACCATGATGAGCATACCAGGGACGGTATGCTCACTGGTGAACTGCCTGTGCGTTCATGCAGGAAAGAAAGGGATCTTCCACCAGTTGTTCCTGCCATACTACTGTCAGCCTTGCCTTGGTGAGAACATTATGGTAGGCATGGATAGGAGAAGCCTTGTGTCCTCCTTATTGACTCTCTCTTCAGCTGTTACCAGGGTGGATATAAAATTACCTTCAAAGAAAGATTAGTATAAGTTTGCTGACTTTTTCACTCATATCCATATGAACCTGAACTTTTATTTGACTCATAGACTTTTTAAAAGGGCTATCACTATTGGGGACTGTTCATACGCTAACCCCCAAGCTGACATAGGAGAACACAGCAGACTCCCAGCTCTCCATTCAACTTAGTTTTATGCAAGGCAACTTGAGTTCAACAGAATTGCTTCACCAGCCTACAGGCAGAATCAGGCCCTCAATATTACCTTTGGAGTTTGCTGGAAATTTTTCACCTGACAAGATTTTCAATTACAAACAGGGACATTATTGATGAAAATGTTTGTGATTATAAATTACATTATGAACTGCCTCTTGAAATGATTATTTATTTGGTTTTTTGCTGGTATCTGTCCAGCTGGCTAGAGAAAAAGAAGTATCTTCCAGATTTTCTTTCTTTTTTTTTTGTCAGTCTTCTGATGGAAAATGTTGAGAGGAAAAATGGCAACAATGCAAAACAAAGCAGCATTTTTCAAAATACTGTTTGTTTAGAAAAAGTGCCCATTTCTCACTCCTTAAAATTTTAACAGCTCTAATTTTTATGTATACATGAAAGGAAGAGAAGAATCATTCCACTAACTTGTCCCCTTAAGCAAAAAAGCTTGCCCATATGTCTTGCTTGCTCATGGCTCTTAGCCATTTTTCATCATATTTTTGCCCATTTACATCCTTTCTCCACCCCCTCCGTAGCCCCGTGCCATTTGCAGAACACTTGCAGGTGCTGTTTTTCACTGGTGTTCCCCAGGCTGCTTCTACACCAGGGTGACTGCTTAATGCAGCATGCTGGCAGGGCTCCACATGGAGCCCTCGCCAAGATTTCTCCCCTCTCCCCCTTGATATATGAATGAGTGCAAAATAAACTCAGCAGATATTTGCATTTAGGCTTACATGGACTGAGCACGGAGTTTTGATGGTCTGACCAAACCTACCACAAGTTTTCACTTTTCTTTCGGTCACGGGTAGAAAGGTTGTCACATTTTCAGTTTACTCTAAGAGCTGCATACAGTTAATGAAAGTCATAGGAGCAGTTCAACTGTGCTGTTAGGTTCAGAGCATGAAAGATCATATATCACTGTAACCTACCTAACCTTCCCTGTACTAAATGACAAACTGCTGGAAATACCTTTTGGGTCAGATCTCACATTCACTAAAATACTTGTCCTTCAGCTGAGGACTCTATTGAACTCATGTATCATTCAGCATCTTAAATCACACAGACTTGCATAAATGCTAAATACTAATTAAGATTAAAAAAAAATAGTGAAATATAAAGTCCATGAAACAGGTCAAATCAAGGCTTAATTATATTTAGAATTTATCTTTTTAGGTGACCTTAGGAAGATATAAGACTGTAATTTTCTAAGAGTTTATTATGTTGCTACTGTGCTTCATGCTGCCACTCATATCACCCTCAGCACCCATTCAGACTACGGCTTGTGCTCATCCAGAAACAGATTTCCAGTTGAACACTTCAAGAAGCAGGATGTGGTAACATGGCTGAGCTCACAGGGGCTTGGCTGGTGCTGAGAAGCTTTTCAAATTTTCCTTACATAGTTTGATTAATGGCTGTCAATAAGCAGTTCTTAAAAGGTTTTATTTCAAAGGTTTTATTTCACATACGGGGTATCATTTGCTAGGAAAATATTTGAAACATTTCAAGGACCAATATAAAAATGCATTTTGGAATAAAGCAGGAACTATAGGTGGTGGCTTGTGCAGTTAGGCGCACAATGAAGTTAGTAATTATTACTTAAGCACTGCTCCATGCATGCTAAACGCTTTCTGAGCGGTGTTTCTGCCCTGAGGAACAAACATGCTAAGAGGAGACAGCTAAATATTCAGCAGACACTGAAAAAGGGAAGATGAGAGACAATTTATGTATCAAATCAGTCAATTCCCTGCAAGTAGCATGGTAGAAGTGTTGAGGTCTTTTATGTGGCAGAAGGCAGGAAAGTAGCAGATATGCTCAGGGAGGTCGGGCAGTGAATATAGAGCTTTTAGGTGATGGGGAAGCTGACAAATTGGCTGCTTTGATGTTAATTGAATTGCACTGGGGTCTTCAGAACTGAGTAACACGACTTTGTGTAGGGCACATGGTACAAATAATGACAAAGAGAAGGAGACATAGTACTGAGTCATGTTTTGAGATAAGATACGAGTTGCTGGCAGGGAGATGCAGGACCTATTCTGAGTACAACTGCAGAGAGGACCCTCAGATGAGAGAGGTGACAAGGGAGGGGAGAAGGAGATGGTGCAAGAGGTCAGGAGGAGTTGCATACGTATGACAAGTGCTTTTCTTCTGCATTTCAAAATGTGATGTTCGCACAGCGAACTTACTTGAAAATAATAATACAAACATGTTTGTTCCAGCCTTCTCCCCATTCCTAGAAATTGGGCACAAAGGGTGGCGTGGCACTACCTCAATTTACTGTCTGTTGTATTCCCTTCTGTACCTGAGCTGCTGCAAGTGTGTTTTTACTCCTGGCCTCTGAGTCTAATTCAGCGGCTCCTGATGCAGAGGTATAATCACCTCTGTCAGCTGAGCTATGGCGTGTGCTGTGCTGTCATAGTCTGCAGTTGTGGGGTAGTCCCTAGGAAACTATTACCAGCCGGTGGAATTTAGAGAAGGTCCAAAGCTGCTTTGAATTACACCCCAGCTATAATTAATGCAGGAACATAGTGCAAACTGAGCTTCTGTAAACTGCAGGGCAATGTTGTGCAAGGCAAGGCAGGAAAGAGTCCAGGGCAATTTTTCCCCTCTATTGTTCAAAAAGTCACAATATATCTGCAGTTTTTTAAATGACAGTTAAAAGGAATTCAGACAGAATTGTGATCCTTAAGTGTTTGATATGTCTTCTGATTAGTCTTTGTTGGAATTATCTGTACTGCAGAATAATTATCTATACACAATTCCTTGTATTAGCATTATAACCTAATCACATCTATATAGCTTTCTGTCTGACTTTTTTAATTGGTTCTGGAATAGCCTCAGTGTAAAAACAGTAACCTGAAGTGATTAGTCATTCATTATTTTCCCTGTCCCTGAGTCAAAAGAAAAGAGATGAGCTAATCAAATCCATACCACTACCCAGACTTTTCCAGAAGTAGCTAGAAGTAACCGAAGCTGCTTTTACAGGGCAGAAAATCCCTTCAATTAAAATAAATGACTGCACAAAATGCAACATGGAGCTCCTACAATATCTTCCTTGAAACCACTGTGGGTTTATTTACATCAGAGAGAGAATTCAGGTAATTGTGTGTAAGTCAAAGACTTATTAACAAAAAGGAGAAACATATTCCTTTTATGTCCAGCACTATCTTATTGACAGGAAATTTTTCGCTAGATTAATAAACATTAAAAGGTAAAATACCATACTAATCAAACAATATAAATGAAAATAACATATGTAGTATTTATAACATGCAGTTAACTACCCTGGCTTATATTCTGGAGTGAGATAAACCAGCACTGTCTTACAAAATTAAAAGCATTATGGCTAAATCTTGAGACAGAAAAAAGAGGCTATATGTAAAGTCTATTGTTTCATATTCTTCATTTAATATACAATTTTATACGTATGTATAGTATGTAGTTATATGCAATGCACAAAAAAGTATGAGTATAGTATACAGGCTTATGACAATATTTCATCTTATATATGATTTATGTACACTGTGACAATATTGGTTTTTGTTAAGCATTATTTAAAGGTATAGGTGACCACTATTAGAGGTTAATATTATTAAAGGTATAGATGTCACTATTTAATTTACTGGTGTATATGTAGCCAATGTAGTCAGTACAACAGATCTTTTTATGTTAATCACTGTACATAGCTAGAGAAAGTCCCTAACTTGAACAGTTTGAATCTTATTAGATGAGATGGAGAAAGGAAATATTTTAGGATATGGTACTGAGGCACAGATATACTTAATCACCCAATCAGTTGATAGTCATTAGGTGAAGGGGAAACCAATCTCCTGAGTCCTAATGAAGTATCTTAAATGCAAATGACCATCCTTCCCTACTAATGTCCATCCTTTTCTGTTATTCCCCTTTTTATCTTATTTTACATAGTGCTGTACTTCCTTTTCCAGCTGGAGTATATAATGGTCAAAGATAATATTGGTGCCAGAGGATAAAACTTCCATTAACAAGCTGATGATGTCAGATGCTGTTACCAATTTATTTATTCATTTAAAACTGCAGAACTGTACAACAGAAAACTAAAAGGGAACTTGTATTTCCCTGACTCATCCTCAAAAGATTTAACAACTAAGCCAAGGGCATCAAGCTGGACTGATGTCACATAAAGGCTAAAGAGCTGTTGCTCAGCATCTTCACAGCCCCAGTGCTCTGCAGTTTTGTCTTTTGTGGGATCCCTCCCAATGGTCTGCTCTATCTCCCCTGTCCTGTTGGTCTCTGGGATGTGCACTGGAGAGGTACCCTTGGGCACCAAGGAAGAGGCTTTACAGTGTTCTCCTTTGCCCAGAAGAGTACCACCACAAGCCTTTCACAGTCATGCCCTGTTGAATAGATGCCTTCTGACATTGGATTTACTTAGACTCAGCATGGTCAGCCAGACTATCCAGTTAGGCCCCAAAAATCGTGATATTGCTAAAAATTCTTGAAAAAAATTGGCATTCTATCAGCCTTGAGCTTAACTTTTGGACAACACTTCAATAATGTTTGCAAGGTATTCTCCATGGCCATTAAAGCTGGTTAATTGGCTGCTGATACATTGAGTGGGTTTCTTTTATTCTGTTTCTCCTCTTTAATCACATGGATCTAGGAAATGAAGCTTTATTAAAAAAAAAAAAAATCACTGAATATTATCAGATGCACCATAAAAAGATGAAGATGGGATATATAGAGAAAAAACAGCCCTTACTGAGAGCAACAGAAATTTTATGCTTGTAAGGGCAGCAGGTGTGATTCAAATGGAGCTGTACCTTCAAGAATATCTTTTCTTCTGCAGAATTTATGAGAGAAAGACCTTATTACCCAGCTACCTTTTACCCAAATACCATTAATCTGTTCCATCCAAATGGTCACAATACTAACAGATCAGAACAAGGTTTCCATGTCCGTTTATTAAAACACCTTTTTTTCTCCCTTGTCTGCACATCTCTTGTCATTTCAACTAGTAACATTTGGCATTTTTTAAGGCTAGAGCCTACAGCATGCAAATTTTTCGCTGTGATTTAGATGTCCAATTAGTGTAAGCACATGTCATGTCAGGAAGTACAGGTGAAAATAATTACAGGGGGAGGAGGGCAGAAGAAAAAAGGGGGGCAGTAAGTGTGAACCTGAAGACTGGTATGAGAAAACAGACTACCTGTTTTGTCATTGTGTTAGCAGAAGCCAAAACTCTGCTACGTTATTTTCTAGTAAGATATATTTTTTTCAAGATGTACCATTTTAAATGACATGAGACATTAAGAGGAAAATAGCACAGGTTGAAATCTTTGAGCAGGAATTCAGCAGAGCTGTTCACTTAAAACTAAATGTAGGAGCCCTTTTCTTTTGTTCTTAAATACTGCTACCTGCTAAAAAATGTTGTTAAATATCCAGATTAAATTATACCGTTGCAACAGATCTTGTTATGAAATAGAAATGAGGTGTCTCCAGAATTCAAGAGAAGCAGATATAATTTTCCAAGCAAATATTTTTTAATATATACAAATCTTTCTTTACATATGTGTGTGTATATATGTACATATATGAAGTCCTTTCTGATCTCCCTACTCATCATAGAGGAAAAACTCTGGGAATTTGACCCATTACAAATCCCTATCCTCACCCTCCCACCACACACTAGTTTATCAAAACATTTTTCCTAGTAAACAGCTGTCTTGTTCAATATCTTTATCAATGATCTGGATGAGGGGATCGAGTGCACCCTCAGGAAGTTTGCAGACGACACCAAGTTGGGCAGGAGTGTTGATCTGCTCGAGGGTAGGAAGGCTCTGCAGAGGGACCTGGACAGGCTGGATCGATGGGCCAAGGCCAACTGTATGAGGTTCAACAAGGCCAAGTGCCGGGTCCTGCACTTCAGCCACAACAACCCCATGCAGCGCTACAGGCTTGGGGAAGAGTGGCTGGAAAGCTGCCTGGCAGAAAAGGACCTGGGGGTGCTGGTCGACAGCCGGCTGAACATGAGCTGGCAGTGT